>NC_083869.1:23221212-23524242 GCF_032452875.1 Bos javanicus
AGTGGGTTGCCATTTCCTTCTCCAATGCGTGAAAGTGAAAAGTGAAAGGAAAGTCGCTCAGTCGTGTCCGACTCTTAGCGACCCCATGGACTGCAGCCTCCCAGGCTCTGCCATCCATGGGGTTTTCCAGGCAAGAGTACTGGAGTGGGGTGCCATTGCCTTCTCCACTAGGTGAGTGTAGGCACTTCTTAATCCCAAAAGGCAAGCTCTGATAGCTGTAAAAGGGGCTACCTTTCTGGAGAATCTTCACAAATAAATACATTAACTCTTTTGAACAAAGGTTCTAGAGAAATGTCTAGAATTACAAGCGTATATGAGAACTCTAAGAGATTTACATTGTCCAGTATCATACCAATAGTAATAGTGTAAATTTCTGAAACTGTATCCATTTGATTTGATAGGTAGATTATGATGAAGACAGACAGATCAATAAATAGATCAACAGGTAGGTATTTTGTTCAAAATCACAATTTGTGATTCTAGAAATAATGGAGCCACATTTCAACCACTAAGGTGAGTGATTGTTCAGATGCATTTGGCACTGTCTGTAGGTTTATGACTGACCATTCCTAGAGTGAGGGCTGACTTGCCACGGTTATGAAGCTTTCAGGATATAAACTATAAGGATGATAAACTACAGCAGTTGAAAATGTGCCTTCAGGTACTCACTTGCAACTCCCATTTATGTCTCTAGGAATAGCGAAATGAGAAACTAGGGACTAAATCTGGCCCAGTCAGTAACAGTGTGGGTAACACATAAATATTAATGTTCATTGTAGTTAGTGTGGTATGCAGAAATATCAGAGTATAATTGTTAATTGCTAATACATTTCATTCATGTTAAAGAGGAATAAGTGAAAACCATTTTACTGTAACTTTTAAGCGATTCCATCATAACAATTATAAAATATTCATTCTTTTCCTTAGATTGTTAACACTGAATTTTCTGAAAATGAATCATCTGTATTTCACTTTTATTGCCATTTGCTTTCTGTATAGATGTGTCTAGGCATCTATTATACAGTGTAGTCAGTGAGATAGTCTCTGGTTGTTTGAATTTACTGGTGCCTCTGTACTTAGCATTCTTTATACAAAATACGATGTTCCAATAATTAAAGGCATTCATCACAAATTTCATGGTATTTTAGGGGTGGTCATGGTATCAGGGGGAGAAGGAGGTCTCCACTTTGCTCTGCCAATCCGCTTGTTGAATCCTTTTCTCTTTTATTTTTCTCCGTGGATTACCCATATTCCTTCTCAACTCACTCCTGTTCCATTCCAACAACAACAAATACTCATCAAGAACCTACTGTGACAGACATCATGCTAAGCATTTTAAATTCATTGTATTTTTTAACCCTAAAAAAGCCCCTATGAAGTACTATTTTTTATTCCTATAGTAAATCTTCGTTTTGCCTTGTTTTTTCAAAGCATCACTTCAATTTTTCTTTTAAGTAACTTCCCCTGCTCCATTCCATAGGGTTCTGGTGGAACTGTCAATCAAGGTCTCTAACCTCCTCTCTGCCCAGGTGTGGCCACATGACTCCAGTCGGCCCTGAATGACACCAAGATGGAAAATGGCTAGGGTGAAGTCTTTCTAACATCAGAGTGCAGACAAGAATGTCTGTTTCTTCAGACATTCAGATCTATGGGGCTTCTGTTCTTTGCAAGGCCTGATCTCTCAGCTTTCCCTTCGATTCTGCAAGAGAGCTAAAATCATTTAGTAAATTTTCTTTTTAGCCTAAGTGAGTGTGTTTCTGTTGCTTGCAACCAAAGAACCCAGCTGATATTTGGCTTCATTTTGCAGATGAGGAAAAGGAAACTAAAGCTTGGGGAGGTTAGTTCCTTGCCCAAAGTTGATAGTATGAGAGATTCAGGACACCCACCCATACCAGCCAGACTCAACATAGAATCTTAACCATGTGCTCTGCTGACCATTACAACAAGGTAAGCCAGGGAAGAAGTTTGCAGAGAGAAAGCATACACCTACTATTTTTTTCTTCTGAATCTTTCTGAAACAGTCTTCTTCTCCTGGATCAGGTATTACATACTCCAGATTTACTCCAGGGTCAAAACTGGGATACAGCAGAGCAAAATGATACAGTGAACTTTATTACTCTAGGAATATAACTCTATTGTTGGTAACTAAGCCCAATGCATCACTCATTAAGCCAATGTTTTATGCATTTTCTTTTTTGTTTCCTTTTTGGCCACAATATATGGCATACAGGATTTTAGTTTCCCAACCAGAGATTGAACCTGTGCCTCCTGCAGTGGAGGCTCAGAGTCTTAACTGCTGGACTGCCAGGGAAATCTCACATTTTCTTAAGATAGTGTGAACCTTTTAGATTTTTAGCACCCAGAACTCTGCTGTGCTGTGTGTAAACAGGTGGACAGCCATTTTTTCAGGCAAGGTGGCAGGTGTGATAGAAAGCAAATAAGATTTGGAGCCAGAAGACAGGTTTCTGGTTATAGCTCTGCCGCCCCTTAGGTGGGTGGCATTGAGAAAACTGGCCTCTGTTGGTCTCAGCTCCCTCATCTATAGAATGGGAATAGTGTTGATTCTTCCCGTATAGGCTTATCGAGAAGATTTACTAAGTTCATGCACCTTTTGAATGAACTCACTAGTGGGCTATAAAGTTCTACAAATAGTTTTTTACCCTCAGGATCTAAAGAACAGCAGAATTCAACAACAATTTCAAAAGCACAGTCTTTGTTGTATAGTCTCTTTCACTGGTGTTCAAGCCACAGTCTTCTTTCTTTCTCTATTTTTTATAGGATGAATGGCAGAGGTGTTTTTTTTATATATAATAAAATACACGTTTCATGTTTCCAATCAGTAGGTATAAGGGTTTTTGTGATTCTGCCCTGAATGTGTACTCCTTGTGACAACTCTGATTTCACTGAAGAAAATCTGATCTGAAGGGTTACAAATGGGACAGAGAGGACAAATCCCTCGGGTCACAGGAGCAGTTCTAGTTCTCACCCGTAATGGTCATAAATTGTTACCATTCAACCAGAGGTCAGCAGCCTCTCTGAAAAGAATCTGTGCTGCATACTCATTCCCCAGGGAACAGGGAGAGCACAAAGCCTACGTGGATCCCCACCAAGCCTGCATGGACCCCCGCCCAGCGCTCACCTGCTCACTGGGGTCAAGATGAGCTCCATATAGGGGACTCTGTGTACCCCGTGTTGATCTCTTCTGGTGGTGAGTGGAATGTATTAATACCCCATTATGGAAACCTACTGCTTCTGTTCCTTCACTCTGCTTTTTCTGGAGTTACATAGAAGATACCAGCATTCATTCACTCCCTCACTCATTCATTCAACACTGAGGATCTACTATATGCAAGGTATTGGGTTTATGCTATGGAGAAATTTTTTAAAATATGGATCAGAAACAAACACTGCCATGAAGGAGCATATAACCCAGCAGGGGTAATAAGACATAATCATAAATAGCTGTAGCCAATGTAACCGGGGGAAAAATATATTTCACAAGATGGAAAATATATTTAAAGAGGACATTCTCTTTAGGAAAAAAAAAATCTGATATGCTATTCCAGTGGTGAAGTTGAGGTCCTAAAACTGAAGTTTAGATAGAGACAAAGTACTGGCTAAAAGAATTCGGGGGTAAGAAAAGGAGAATCAAGAAGAAAGGGAGGACTTCCTTGGTGCTCCTGCTGCTGCTGCTGCTGCTGCTGCGTCGCTTCAGTCGTGTCCGACTCTGTGACCCCATAGACGGCAGTCCACCAGCCTCCTCTGTCCCTGGGATTCTCCAGGCAAGAACACTGGAGTGGGTTGCCATTTCCTTCTCTAATGGATGCATGTATGCTAAGTCGCTTCAGTCATGTCCGACTCTGCACGACCCCATGGACAGCAGCCCACCAGGCTCCTCCGTCCACAGGATTTTCTAGGCAAGATTACTGGAGTGGGTTGCCATTTCCTTCTCCACCTTGGTTGTCCAATGGTTAAGATTTCACCTTCCAAGGCAGGGGATGTGTGTTCTGTCCCTGGTCAGGGTGCTAAGATCCCACATACCTGGAGGCAAAAAAGCAAAACAGAAACAATATTGTAACAAATTCAATAAAGACTTAAAGAATGATCCGCATCAAAAAAAAAAAAAAGAAGAAGAAGAAAAAGAAGAGAGGGAATGGGGAAGAAAGAGGGAGGGAGGGCTGGCCAAACAGCAGAGGCTTTGCCTGTAAAGCAAAGTCACCCACTAGATATTTTTACAGCAGGGTGACCAAAGAACTTTTAAGAGTCAGGCTGTACAAGATTTACTACTATGGCATATAGGTTTCAGAAATATACACCTGCTGCTTTGCCTCAACTCCCTAGTAAACTGGACACCAGATGCCTCTTCCCGGAGTGCCTTGTGTATTGCGAATTATTTTGTTTATTTTTTTTAAAAAAGGGTAAGGCCAGTCTCAGGTCTACTGAGAGAAGAAAGAGCCACAGAAAGTGAGACAGAAAATTTAAAAATTCAGGGAGAGAGGAAACTTGGAGTCAGGAGTGCCCAGGAGTTTGTAAATGGATCGGATGATGTTGAACTTCTCAAGGGACTGGCTTGAGTCAGTTTTATTGAAATCTGCAGGACAGGTGACTTCCACTGCAATCTGGGGCCCCCAAGCAGATGAGGACGATGTCATAAGAAGACTCTCCGAAGGAGTCAGTGTGGGTGACAGACCTCAGGAAGAATTTTATGGGACCAAGAGAGGGAAGAAGACAAACAAGCAGAGACAGAGGCATAGCCTGGCTGTGGGCAACTGCGGGGCTCTTGCCACCACTGCTGGAGTAGCGGTAGAGTGAACCAAAAGTAATTTAGACCAGTGGGTCACAGGAGACCTTGACAGATGAGCTGAGAACTTCTGTAGGTTGTTTGGTTATTTGGTTGGAAATGGGAAGCATACATTTTTCAAAGTATTTTAGCATTATCTTCTCTTTTGATTTTTATAATCTATTTTCAAGGAAAATGAAATATTATTATTCCCATTTTACAGATAAGGAAACTAAGAGATGGATGATTAAAGTTGTTCCCAATCGGTATAGCAGCTGGGGATCCCCGCCCCGCCCCTGGCCCCGCTACACACACATTTCCTAAATTCTAATTCAACAGCTGACTTGTGCCTCTAGTGCCCATAAATACGCTCTTTGAACAAACACGGCTGGGAGTTCCATGAGATTCCCTGGGGAGTGGGCGGAGCGGGGGAGAGTCTCAGAGCAAGCTCTGACTGGTTTCCTTGGGAGCAATTCTGGAGGAGAATTTCTGATGAATAAAATTCTCTACCTCATTACCCAAGTAACTAATCTAATCAACCAGTCCAGCAAGTTGGCTAATTTCTGATGTGTGAGCTTCTGCCTCAGCCCACCCACTCTCCCCGATGCCCTTTCCTTCTTCCCAAGTATGATTGCTCGAAGTTCATTCATTCAACTGACCCTGTGAGGCGCTTGGATTATCATCAGGGAAATGGCCCTTTGGGGACAGTGATCTATCTCCTTGTCTGAAACCAAAACCTTTATCTTTCCCACAAACAAGAATAAGTGTATCACTCTGCCAGTCAGACTGCCTGAACCCTAAGGATGCCTTGGAGGGTAAACTCTTGATAAATAGTCATTAAGACTTCCGTTTCCACTGTCCACACATACCCATTCATTTTCCAAGCTCTGTATATTCTGGCTCTCCCCTGCCATGAAAGATGTCCTAACTTCCACCTCCTAACTCTCCCTGCTTACTGCTGCTGTGTTCATTAAAGTTCAGTTCTGGTGGAATCACATTCTTTCTCTTAAAAAATCAGTAGTTCCCTAATCAATAATCCCACTTCTAGGTATTTACCCTCACTGGCAAAAATAAAAACATATGTCCCCTCAAAGAGAAATTTCTCTTCTCTTTCTTTATGAACAATTTGTTCACAGTTGTAGATAAACTGGAAACAATTCAAATGTCCCTTGAGAGAAGCATGGATAAACAAAATGTGGTACGTTCACAGTTTTCAGCAACAAAAAAGAATGAACTGCTGACACAGCAACAACAGGAATTAATTTCAAAATGCTTTTTTGTGCAAAAGAAGTCAGACACAAAAGAGTCCATACTGCACGGTTTCAATTTACATGAAATATAAGAAAACAACAAAACTAATTTATGATGGTAGAAATTAGTACTATGGTTTGCTTATGGATAAATTTCTAGGTTGATGAAAATGTCTGTATTTGGAGGAATTAGTAAGATAAGTGTATACATCTGTCAGAACCCATTGAATTGTACACTTAAGATCTGTGCATTTCACTATGTGCAAATTTTACCTCCTTTAAAATCGTTGGGAGCTCCCTGCTCTCTACTTGTGCGTGTGTATTAGTCACTCAGTCGTGTCCAACTCTTTGCAATCCCATGGACTGCAGCACCATAGGCTCTTCTGTCCATGGAATTCTCCAGGCAAGAATATTGGAATGGGTAGCCATTCTCTTCTCCAGGGGTTCTTCCTGACCCAGGGATTGAATTAATTATGTACAAATTCATTTGCCTGATCCACGCAGACAGAAAGTCGATTAGTGGCTGCCAGGGGCTGGAGGAGGTAAGGCTGGGAATGCCTGCTAGTACGTTTGGGCTGATGAAAACGTCCTGAAATTAGACAATACTCAATACTTATGGTTGCACAACTCTTTGAATATACTAAAATCACTGAATTGCACACTTTACAAGGATGAATTTTATAACATGGAAATTTTCTCAATTAAAAGAAATTCATCTACCCAAGATTCCAGACAATCATGAAATGGTTCAAACTAGCTTTCTAGGTCAAGCCCCCACTCATCAGTGGTCCCTGAGAATCCCACTCCTCCTGCTTTCCTCACAGTGTTCCCTCTTCCCAACACACCTAACATCTCCATTTCTGAAATTCTACCCATCCCTTGCAGCCCATCTCAAAACCCCTGGCTTTCCTAGCTCTCCCAATGTGGCTCCTCTTTCCTCTGGACTGCTGGTACAAGGCAGAGCTGTCCCAGGAAAATCTCACCATTTTCTGCCTTGCCTTATATCTATTTGTGAGTTTGTCTGAGCCTTCTGACTCCATTCCCAGATGAGTGAGGACAAGAGCTGGGCCCTACTCTTCCTTGTGTCCCTCACAGCACATTGATGTTGCAAAATAAAATGCTCCCTAAATGGAACTAAGCTGAGTGACTCTGACTTTATCGATTTCAAGCCAGGAAGAAAATATCCGCCTGGTGGCAGGTTTTGCTCTAGGGGGTTCTCAGCCTTTGCAATGGCCCAGGATCCCCTGAGGGAACTGTCACCCACCATTTCCAGACCCTCGAGGTTCTGCTTTCCCACTGGAGTGAGGCCAGAAAAATCCCAGGTGATTCTGCTGCAGGTGACTCACACACCACAAGCTGGGAAACACTGACTTGGAATTGTATATCTGCAAATGAATAGAAAGAGTGACACAGCATTTATTTTTTCTAGCTCTTTTATCAGCTAAATTCTTAAGTTTCTTATGGGTACATCCTCCTACTAGGAAGTAAAGGGGCTACATTTTCTGGAAGTCTTCCAAATAGCCCTTAAAAATGTGGCATATTTTGTGACTCATGGTAATGTGCTCTGGTGACCTCTTGATCATGCTGGTGCCACCTGGAGCCAAATACACTGATACTTCAAACTTTGAGGCAAGTAGTGACTTCTGATTTCCCTGGTTTCACAGCCCCGCATGGCTTCCAATGTGCCTTTGGGTGCTTTGTTTTTCCACAGGAAAACTCCCTGGGGGCGGATGTTGGCTGCTGCTTCACACTGAGTTCTGAACGTAGGCTCTGAAATTAGAAAATTTTCACAGCACAGAGGCAAAAAAGATAATTTCCCCAGAAACCACTCGAATACCCATTTTAAAAGTGCCTTTCCCAAAGCCAACACAATCTAAAGTGTTAGTCACTTAGTCATGTCCTACTCCTTGCTGCCCCATGGACTGTAGCCCACCAGGCTCCTCTGTCCATGGGATTCTCCAGGCAGGAATACTGGAAAGGCATCCCCTTTCCTTCTCCAGGGGACTTCCTGACCCAGGGGTCAAAGCCAGGACTCCCACATTGCAGACAGATTCTTTACCATCTGAGCTACCAGGGAAGCCCAAGTGAAGGATCTAACAAATATTATGACTCACTTGGACGTTAAACCTAATAATTGCAGACACAAAGGTCTCCTCTCAAATAGTCGGATGTGCAAGAGGAGATGAAATGAATGTTCGACAACCTCTTGACCTAGACGGGAGGCCATGCACACCTCCTGCCAGAGTAGACAGCTCTGAGAGACGCAGACGCTCCAGCTGAAGTACAAAGACCTGAAGGAGCAGAAAGCCAAGTTCTGTCCTGTGCACATTTTCCTTTCCTTGTGTCCCTCGCTGGATCCACATGCTGAGAAGCTCCATCAGTGTATACAGGACTCTCAAGAGCATAGCAAAGGCTGATGTCCCAGTGAGGAATTACCTGGTTCCTGAGCCAGCCTCTGGGTTTTTTTGGATCCCCTGGCTGCAAGTCTCAGATTTTCCCATCCCTTTTTGACCAGTACCTCCAAATAGGGATTCTAATATAAAGCCCTGGCCAAGGAGCAATTAGAATTGAGCACTTGGTGGGGAGTGAGCTGGGTTCAGGGTGCAGCACTGATTGCTTTGGTTCTGAGGTTAGCGTTGCTTCTCCCCACCCCACCCCCAAGTGTCACTGCAACAGTAGCACTAAGGGTGTGAAGCAGACCTCACCTCATTGTACATCTCACCTCTCACCACAGATTGCACTTGATTGTGCCCAAGGAAGGCACACTTGCTGGCCGTACATTGATGCCTGGGTAGTATTTATTTGCTCTGCAGTCTGACATGGCTCCTATGCTAGCCATTCAGAGCAGACCAGTCTCCCCAAGAAGTCTAGGGTGGTGGATCCCTGATATCTTGTTGCACCAAAGTTAAAGGCAATGAGAGAGGTCAACAGAAAAGAAGGGAAAGACGATTAAGAAGTGATTCCTCAAACACAGGCCGAACACTCTCTGACGTAAATCATAGCAGGATCCTCTATGACCCACCTCCCAGAGTAATGGAAATAAAAGCAAAAATGAACAAAGGGGACCTAAATAAACTTAAAAGCTTTTGCACAACGAAGGAAACTATAAGTAAGGTGAGAAGACAGCCTTCAGAATGGGAGAAAATAATAGCAAATGAAGCAACTGACAAAGAATTAATCTCAAAAATATATAAGCAACTCCTACAGCTCAATTCCAGAAAAATAAACGACCCAATCAAAAAATGGGTCAAAGAACTAAACAGACATTTCTCCAAATAAGACATACAGATGGCTAATAAACGCATGAAAAGATGCTCAACATCACTCATTATCAGAGGAATGCAAATCAAAACTACAATAAGGTATATCTCACACCGGTCAGAATGGCTGCTATCAAAAAGTCTACAAACAATACATGCTGGAGAGGGTGTGAAGAAAAGGGAACCCTCTTACACTGTTGGTGGGAATGCAAACTAGTACAGCCACTATGGAGAACAGTGTGGAGATTCCTTAAAAAACTGGAAATAGAACTGCCATGCGACCCAGCAATCCCACTGCTGGACATACACACCAAGAAAATCAGAATTGAAAGAGACTCATGTACCCCAATGTTCATCGCAGCACTGTTTACAATAGCCCAGTACATGGAAGCAACCTAGATGTCCATCAGCAGACAAATGGATAAGAAAGCTGTGGTACATATACACAATGGAATATTACTCAGCCATTAAAAAGAATGCATTTGAATCAGTTCTAATGAAGTGGATGAAACTGGAGCCTATTATACAGAGTCAAGTAAATAAGAAAGAAAAACACCAATACAGTATATTAACGCATATATATGGAATTTAGAAAGATGGTAATGATGACCCTATATGCGAGACAGCAAAAGAGACACAGATGTAAAGAACAGACTTTTGGACTCGTGGGAGAAGGTGAGGGTGGGATGACCTGAGAGAATAACATTAAAACATGTATATTACCATATGTGAAATAGATCACCACTCCAGGTTTGATGCATGAGACAGGGTGCTCAGGGCTGGTGCACTGGGATGACCCTGAGGGATGGGATGGGGAGGGAGGTGGGAGGGGGCTTCAGGATGGGAACACATGTACACACATGGCTGATTCATGTGAATGTATGGCAAAAACCACCACAATATCGTAAAGTAGTTAGCCTCCAATTAAAATAAATAAATAAAAGAATGGGAAAAAAAGAAATGATTCCTCACCTGGCCTTTCTCCTTCTACCCCTCTCACACCCTCAGCCCAAGTCAGCCCCAGATGTACATCACCAAGATAAAGAGGATTTGAAGAACACTGTATCTGAAAGCATTACTGAGGCCAACATGGAAGAGCTTTACAGCCATCAGTTTCAGAGATGTTTCATGGCCTAGCAAGCCCCAAGGTCAGGACAAAGAAACATCAGGGCTCAGGAATTTTGGGCCCACTTTGGGGTGACCTTGGACATACTGAGAGCTGAGAAACCCTAACCTAGAGCTGCTGCTGTTCTAGAAAAGACTTAATTAGAACTAGCCCGTGGGCACAGTGGCTTCATTCTCTGGGCTCAGCCCAGTGGTGTTCATCCTTCAGCAGCTCTTACTGGAGGCCAGGGGCCTTAAGTAGGCTGAGAACCATCTCTCCCACCATGAACCAGCTGCAGATCCTTGGGCAGTTGCTTAACTTTGCCATGCTTCTTGGAAAATGGAATAATATCTCCTTAGTGAAATAATGTAAGTCAAAGTTTCACATTTTGCCTACTTCTAAGCAAGAGTTCAATTAGTGGTAACTATTTCTCTTGTTATTGTTATTCCTATTTCACAATATTAATATTATTTAAACAGCCTGACAATCATTTTAGATCCATCTCTGTTTGTCCCATGTCCAAGTGGACACTGAGGCCAGGGATAAATGAAATAACCTTGGCAAAGGAGCCAGCAGCTCAGGAACTCGTGGCCCCTCTAGTGTTGTGACATTGAACTCTTCGGCCACGGGAGGAAAGGCTTCCTCTCTAGGCTGACTTTGAATAGAAAAGAAGGGAGAGATGAAAAGTAAAATTGCTTACTTTTTTTTTTTTTTTTTTTTTGCTGTGGAGAAAATGAGGTTTACTAATGACGTTGTTTTCAGAACTTTGGTGGGTTTTCCAGGAATGGAGGGTTATGAAAGAAGGCAGTGATGTGATCTGTTAACACAGATCTTTCTTCCAACAGGCAGCCCCAGACTTTGTGAAGACAAGGTTTTGGGAGGTCCCCAAGATGAACACGTTGCCCGTGCCTGCCCCCTCAACACCTTCGCCAGCCCCTGCTGGCAGGCCAAAGACACAGTCACAGGCTTCAGCTCCAGGAGATCAGGAAATAACCCAAGCCAGCCTCTGACCCAGATTTGGCAATTCCAAGTTAAATTCCCTAAACATTTGTAAAGACTTAAAGAAGGAAAGCAGCTGACAACCTTATTTTTTCCTGAAATATTGGAATGAAAATTTGAGGTATGTATAAACAAAGAATGGTATTTGTAGACCTTCCCTTGGGATCACAGAAGTTGTAAAACTAAGAGAGGAGAGACTGGTGCAAACTCTCAGTGATCCCCCTTGACCTCCCAAGACAGAGCTCAAGCTCCGAGCCCACACATCTTTGCCAAGCATGGCCTCCGTCTGCTTCAGCCTTGGAGAGAGATTGGGTGGTGAGCTAGGAGGTCAGGGCAGGAGACCGGGCAGGATTCATCAGAGTCCAGTTTTCCCTGAGGGAACGAAATGCTGGAGAGGACCAAGAAAGGCAGGGGTGGCCATTCATCTCTTGGGTCTAACTTTTTAAAATATTAGGAGTGAATTGTAGACCAATAAAACTCAGCTGTATTAGAAAAACTGAAACTGGACAAGACCGGGGCCAAAAACATTTCCTGAGAATCTGTGCAGAGTGGTTGGATGCAAGGAAGTCAGCTCTAATGGCAAGCAGACAGTCTGTGAACGCCTAGATATTTTTTTTAAGACTAAGAAGGCCAAAGTTCGTTTTTGTGGAAATGTGAGCAAATCTCATCTTAAAACACATGGGGGATGGGAGGTGGAGATGAGTTAATATAGTAATTATAGACCAGATAGCACTGATAACCAGGGGAATTTGAATCATTCATTAATCTCTGCATCAAAGAGCATAAAACACCAGGAAGCAACCAATAGGGCTTTATGAAATGACTAAGGGAAAGAAAGTTCAAGTGCAACCTGCTTTTCAAATTTGGGCACAGCCATCACCATAGTCATACCACCCCTGAGCCCAGAACCCCTAGATTTATGTCATCCCCCAGCCTGATCTTCCAGAGAGCTGGGATCACAGAAGCCAAGAACACAAACGGGACATGGTTTCTACCTGCCAAGAGCCACTAAGTGAGGGAGACCAATGCACATATTAATAAAAGAAAAAGTTGACCGTAGTTAAAACACAAGGGAATATTCAGACTTAAGCAACAACTCTTAGCCATCAGGATGATAATAACATTGGAATTTCCTCCGAGGGAGAATGCAAGAGTTTCTGCCCTTAGATGTAAAGAGGAGACTAAATATAAATAGCCAGCTGTCTTGGGTGGTTATTCCTTCACCTGCCCCAGAACAGAATGGCGTCTGGGGCAGGTAATAAGGCGAGGCCCCTACCACTGTATAATTCTAAGACAGCCTCATTTCAGAGTTACTAAAAATAGAAGCATGGTGTCTGGTATGTAACAATATACACTATTGCAGCTGTGTCTTTATGATGAATAATAATACTTTGGAGTTATATGATGAGGCAATCACTTTGCAAGCGCAATCTCATTAACCCTCACAATATTCTGATTAGGTAGGCAGGTGGCAAGTGATCTGAACTCAGTCTGCAATTGAAGCAACCAAGACACAGAGAAGCTCAGAAACTTCTCAGGGAACACAAGCTTTTCCTGTCAGAGCTGGGAATGTCGTCCAGATCTCCTTTCCCAAACCCTGGGGCCAGGAGCAGGGGTTGGCATTGCTTCTAAATTGCAGGAGCTGGGCACACACGAACATGGTGCTGCCCTATGTAATGCAGTATGCGCCCCGGCTGTGCTTTCCTGGAAAACACTGCTGATTTCTCTTGAATGAACGCCAGTGCCACCCCAAGATAAAAAGTTTAGTGTTTCTTTGTCTATTCTTTCTCTCTGGCAATTGATTAACCTCTTCCTCCCTCCAAAATCCAACCCGCCTTGAAACAAACCAAAGAAATTTTAAAACCACACCAAAACCTCTTGATGACTTATTTCCTGGTGCTGTCACCGCCTTTTAAGCTTTTGTTCTCATCCACGGGTCCGATTTAATCGAAGATCGATTGCTTAAGAAAAAGAAGAAAAAGTCACCGTTTAAAAAAGTCTCTAAACACTCAGACAAGCACCCCTTCTCAATGGCTTGCTCCTCCGAATCCTGATTTTATTCTTTTCTTGGTTAATAGGAAAAAAAAAGATTCCTTTGCTTTTCTAAACAAGCTGAGTCTTTCCCGTAGACCAGAGGAACAGGTTTGGTGGTGCTGATATAAAATCACAGGAAAATGACACCATTAGTCAGGAAACGTTTGCCAGCCAAGAGTAAAAGGCGCTTTCCCAGCCTCTGGGGAAACGCCGACGTTCGTTTATTCGGGAATCGTGAGATTAATATAGCAACTCGGGTTTTGTGCTTTTGGGGTAGGTTTCTCTGGCTCCCTTGGAGACACGATACAAGGCCACATCTTCAAATTGTTAATTATGTACTGCCCCCTAGGGACTTTTGTTTTGCTGGTGACAACCTGCTTCAAATCCTGTAGGAAATATTTATCAGCCGGCTTCAGCCAGTATTTGTCTCCAAGAAAGCTGAACCCTTTTGTGACCTTGTTGTACTGAGTCCACCCCTTTCCTTGGCAAATTGCATTCAAACACTTTACTTTTCGGATTGTTGATTTTCTCCCTCCCTCTTTTGTCTTTATTTCCGGGATGGTTTCATTTGCATAATCTGGGGTAGGCCGGTCTTCTCTCTTTCAAAACTCTGCCTTTCCCACCTCCACCACATTTCCCTTGTGGTTTGGTAAACATCTCTGAATTTGGGGAAAAGAGGAAGAGCAAACTGAATTAGAGACACTTACACATATGCACTTACGTATTTATCTGTACTTACTGATGGAGGAGTTATCCACCCTGAAATGTGCTCTATAAAATCCCATTTAAATCAAAAACTTTTATCAGAAAAGTGAAATTGCTTTATGATTGAATAGCACTTTGCTTCTGAGTACCAGCCATTGAGGCTGATGAAATGACCAAGAGGACATTCTTCCCCAGAAAGACATCCTTGCCCTTTATTTTAAAGTTGGAAGAAAAAAATTTCAGCACCATATTCCTTCACAGAGCATCTCTCAGACTGGGGGACAGCTTTTACCTGTAATTAATGACATTTGGGTATCTGATAAAAATATTGCAAATATGCATGTTTGTGTAGTTTTGTTTTGTTTTTAATAATGGATGAGACAGCTCTGGCAGGAATCTTCATGAATTATATATTTTTTAAAACACACACACAAATTCTGAACACAACAACTTTAGCAAATATATGCATGATCAAAACAGTTCAGAAATATAAGATCTGAAAATGAGAAAGGGCAGCAGGTTTTTGAATAGGCTTCATCAGCGGAGGGGAGAGGTCAGCGGTGGAGGTTAGTTATAGGAGCGATTAAGTCTCCTCTGACACCCACGGTACAAGCCGCTTAACATAATCAGCTGCAATCAGCAAAACTGCTGTTTATTACAAAACGTTTTTCCCTTTTAATATTTCATATTGTTATGTAAAATGGTGCAGTGTAGGGACACACACATTTCACCAGGGACAAATTGTACAAATTGTCAGCAATAATAATTTGTGGCTCTTCCCGTGACATCTTTGGAAGTTAAAAACCGTGGAGCGATGCCTCTCCAGAGCTATTTTCTCTAATGTGGTTAATGGTTTGCACTGGAGTTGACCAGCCACTCTCTGTACGATGTTGTCACCATCTACCATTGTGTGAAAATGTTTGTGTGACCGTACATCAATCAGATGAGCCTGTAATTCAGGGCTGTGAAGCTTTGTTCTGCTCACTCTTCCCCAATTGGTCAGAGCCCTCCATTACAGGTGTGTCTCCTTCAAGCTTTCCTGTTCTGCCTTAATCATCAAAGTGATGCCTTTTTCAAAACATTTTCATTTAAAAGGAACCAATTATGAGGCGCACAATAGGCATCCATGTAGAATTTCTTTGTGAAATTCACACGCTGAGGGTTGGAATAAGAGAAATGTCCTAATAGGACAGATTATGGTGACCTAGATTAGAGGACACTTGGATATGATCCCCACACTTTTCTAAGGAAAATGAGCAGGTACAGGGCCGACCATTGCTGGTTCCCATTCCAGCTTGCTAAGTATCTCATACAAGATGCTTCCAGTTCCTGGAAGCTGTCTCAAATAGCTCATTCCTGGCCACATGTCCCACCCACCGGGAACCAGCCTAGCTCGTCACAGGAATGCTGGACTGAGGAAGCCCTGGGAGCCAGACACATACAGAATTTTATTTTCACTAGCATGCTAATACTTAAAAGATACAATAAATGTTGTCCCTTTCAAAGTGGTCATGTTAGCAGGCTAAATGATAACAACTCAAATGAACAATGATGTGGCTATTTCTCACATTTTTCGTCCATCTTATTTCCAAGCCATGCAAGGTAACGTTTCACTACTTTATGCACATGTTTTCTTTTGAACCCCAGTTTAATTATCCAGTTTCTTCTTCGTGGCTCCAAGTGAGTAGGCATTCCTTACATTTTGTACATGTTTCTATTAAAATCACCCTTTTGGATGTTTATTTTTAGATCTATTTCTCTGATGTAATAAACTCCTTGCGGTCAGAAAATTTTCATTTTCACCTCTACGTGCATTGCTGTCTGGATGTGTCAGCATGTACTAAGCACTCCATGGATGCTGTCGCTAAATAAATGAGTGAAAACTTTGCATAAATTAAATTCATTCTTAGAGGACAAAGATGTGCCTCCATAAGGGCTCTGGACTCTGAAGACTATTTTAATATAGTTCAATTACTTGAACATTTCTTGAACAATGGAAACTTTTCAGGAATTAGTCTTCACAGGGACAGGATGTCTTTAAAATGTAAAAACTCTGTTGAATTCTCAAAACCCCAGTCATCACACTTTCCAGACCATTACTGTTCAATGGAAATACAATTCAAGCCACTTACTTAATTTACCTTTTCTAATAGCCAAATTTTAAAAAGAGGAAACTGGTGAAATTAGATTTAATAGTAATAATTTATTTAACCTCTATATCCCAAGTTTTTACTTCAAAATATAATCAACTAAGAGGGCTTCCCTCATAGCTCAGTTGGTAAAGAATCCACCTGCAATGCAGGAGACCCCAGTTCAATTCCTGGGTTGGGAAGATCCACTGGAGAAGGGATAGGCTACCCACTCTAGTATTCTTGGGCTTCCCTTGTGGCTCAGCTGGTAAAGAATCTGCCCAAAATGCGGGAGACCTGAGTTCAATCCCTGGGTTGGGAAGATCCCCTGGAGAAGGGAAAGGCTACCCACTCCAGTATTCTGGCCTGGAGAATTCCATGGACTGTATAGTCCATGGGGTTGCAAAGAGTCGGACACGACAGAACGCTTTCACTTCACATAATCAACTAAAAATGATCAATAAGATATTTCACATTATTTTTTTTCTTATTGTCCTAAGTCTTTCAAACATGGTTGTATTTTTACACTTACAGAACATCTCCATTGGCACTGACCACATCACAAATGCTCTGAACCCACAGGTGGTAGTAGCTACCATATTGGATAGTGTAGTCCTAGACTAGCCTCATAGTCCTTTTAACCTACACCTTCCTGGGACTGAAGCGGGCAGCAGTAGGCAATGACTGCATGTACTCTGTGTGCTCAAGTCAACACTTGGCCTTTTCTTCGCAGTTGAAACAAAGGCTAGCAATGAGATTTAGCTCAAATTAGAAGCTCAAAAGCTCATGAAACACATCAGCTTCCATGTTATCCATGCTAATAACATTTTTATCCCTTGGTCTAGTTGTTCTCTTGCCCTTCTTATTTTCACCCCAACCCAACTTGTGGAGACAAGTGGTTTCAGCTAGAACAGTAGCAGTGAGGTTGATGGGACTTAGTGAACCAGATGAGAGAAAAAGAGGCATCGAGGATGATTCCTAGGTGTTTTCCTTGTTCAGTGGACCCTGTTCAATAGATCCTAGGGGCATTCTAACATGCGGCTGGAAGAGCAGGGGGAACCAACAAGAGGGGCTGAGAGGAAGAAGCTGCCTGAGAGTCAGAGACCAACCAAAAGGGGGAGGGGTGATGGAGGGGTCCCAGAGCCTGGAGTAGACAGAGGTGGTCAGCTCTTAGAGGTCAAGTAAGCCTTGCGGATGAAAAAATGTGAAATACACAAGAAGATCGAGAAGATAGGCTTGGACAGTGAACAGAACAGAGTAGGGGTAGTCTGAGGATAGGTGGCAGGTCACACCGAACCAACCGGCCTGGACAAGTGCAAGGCCTGGACCAGAGGAGACCTGGCATTACAACCCGATGAAGCCAGCACCCAAACATAGACAAAACAAGGCTCCATACTGGCCTTGAGAGACTCTACGTCCTTCATTAGCCTGGGGAAAGCTACCCCTCTATCATATTTTCCTGCCACCTTGGCCGTGCAGAGTTGAAGTGTACGGAGCATTAAACCAAATGAAATTTAGTATAACCTGAGACCTTGATTTCTCAGCAGCAGCCTGGCCTAGGAAATTTGATGATAGAAATTCTTGTTAATATTGTATAATTGACCTAAAAATTAGATCAATTGGTCAAATAAAGTATGAAAGATTCAGATAAGGCAGTCATAAGCACCTCTTGGGCATGAATTTGAGTAAACTCTGGAAGATCGTGAAGGACAGGGAAGCCTGGTGTGCTACAGCTCATGGAGTCTCCAAGAGTCGGACACGACTGAGTGATTGAACGACAAGATCAAAGCTCCTGTTAAAAAGAATGAGAGCTGTAAATACTGACATAGAAATGTACGAATGAGTCACTTTTAAGTGGATAAAGCAAGGTTCATAACATATATAAAGTATGCTTACTTTTACTGGGGGTGGAAGGGGTCATATACATATGCATATTATATACCCCCATAAATATACTTTGTATGCGCACAAGAATTTTCTGGAGGGATTAAAAAGAAGCTGTTAATAGTAGTTGCCGCTGGAGGAGGAACAAGAAAGAAATTTAGGATGAGGTAGACATTTGCATTTTGCGTGTAATTTTTAGCGTTGCTTAATTTCTTCTGACCTGGTACCAGAGTTATTTTTTAATTAAAAAAAAAAACAGTTTAAAGTATTTTAACCAATATTTTACTTGTGCTGTGCTGTGCTTAGTCAGTTGTGCCCGACTCTTTGTGACCCCATGGACTGTAGCCCACCAGGCTTCTCCATCCATGGGGATTCTCCATACAAGAACACTGGAGTGGGTTGCCAAGTCCTCCTCCAGGGGATCTTCCCAAGCCAGGGATCGAACCCAGGTCTCCCACATTGCAGGCAGATTCTTTACCATCTCAGTCATCAGGGAAGCCCATGAATACTAGAGTGGGTAGCCTATCCCTTCTCCAGAGGATCTTCCTGACCCAGGAATCAAACCGGGGTCTCCTGCATCGCAGGTGGATTCTTCACCAGCTGAGCTACCAGGGAAGCCTATTTTACTTGTCTTGTATATATTAAACACTATCAAATCTTGTGGAAACAGGACTATATACCTTTGTGACCAGTGTGATGCATTCCTTCCAAATTTCAGATATGGGGACCTTATAAGACTATTTTTAGGGGTCCACTTTTCTCAATATTAAATCTCCTTCTTTTAATAATTCTACTTAGTGTCCAGAAATCAAGTTCATAAGGCTGACATTGAGGCACTGCTGTGGCTCTCAACTTTAAAACATCTTAAGTTTAAAAAGCAGGGCAAGTGTGAAAGGCAAGACTTGAACCAGCTACAAACTCACCTCTAAGGTTTCCAGGTGGCTTTACCACCGTTACTTGCATATTTACCACCAGGTGAGATGCAGGATTACCCCCAGGGAGACGCCAGAAGGTTGTCTATCAGCAAGGAGACAATGCTTACTGCTCTGTAATTCTTAATTAAGCTCAGGCAGGATGGAGAATAATAAGATTACAGTCTTCTTGGAGAGATAAGGGAGAAATGGCTGCAGGCAAAGCTCTAAAGGCTTGTATGAGGGCGGTACACTTCAGGAGTTTAGAGGTGGTAGAAACCACTTTTAAAATGTGTGATTAGTGAAGATGGAATTTGAATTGGATCTTAATGCATATGAAGTAAAACATTATTTTAAAGTGTGAAGTGAAGTCGCTTAGTCGTGTCAGACTCTTTGCGGCTCCATGGACCGTAGCTTACTAAGCTCCTCTGTCCATGGGATTTTCCAGGCAATAGTCCTGAAGTGGATTGCCATTTCCTTCTCCAGAGGATCTTCCCAACCCAGGGATCGAACCCAGGTCTCCCGCATTGTAGACAGACACTTTACCGTCTGAGCCACCAGGGAAGTCCACCATTTTAAAGTGTAACCCCACATAATCTTTATTTCCTCCAATTCTTGAAGCTTTTTGACCCTCCATCCATTGGAACTGAAGTAATCTTTCTTTTAGAGAAAGGCAGAGCCCAGCTTTGTAGGAAGAACAATATTTCTTCCCTGTTTCAAATACAAAAGTTGTGAAAGCCCAGGCTTTTACTTCAGAAAGCCAACCTTTGTTGAAGGAAGAAAGAACTGGTGGGAGAAAAGACATATCAAGAAGGAGAAGGCTGGCGGAGCTGTGGAGAGGTAAGAGACATTTGGAGGAAACAAGCTTTGGGACAAAGCCCTAATCAACCCATGAGGAAGAATCCAGAGTCTCTTAGTCTTGGCCCTCAGCTTGAGAGATCAAGTGATAGAAACCCAAGATACACTACAGGGGGCATGGGGCTTGCTTTCTGTTGACATTCAGGGAAAAGACCATCATGCAGGTCCCTAAACCAACAAGCATTGCTGCAGAAGAATATGGCAGCACTGTGTGTTTAGCCAGAGAGGATCCCAGATGGAGTTCCCCAGATCCCTATAGGCTGCCTGCAGAGATGCAAATGTCCCCTCGTGATCCCATGAGGGGCAAGGGAGACTTGAGGCAGCGACCAGAGAATTCCAGGAGTTAGAATGAAAAGCCAGCAAATCATGTCCACAGAGGGTTCAGCAGCAACTTCAAATGTCAGCTGTGGATGCCACTGAAAATTTCTGAGCAGGGAGTAACATGGTGAATGTGGTACTTTAGGGATGTTGGTCTTGTAGTTGGGTTGGCTCATTGTACACGCTTATGAGACAGGGACTCAAAAAGATCAGCGCATACACAAAATAACAGAAGCCGCACCAGGAGGCAGCCTTTCACAGAATTATAAGGTTGGGCTATTTCATAGGAAGTCAGATCTTTTCTTGTAGCATACTGTATTTTAAGTAGTGTTTGTCTTTTAACCCAGAGCTGAGAAAAGAGAAGAGTGATGGCTTTCTCCCTCCAGCAGCTGTTCTGTGACCACTGCAGGTCTTGGTCCTGCCCAAATGGGAGCAGTCACCTCTGGTGATGTTACTTTATTCCATACAGTTGATCAGAGCCTAGAGTCACTCATTACTAATGAGCAGGTACATCTTCATCTTCACCTGCATGAAACATTTTTCATCCTAAAATACAAGCCTTTATCATTCAGCACTGTCCCATATGCTGCTGCTGCTAAGTCACTTCAGTCGTGTCCAACTCTGTGCGACCCCAGAGATGGCAGCCCACCAAGCTTCCCCGTCCCTGGGATTCTCGAGGCAAGAACACTGGAGTGGTTTGCCATTTCCTTCTCCAATGCATGAAAGTGAAAAGTGAAAGTGAAGTCGCTCAGTCATGTCTGACTCTTAGTGGCCCCATGGACTGCAGCCTACCAGGCTCCTCTGTCGATGGGATTTTCCAGACAAGAGTACTGGAATGGGGTGCCACTACCTTCTCCGAGTCCAATACGGCCAGGATGCAAAACAAGAGACAGAAACACACTAATAAGCTCAGGGGAAATGGTATTGCCCTTTGTTCTTAAACTAGTTGACCTGGAAATGAAGTGTAAACTGAGTTCTTTTAGTAAATGATGAATCCACTTTGCTGCAGAGCAGGGACAAATTCTTTCAAGTAGACTCTACTGTTGAACTTCTCTTCACTCATCCTGAGTATCCTTTCCCTTGGGCTACCTATCTAAACTCTGGCTAAAAATCCTTGTTAATGGAGAGTCTAATAGACTCATCTCTACCATTTCTTATGAAACGAATATGTTTATATGGTGGCTTTGACCAACCCCACTAAGAAAATGGAACTGAGTATTTCATTCCTCCTTCCTCTAACATTATGATGGCATTATTCTCCATCTAGAAAGATCACCCACCCATAAAGATGCAGATGAAAACCACAGCATATGCCTACCCAGATGCTCTTTCAACTCTATATTAAGTGTTCCACCAAGGCACATGCATCCCATGATTCTTCTAAATTTTATTTATAGGAAGAAAAAACACTTTCCCCATTATACATTATGCATTGTATCTCTAATGGACATTAAAGCAGATTGCAGTAGATTTACTGCCCCTGGTATATTGTGTTTTTTCCCCCTTATTGGCTGAGAGATAAGATAACTCTATAGAGCCAGCCAGAGCCAGACGCATCAGCTCATATAGCTTTCAAAGAATATTTGTCTGAATACTAAGTCAAAATCCCCTCCTAATGAATTTCCATCCTGAAAATTATCTTCCATGCCAGGAAAGAGACCACAAGGAACAAGCATCTTCTTCCTCTGATTTGTACTGTGGAAAGAAAAGGAAAATGGCACAGATGCATTCAGTATAGTACAAAGAGCATATATGGGCATTTCCATCCCTAATATCACACTAGTTTCTGATGCTAATGTAAAATATGTTCCTTTTGCATTTATAATCACGATGAGCAGATGGCGAAGACGGTTTAAAGTAGTACTGTATGTCTATTAAAATAATGTATGCTGTTAGTGAGTCTTCCCTAAAACTGGAGTTTAATTGCTTATAAACACATACATTAGAAAGAATCATGATTTGAAGGGCCATTTGCTGTGCCAGGACAATAGTTAGAGTTCTTTCTAACAGGCTTTGGCTGCATGACTTCTTGTGGCAGCAGACGCTATGTTCTGTCCGTCTCTTCAAGAGGCTTAACTGATAAGAATGTTGGGATTGGCACAAAAGAACCCTGGTTTCTTAAAACAAAGGAATCCTTCTTAAAATTAAATGAAAACAGAGAAATTAAGGGAAACATGTAACGGGGGGAGAATGGAGAAAGGAAGAATTGAGGATGTAAGCTGCTCCATTTTTTTTTTCTTTTACTACCCCATCTCAGCAAAACATCAACAAAGGCATTTTGTAAATTTTGGTGATTCATATTGACTGTATGGTTGCTGTGCTTTCTGAAAATAAAACCTGCCCGAGAGGAGAGGAATGTCTGCTTCATTCCAAGGGGCTTTGCTGCTCAGTCACAGGGCAGAAAGAGGTGAAGGCTTCTACCCCGCCATCTGGAAGGGAGTGCTCCCAAGGAAGGAGGCTTGATCGTGGAAGCAGACGACACAGTCAGGGAGGATCAGAATCCACTCGGAACACCACAAAAGGAAACGGATACTGTTTGCAAACAGGAGGAGGAGAAAGGGAGGAGGCGGCAGTGGAGAAAGGCAGGCTGAGCGCCAAGGGCCCTAAAAAGGCAGCAAGTTTTAGAAAACACTCATTTGACTAATTTGCCTAATATAATAAAGAAAGGATGGTTTTATTTTCAAATGCAGAAGTGGTGATTGATTAGGTGGGCATTATATTTGAAGCATGTGGAATGAATAATGGTTTTGAATGGCTATGGAAAATATCTCACAGAGAAGGAAACAAAAATCCATAAGTCATACGAGGCAGAGCACAAAAATACCAACATACCAACATTCAGAGAGAGTTTAAATAATAACAGACTGGATCTTGGAAGCGCGCCAAAGAAACAGGGAACAGAAAGAGAGCTACACGCTGCAAAATGGTTTCTAGACAATAGGCAGTGAGAGAGGGTCTGCACAGGCCTGCGCATGTGGCATTAGCTCTTTAATTATTATAATTACCTAAGTTTAAGGTCAAATCACCTGTGTATTGCTGATAAAATGAATGATTTCTTTTAAAACAGCAGAAGTAGTGCTTCTATTACCTCGGATGTTATAGGAATGGCTAATCCATGTGGGTGAGATATTACAGAATTATCCCCACCTATAGAGCAACAACCCAGAGGAAGAATGGCTGGAATCCTGCATCTGCACTCTTTTAACACTCAACACTGGAAATACACTCCAGTTCCCAAGAGAGAGCTCTGTGGTTGAAGGCAACCTTTCCCACTACTGAAAACACAGTCTTCTGGCAGTTTAAAATTGCCTTGTAATAGGATTTACCCCAGGTAAGATGCTGTCAGATTTGGAATCTCGAAATCAAGTTTTGCAAGCTTTGATCAGTCACCAGATTGCAGCCTGAATCCAAAAAAACTCAAAGACTGGATGTAAAGGATTTGCAAAATATCTGCACTTTGAACTCTCCTGAATGATGAAATGCCATAAAATGCTAAATGGTGTGATGAAAGATTTTCCTCTTTGTCTGATCCAAAATAACTCAAAGATTTCATGATTTAATCTTTCATCAGCATGAATTCCAAATACTTCATGTCTAATCCAGAAACTCCAGGGAAAAGCAATCCTGTTGTCCTTTGGGGAGGACCTAGCTAGACCTCAGAATCAATGAAGGAGTAGCCCAGATGTCTGGAGACTTCAAAGGCTTCGCAGGTGATCATGATGTCCATCAGGCTTGAGAATTGTTGCTGTACAAAGTGTCCGTCTTTAAATGGTTTTAAGACTTGGCTAGCCTGTATTTTTTTCAATAGATCACTAGTTAAAACCTAGTACCAGGAATTCCCTGATGGTCCAGTGGTTAGGACTCTGCACCTTCACTGCTGAGGGCATGGGTTCAATCTCTGGTCAGGGAGCTAAGACACCACAAGCCACATGACCAAAACAACAACAAAAACAAAAAAAAAAACAAACCTTGTATCAATTTGAGACAGGGCAAGACTGGTGTTAGGGAGGATCACTGGAGTGCTATTATCACAATCTGTGTGAGTGTTGCTGAGTGTCTAAGCCAGGGCAGTGGACGTGGGAGAGGGAAACAGAGGCTCGGGGGTAGGGAGGTAGAGTCAGTGCATAGTCAGCATTGCTCAGAGATTGAATGTGGAGTATGGACTATGCAGTAAAAAACAAGTCTAAAATAACTAGCAGATTTCTCTCTTGGGTGACTGGTTGGATGGTGAAGCCCATGACTCAGCAGGTTCTAACACCAGTTCTCTAACACCAACTGGAGACTCTACAATTCAATCCAGTTCTGACACCAGAGAATTGAGAGCAGATTTGGCAAATTAAAGGCTCAGTCTCAAAAGACTGCTTTGCTCGGACACAGCCACAGGTGGAGTCCCCAGGTGACCCACATTTCTATCTTGGCTACAAATGTGAGTGTTCCCCAAATCCCCCACTCATGTTCAACAATCTGCTAAAACAGCTCACAGAAGTCACTGAAAGCACAATACTTGATAATGGCTGTTTTACGGGCCACAAATGAACAGCCAGATGAAGTGGCACATGGGGTATATGTGAAAGGATCCTGAGCGTAGGAGCCTCTGCCCTCTGTGGAGTTGGGGTGCACCATCCTCCTGGTACACCGATATGTCCACCAACCAGGAAGCTCCCCCTAACCTCCTTATTCCAGAGTTTTTCTGAGTTTCTGGGATTTCACTAGGTAGACATGATTGGTAATCAACCACTCAATCCCCAGCGCATTTTGTTTCCGTGGAGGTGGGAGGAGAGTGAGGGAATGAGCGTTCCAGCCCTTTCGTCACTGGCTTGGTCTTTCTTGTGTGGCCAGCCGATCTTCTGAAATTCTCCGGGCCCACCAGGGCTCACCTTGTCAGCATAAACTCAGATGTGGTTGAAAGGGCTCCCTCAGGAATAACAAAAGAGGCTCCCAATGCTGGGCAAATTCCAAGAGTTTTTGAAACTCTGTCAGAAAGGGGAGGAAAGGTAAAGACATATTTTTGCTCTATCCTACTAAGGAATGGTAACATAAAATACATTTTCAGAGGAAGGTGAAAGTGAAAGTCGCTCAGTCGTGTCTGACTCTTTGCGATCCCATGGACTACACAGTCCATGCAATTCTCCAGGCCAGAATACTGGAGTGGGTAGCTTTTCCCTTCTCCAGGGAATCTTCCCAACCCGGGGATCCAACCAAGGTCTCTAGCATTGCAGGTGGATTCTTTACCAGCTGAGCCACAAGAGAAGGTAGCTAGCTCCATTTTGTATATGATGAGCTTAAGGATGACTCAGATGGATAAATCTAGCAGGCAGTTGCACTTGCAGGGAGAGGGCAGGACTGGAGGCAGAAGTTCAGAAGTCACTGAATGACATGGTCCTATGAGGACCCCAAGGGTATGAGTCAGATACGGTAGGGGGGGCGGGAAATATATATATATATATATATATATATATATATATATATATATATATATTTGGGACTCATATATATATATGAGTCCCAAAAAGGAGGACTAAATATCAGGACCCAAGGGTAAGGCTTCAGCTCCCAGAGGAGTTGCATTTTAGTCCCCTGGTTGAAGAGTCGGAAGTGACTTGGAGAATGTGATGGGGTGTTTCACCTGCGTAGGCCCTTGTACCCCTCAGAGTTGCGCTTAGATAAATCCTTCAGCGTGAAAACAAGTCTTCCCTTGACTGTCTGCCACCACAGGCCTCTGGATTTCTCCCATCTCCTGGAGGCTCCCTCTCAGCTTCCTTTGGCAGCTGCTGTCTGAGCTCCCTTCCAGTGCTGAGCTGTTCAGCAGTTAGTGTTTGCTCCACCTTATCTACACTCGAGTTGTGTTTATCCAGTCCTGTGAGACTGGACATTTTCCAGATTCTGATGACAACCAGATCTCCATCTTCATCTTGACCTCGGCCCAGAATTCCAAATTTGCAAATCCACCTACCCACCCACCCCTCTGCATGGGTCTGGTTGGCAATACTCACTTTCCCCACCTCCATAAACTGTAGGACCATTCATTCACCCAGCTGCTTAAACCCGATATCCTGTGTTGCTTTCCCTGTCATTTGCAGGCCCTCTATAAGTCCCAGTAAGATCATTTCCAAAACACATTCTAGGGCTATCCATTTGCCCCATCGTCTCCCTCCTCCCCACTTGGCCCCCAAATCCAGGTCACCTATGCCTCCTCTGGCCTGCATCAACAGCCTCCAGACAGGTCTTCTTGCAACCATTCTGCCCTCTACCATCCAACTTTTAAATATCAACTCCAGTGACTTAACGAAATTAATTACTAGATTATGTTTTTGAGGCATTTTAGGCTTACAGAAAAATTGAGAAGGAAGTACTGAGAATTTCCCTAGTCTCCTCACCACCACCACCCCATCCTTGACTCAGTTTCCTCTATTATTAATATCTTGCATTGGTATGGTACAATTGTTACAATTGATGAACCAATATTGATATATTACTATTAACTAAAGTCCATATTTTACATTAAGGTTCACTTGTTTTGCACAGTCTGTGGGTTTTGATAAATGTGTAATGACGTGTATCTACCCTTAAGCCATCATACAGAATAATTTCACTGCTCCATAATCCCTGTACTGCACATATTCATCCTTCCCGCGCTCACCTGAGCTCTTTGCAACCACTCCTTGTACCGTTTCCATAGTTTGGCCTTTTCCAGAATGTCATATAGTTGGAATCACACAGCGTGATGCTTTCTCAGACAGGTTTCATTCACTTAGATGTATGTACTTAAGGTTTCTCTATGTTTTTCGTGACTTGAGAGCTCATTCCTTTTTTATCACTGAACAGTCTTTCATTGTAAAGATGTACTAAAGTTCGCTTACCCATTTACCTATGGAAGGATGTCTTGGTTGCTTTCAAATTCCAGTGACTTTTTAACACAGAAGCCAGAACATTGGTTACTCTGCTGTTGCACACACTTCCTTCTCTGACTTTTAATGCCTTAATGATTTGGTCCCTGCCTGCCCCTCTCAGCTCCCCCACTGTGCTCCTTTCACTTTGTCATTCTCTCTGTCCTTGTCTGACAGCCAATGTACCATCTGCTTCCCACAATAGGATGCTCTTCCCTTGAATATTCACATGGACCACTTCTCATTCAGGTTTCAGCAAGGTTCCCCCTGGTCCCATTCCAAGATTACCCCTCAGTTACTCTCTATCACAACATCTCATCTGTAATTCTTTTCCTTACCACTTAACTCCGTTTGATAGTTTCTTTTTGTTTATTTATTCTTTTTCCCTTCAGTAAGAGCAGGGGGTAATGCCCTGGTGATCCAGTGGTTAGGACTCCATGCTTTCAATGCCAAGGGTGCAGGTTCAATCTCTGGTCAGGGAACTAAGATCCCACAAGCCACACAGTGTGGCTAAAAAAACAAAAAGAAGAGAGAGAGCAAGGACCTCCTCTGTCTTATTCACTGATTTATATCTAGCACCTAGCATTGTGATGATTGAATGAATAGTTTATTAGTAAATGTTTCCCATTTCTAGAAGAACACTGTACCATTGTAACAAGTATTTACAATAATTAAAGTAGAAATCAACATTTTGAGATGAACTTTTTCCATACCATATGCTTTTTATTTGCTTACTGAAACTCTTCTCTAGATTTCCATTCATAGTCAAAATCCTACCTCCTCCAAGGCCCCCTGTCTGCTCCTGGGTCTCTTATATCTTTGCTGACACAGCAAAGCTATGAGGTTAGGCAGTAGAGCCAAAGGGTAGTGCCCAAAGAATGGGAAAGAGGAAATGGCAAGTGGACGATCAAGTTTAAAAATCAAGTAAAAAGAGCTGATTTGGTTAAAAAAAAAAAAAAAGTTCTGAAAGCAATGAAAAGAACCCTACAAATGCTTTGAATAAGCAAAACATCCTGTGAATAAGTGTTTAGTCTCCTAAAAAGATTCTTTTCAAGGACAACTTTCATTAAAAGTGAAATCAAATTGTTTACAATTGTATACCCATATAATCTTTAAATAAATCTGATAAAGGGGGGAAAATCATCGTTCAAGGGATTGTTGCAATCTTCGATCTTAAGAAAAGGTATGGAACGTGTGAGTTTTTATGTACTTATCTTGGTTGTGCTGGGTCTTTGTTGCTGCATGCGGGCTTTCGCTAGTTGTGGAGAGTAGGGGCTACTCTGCGTGGTGGTGCACGGGCTTCTCACTGCCGTGTCTTCTCTTGTGGGGCACAGGCTTTAGGTGTGCGGACATCAGTAGCTGCAGCACGCAGGTTGCAGTGTGGCTCACAGGCTCTAGAGTGCAGGCTCGGTAGTTGTGGCACACGGGCTTAGTTGCTCTGAGGTACGTGGAATCTTCCTTGACCAGAGAGCAAACCCGTGTCCCTTGCATTGGCAGATGGATTCTTATCCACCGTACCACCCGCGAAGGCCAGAACTTATGACTTTTAACTCTGTGGATTGAGGTTCAAATGCTATGGATCATATAAAGATCCTCTCCCAGCTGTAAGATTCTGCAGTTCTGCATATGGTCATCGTTCAAACTATCTGCCTTTGTAAAAAGTGTGGTAATAGATCAAAGGATAAAGGATTCCATGCATATTAGGATAGGGTCATGTGAAGCCAAGTATACCTTGCACTGCCTGATAGGATGGCACTCAAAGTGGAAGAAGACTTTCTGTTTTAAAGAAAGACAGTGCTCAAAAACTTAATCACTCAGAGGCCTGGGGCTAGGGCTAGATATAGAATAAAACCATTTTAGAGTTGGTGGGCGGGGTGGGGGGGCGCCTTAGAGCGCTCTAATTTGGAGAAGAAAGTATTCAGACAGGTGCAGACTTGCTCACCGGCATTAATGTATTACGAACCATGGCCAGCATTTGGACCTAAGACCTTAATCTTCCTGTGCAGCGCTGCATCCAGTTCACTTCAACCGCCTCCCTGTTGTTATTTTAAGTCACCAAGTTTTGGGGTGATTTGTTACTCAGTGTTAGTAGCTGAAACACACTCATTTTATAAGGGCAATTCTTTAAAAAGAAATACTGAGAAAAAGAAAAGATAGGGAAGGAGAGAAGGAGAAATGAAAGAAGGGAGGGAGGGAGGAAGAAAGGAAGGAAAGAGAGAAGGAAATAAAAGATGATGGTGTGACAACCACCTATACCTGTTTTACAAGAAGGATTCCACTATATAACACAGGGCGGCCAGCCTTGAGCTCTGTGATGACCTACAGGGATGAGATGGGATGGGGGAGGGAGGTTCAAGAGGGAGGGTGTGTGTATATATATGCTGCTGCTGAGTCGCTTCAGTCGTGTCCGACTCTGTGCGACCCCACAGACGGCAGCCCACCAGGCTCCGCCATCCCTGGGATTCTCCAGGCAAGAACACTGGAGTGGGTTGCCATCTCCTTCTCCAATGCACGAAAGTGAAAAGTGAAAGTGAAGTTGCTAAGTCATGTCTGACTCTTAGCGACCCCATGGACTGCAGCCTACCAGGCTCCTCCATCCATGGGATTTTCCAGGCAAGATTACTGGAGTGGGGTGCCACTGCCTTCTCTGGTGTGTGTATATATATATATATATATATATATATATATATATATATATATATAATTATGACATTATCATTGTTGTATGGCAGAAGCCAACACAACATTGTAAAGCAATTATCCTCCAATTAAAAAATAAATAGTAAATAAAATAAGATACAAGAAGGATTCGAAACGGTTGTTCCACTACCCACCAAATTCCTTTAAAAAGAAATGAAAATCTCCCCCTAAAGAAGACTTTCCATATTAATAGCCCTGAAGGAGTTCTTTCACTTTCTGCTCTGCTACCAGGAAAAATAAGCAGGAATTATGAAGGTGGACGTTTAGCAGTATGTTCTGTGTTCTGTGATGTTATCGGGTCACAGTGTGATCTTGTTAATCAAGCTGCTGAATGTACTTCACTTTCTGGTGTCACTTACAGTTCACGAAATACGGTGTTTGAGGTATCTCTGGAGAGCCTGGGCGTAGGGTCTTTGAATGGGAGTGATTCTATGCTTCTAAGTCAGATTTGTTTCAACTAACAGCACCATTTTCAAGGAACATGAATGTGAGGACTCTCAAGCATAGCACATTCCTAATGCTAAGACATAAAGAACCCAAATTAATCCTTTTGAGAGTCCTTTGGGAACTCATGTACCCAATTCTTCCTTACACATCCCAATGAGCATTACTGTCCAGACGTAGAGAGGCATCTATCAATTAGTTGAGAGTTGGGGGAGGAGTGTTAGAATAGGGAATAAGTGGCTTTTTTTAGTATTCCTTAAATTTCCCTTTAATGATATTTTAGTTTTTTTTCTTATGCCAACCATATGATAAAATTATGTTTAGACCCCCAGTTTTGCAGTTTCCTCATTCTCTAATTAACGCATCTTATTCACAGTATCTCTAGATTAAATACATGAGTTTTTAAGGCCCCTAATAACTGAGTACTGCCCATTTAAAAAATCAATGGATGGATTTTTCATTATTTCATTATTACTAATGAAAATAATTTCCCCAACACATTGTTATTATGAGAATTCATTCCTGGAGGATTCTTTGTTGATTAGAGGGAAAAAATGTTTTCATCCTTGAGGTCTTTCTTTTCATCTTTGGCTCTTGACAAATTTTGTCAATAAAAACCTGTCGTCAGCTATGTCTATTTCATCATCACTAAGTATACCTCATATTCCTCCCCAAGCTCAGAATATCTTCTTACAAATGTTAGAATGGAATTCCCTTCCTATATTGGTGGGTTTAGTCACTAAGTTGTGTCCAACTCTTGTGACCTCATGGACTGTAGCCCACCAGGCTCCTCTGTCCATGGGATTTCCCAGGCAAGAATACTGCAGTGGGTATTGCCATTCCCTTCTCCAGGGGGTCTTCCTGACCCAGGGATTGAACCTGGATCTCCTCCATTGCAGGCTGTCTCCTGCATTGGAGGAGGATTCTTTACCAACTGAGTTACCTGGAAAGACCCTTCCTATATTGGCTATATATTTTAAAATCTATTCTGTTTTATTAAAGTATTGAATGCTACATGTAGCTTACTATAAAAATTTGTGAATTGTAAGTTTCAGTTTCTTACCAGTTCTTTCTTGTAACTCACATTATTATCTTTTCTACCAACCAAGAGCGTCATTTCTTCACCCTGTGTATAAAGCTCTTTGCTCTTTTCTCTCAATAAAACTTTCAGGCAGTTCAATTTTGCCCACTTCTCCTTCCCTGTCAGGGTTTGTTAACTGCTCTTGAGGTGCCGAAAAAAGATAGAAAGCCTTTTCCTTTCTATTTGACTTGCCTGGTACTCAGATACCAGGAGAAGCTCTTTTACCTCCTTCTCTTCCACTTCAATCAGAAGGATGGGCGTGCTTATTCAGAGTTGCTCAGCTCCTTTGCTGTGGCTGAGAGCTAATTTTTTGCTTTTATCCAGAACTGCACCATAGGAACCTTGTGCTTTTTACTGCTACCCCAGCTCCTTTACCACTTTCAGGGGCCCTCAGATGAGCATCTCGCTTCAAATGCCAACAAAAATGCTGCTTCCCCTCCCCTCAACTAGCAGAAAAGTGCACCACCATGTACCAATCAAAGGAAATGTTTATGATGAGGACTCATCACATTGATCAAAATGACCTTACTTGTCTCAGATAAACTCACAATAGCTCAAAGTGGTCATGGGAATGTGCCACATCGGACACTGAAAAGGGGAATTTGAAGAAATTTTCAAAGGTGGATTTTCTTCTTAGAGTCCATTCCCTATTGACACTTTATCTACAAATATTCTGTGATAACAGTGTCTGGTTAATTAACAGAATGTCTTTTATTTGGGGTATAATTGGAGGATTAGAGGAGGAAAATCCTCAACTTATTATTATTTTTTTTGATTTGTTTCTGGTAACTGTGATTCATATAAATGAGACGTTGTCCTATTCTTACAATTAATAATTAGCATATAGGTTATAATTATTTTTTTTTACTTATACAGATTCCAAATCTTAAAGCAGGGAGAAAAAGGAGAGAGGCTTTCAGTTAAATATGGCAGAATTATAACATGCATTTTTCTCTTCTTCCCTTCCAAACTTCCCTAAAATAACACTAAAGGAATAAAAGGTATTAGCATATGTGGACAGAGAGAACGAAAGAGGAGACAAAAGTGAAAGAGAGATTTCAGCAAGTTTCTTGAAGATGGCAATTGAGTTGGAGAGGTGGCAATCGACTTAGCAGAGTTGAGTAACAGTAAAAGTGCTGCAGGGAGATTTCCAGAAGCAGTGATTCAGCTTCCTGTGCACCCAATCCCATCCTGACACTAATTCTGTGGGAGAGGTGTGGTCCATGTTGGAGAAACTGATTAAAAATGGCTTCAGATCCAGGCCCTGGAGGTCAGTGCCAGACTGGAGTGTGGCCTGACCTCAAACAGAGGGACAAAGTGAAGTTTATGTACAGAATTGTGAGACCCAGCCCCCCCCCCCCCCCGCCCCTAGGTTTTGTCCTACTCCCTGAATACCAGCAACCAAGTCTCTCAAACAGGAGACTGGAGGACCGATGCTTCTATTTAAAAACAATACATTAAAAAAAAAAAAAAAACCCATAACTGAATAGCCTCTAAGAAAAGAGCTCAGAAGCTGACATTTAGGACTCTCCCAACAGAAGGGCTGGTTTAAAGCACCACCATCCCATGGTGACACTCACCATGCAGCAAGCCCAGCCCCCTACTCCCCCCAGCACACACACACACACAGACTTTCCAAACTGTTGTCCAGTGCTTCAGTCTCTAATACCAGTAAAGGATCAGCAAACACTTGAGGAAAATCTTTGGCATATAAGACAGAGACCAAACTTAAACAAACAGAAAAAGGAAGCAGAGACAATATGGGCGCAGAAGGAACCTTAAACAAAGAAAGAAAATCAACCTCTGATCCAAACGATGTATTCATAAAACAAATCCAAGATATGGAGGGGAAAAAAAAAAGAGTTCAATAAACCCTTTAAGAAATTAAAAATACAGCACTTGGGATTAAAATATTTAGTATAAGCTTTGTTCTATAAAGTTAATTTCTTCTATAAACCTAAATAAAAAGTGTAAGTATGGAAGATAGCAAATAAATGATTTTTTTAAATGAAATTGAGAATCAATCTCCAAGCTCTTAACATGATTAATAAAGTTTCTGAAAACACAGAATAGAGAAAATGGAGACAATAAAATTATCAAAGAAATGATATATGAAATATTTCCCAAAAGACATGGATCTCCTGATCAAAAGGAACCACCAAGTGCTCAGCACAGTGAATGAACGATGAACACAAGCGCCAAAGCCACAGCGTTGTAAAACGTCAGAACACAGGAGATGCAACGATGTCTCTGAAAGCCTCCAAACAGGAAAAAAAGTCACATACAAAGATGAGAATCAAATGCCATCATCTTCTAAATTCTGAGAGGTAAGGATTTTGAAAATACAATTCTATATTTACTAAAATATCAGTCAAGCATGAGGAGAGTATTAGTCTGGCTGCCATAACAAAACGCCATAGACTGGGCAGCTTCAACAAACAGAAATGCATTTGCTCACAGTCTGAAGGCTGGAAGTCCAAGGTGCCTGTAGGATTGATGTCTGGTAACAGCTCTCCCCTCGATTCCAAGCAGCTGCTATCTTGCTGGGTGCTCACATGACCTCTTCTTTGTAAGGACACAGAGGAAATGGAGTGCCATGTGGAAGACCTGAGTTTGAACTTGAGTTGGGAAGATCCCTTGGAGGAGGGAAAGGCTACCCACTGCAGTATTCTTGTCTGGAGAATCCCCTGGACAGAGGAGCCTGGCGGGCTGCAGTCCATAGGACTATAAAGAGTAGGACACTCAATGACTAAACACAGCACAGCACATCCTGTAAGAAATAGTTAAAAGAGTTGAAAGAAGTAGGATCTGGGAAATAAGACTGAAGGTGGGGATGGGTTGGGCAAAGGATCAGTTTCTATCATAAGATTTTTAGAAGCTATTTGATTTTTTTTTTAACTATTGGCATGTATTTTTTAAAGAAAAATAGAAGCTAATTTTAAAAAAGAAAAGCAGCAGCTTCTGGGAACTCTTCTTAATGCTCTGTGGGTGACCTAAATTGTCAGTCAGTCAGTCAGTTCAGTCGCTCAGTCATGTCCGACTCTGCGACCCCATGAATTGCAGCACGCCAGGCCTCCCTGTCCATCACCAACTTCTGGAGTTCACTCAGACTCATGTTCATTGAGTCGGTGATGCCATCCAACCATCTCATCCTCTGTTGTCCCCTTCTCCTCCTGCCCCCAATCCCTCCCAGCATCAGAGTATTTTCCAGTGAGTCAACTCTTCGCATGGGGTGGCCAAAGTACTGGAGTTTCAGCTTTAGCATCATTCCTTCCAAAGAACATCTAGGACCGATCTCTGGACTGATTGGATCTCCTTGAAGTCCAAGGGACTCTCAAGAGTCTTCTCCAACACCACAGTTCAAAAGCATCAATTCTTCTGCGCTCAGCTTTCTTCATAGTCCAACTCTCACATCCATACATGACTACTGGAAAAACCATAGCCTTGACTAGACGGACCTTTGTTGGCAAAGTAATGTCTCTGCTTTTGAATATGCTATCTAGGCTGGTCATAACTTTTCTTTCAAGGAGTAAGTGTCTTTTAATTTCATACTGCAGTCACCATCTGCAGTGATTTTGGAGCCCCCCAAAATAAAGTCTGACGCTATTTCCACTGTTTCCCCATCTATTTGCCATGAAGTGATGGGCCCAGATGCCATGATCTTAGTTTTCTGAATGCTGAGCTTTAAGCCGACTTTTTTACTCTCCATTTTCACTCTCATCAAGAGGCTTTTTAGTTCCTCTTCACTTTCTGCCATAAGGGTGGTGTCATCTGCATATCTGAGGTTAAGGATATTTCTCCCAGCAATCTTGATTCCAGCTTGTGCTTCTTCCAGCCCACCGCTTCTCATGATGTACTCTGCACAGAAGTTAAATAAGCAGGGTGACAATATACAGCCTTGACGTACTCCTTTTCCTATTTGGAACCAGTCTGTTGTTCCATGTCCAGTTCTAACTGTTGCTTCCTGACCTGCATATAGGTTTTTCAAGAGGCAGGTCAGGTGGTCTGGGATTCCCATCTCTTGAAGAATTTCCACAGTTTATTGTGATCCACACAGTCAAAGGCTTTGGCATAGTCAATAAAGCAGAAATAGATGTTTTTCTGGAACACTCTTGCTTTTTCCATGATCCAGTGGATGTTGGCAATTTGATCTCTGGTTCCTCTACCTTTTCGAAAACTAGCTTGAAAATCTGGAAGTTCACAGTTCACGTATTGCTGAAGCCTGGCTTGGAGAATTTTGAGCCTTACTTTACTAGCGTGTGAGATGAGTGCAATGGTGCGGTAGTTTGAGCATTCTTTGGCATTGCCTTTCTTTGGGATTGGAATGAAAACTGAGCTTTTCCAGTCCTGTGGCCACTGCTGAGTTTTCCAAAGTTGCTGGCATATTGAGTGCAGCACTTTCACAGCATCACCTTTCAGGATTTGAAATAGCTTAACAGGAATTCCATCACCTCCACTAGCTTTGTTCGTAGTGATGCTTCATAAGGCCCACTTGACTTTACATTCCAGGATGTCTGGCTCTAAGTGAGTGATCATACCATCGTGATTATCTTGGTTGTGAAGATCTTTTTTGTACAGTTCTTCTGTGTATTCTTGCCACCTCTTCTTAATATCATCTGCTTCTGTTAGGTCCATACCATTTCTGTCCTTTATCGAGCCTATCTTTGCATGAAATGTTCCCTTGGTATCTCTAATTTTCTTGAAGAGATTTCTAGTCTTTCCCATTCTGTTGTTTTCCTCTATTTCTTTGCATTGATCGCTGAGGAAGGCTTTCTTATCTCTTCTTGCTATTCTTTGGAACTCTGTATTTAGATGCTTATATCTTTCCTTTTCGCCTTTGCTTTTTGCTTCTCTTCTTTTCACAGCTATTTGTAAGGCCTCCCCTAAATTGTAAGGAAATCTAAAAAGGAGTGTGTGTATATATATATATATATATATATATATACACACTTTGCTGTGCAGCAGAAACTAACACAGTATTGTTAAGGAAATATACTCAACAACAACAAAAAATATCCTACAGAAAGATAACAGCTTTTTCACCATCACCTCTCCTCTATCTCTTCTCTCCACAGCCATATTAATTGGCTCTGGCTCCTTCCGTATGCTTGGCATTAAAGACTGATTTACATGGTCAAGTCTAAGCCCCTTGTGATGGTACCTGGTCTGCATAACCTTCCTGCATGACATTTCAAGATAAAAATGGTGCAATGACATTGAAGATAAGTCTCAAAGTCCATCCAAAGAAAGATTTTCTTTCCACTAGCAGCACACAGAGACATACATGGAAAGAGGTAGCAGCTCTTTCATGTCTACCTCAAACATCAGGAAATGTAATGTCATGTAATGCCAAGATTTCAAATGCTCTCAGGATTCATCTGCTCCAACTCATGACATAATTAGTGCAGCACAAAGATCGAAAGAATGGCTTGCATCTCCCCAGCTTCGGTGTCCAACTTCTCACTGAACTTCTTCAAACTCTTACAGAAACCTCAAAGTCAACATGTGCCAAGTTCAAATCTTGATTTCTCCTCCAGGGACATGTCTCCTGTGCTGCTCTGTCTCTGAGTGATGCTACCATGCATCCAGTTGCAGAAACCAGAAGCCAGCACCACCCTAAACCAATTTTTCATCATCTCTTGCCAGGGTAACTGTAATGACTTTTAACTGGTCTGCTATGTACACTGAGCCCCACTCCACACAGAAAGTTCCATCAAAAGGCAGAGTTGAACAAATTTCAAGTTCTGTAATTAAAATCTTTCAGCGGCTTTCAGTGCTCCTGAATAAAGACCAAACTCCTTAATGTGGTCTAGAAGGTTCTGCTTGGTCTGGTCACCCAGCTATATCTAGATTCATCTTGCACCACAATCTCCTTAAATCTCTGTCCAGCCACTTTCTCCTCCTCTCAGTCCACCTTACTGCTCATTATTAGGTAAACAGTGGGCTTTCAATAAAGAATTCTTGAATGCATTGTAACACGCAGATACAAGTTCAAAACCTAGTATGTCTCTGAACACATGAACCTCCTCAAATCCATTGCCTCATCTATAGAGTGGAGATAATAAAACCTATCCAAGGGTTTTTTCAGGATTCAACAAGATATTGACAATAAAGAACTTATCATAGTGCCTGGCACAAAATAAGAACACAGAAATTGTTAGTTATCTAATATTCTGCAGAATACCATCAAAATATTCCTGTTTCCATTAGTAATTGGTCATGCATGTCATTTGTTAATTAATCTGAACCTTTAAAAGCTTCATTCACATTTTGAGTCTGTGCAAATTCTAGGGATAATAAACTTCATGATTTTATTACCCTTAGTGCAAAGGAGTTGAGTGTTGGTACTGACTTGTCCCGACTCACAAGAGCTGATTGTTAAACTTTCAGGAAGTTTGTGAGCCAGTTGTATAATATGGTTTTTATTAAGATTTAAACTGCATAAACTTACATTGAAAGAATTATACTGAAAACAAGATAATAAACAATAAGTACTCAAAACGCATCATATCCTATTTATTTTGCTATATTTTGTTTTAAACTCTGCTCTTGGAGTTATTTATGCCTGTTGTATCTGTGTAACAAAATACTATCTGATGACTCCCTACTGTATATCTCTTCCTATCTGTACTTTCAATTACATCACATTGGTAGCTTGCAATCGGTCACACTGGGAGTATTTACACCATGGAAATCAGCAACCATTATAAATAAAGATTTCCCTCTCCCCACCTTGAATGCTGGCTTTTAAACATTATCAGCACACCAGTGAGTCATGCCTGATTATGTAGACATCAGAGAAAGATGAAGAAAGACCTCAACATAAATGACAGTGATCTTTTAGCAAAGTCAATAGCTCTCATAACACCGTATAACATTTCCTTTACTGTATTAATGAATCCACTAGATCCTTCCTTAGAGAATATTGACTTTAAGTTTATATACAGTTTTTATTAAGTTTGACTCTCAGGTTTGTTTGTAGAAACAAATGTGGAGGGCACACTGTTATGAGAGAGACATCACAGCTAAGGTATTGACTGTAAGCAGTTTGATGACAAAGAAGGAGAAATAAAAGCAATGAAAACCTAGAGAGGAACAAATAAAGCCCAGGAGTGTGAGGTCACTAGTATAAGGAAACCCCGAAATAGTCACTATAGCACAGCATAGAACAAGAGTTAATGATCTTAGGGCAGCTAAGAGTCCTCATGAACATGTTTGCTGTCTTCTATATATTGTTTAAGAAAGAATGGTGTGCAATATGCATTTTAAATATCTAAAAATGCATTTCATCAAAACAGACTGGGAAAACTGGATATCCACATACAAAAGAATGGATTTGGATCCTTACCTTAAAACTCAAAGTGGATCTAAAGACCCAAACATAAGAGCTACAACTATAACATTCTTAGAAGAAAACAGGAGAAAAGCTTCATGACTTTGAATTTGGCAATGATTTCTTGGATATGACACTGAAAGCATAGCCAAGAACAATAACAGATATAAATTGGATTTCATCAAAATTAAAAACTTTTGTGCACCAAAGGACACTATCAAGAAAGTGAAAAGGCAACTCATGGAATAGGAGAAAATATTTACAAGCTATATATCTGATAAGCATAATATTCAGAATATATAATGAACTCCTACAACTCAACAATAACAAAAATAAACCACCTAGTTAAAAAATTGGCAAAGGACTTGAATAAACATTTCTCCAGAGAAGAGATACAAATGGCCAATAAGAACCCAAAAAGATGCTCAACATCACCAATCATGAACAAAATGCAAATCAAAGCCACAAGATACCATTTCACATCCATTAGAATGGCTACTATTTAAAAAACCAAAAATAAGAAGTGTTGGTGAAGATGTAGAGATGTTAGAACACTTGTGCCTTATCAGAGAGAAGGTCAAATAGCACAGACACAATGGAAAACAGTATGGCAGTTTCTCAAAAAATTAAACATAGAATTATCATATGACCCAGTAATTCCATTTCCTGGGATACACCCAAAAGAATTAAAAGCAGGAAATAGAGAACAGATTTGTACACCCCTGTCCATAGCAGTATTCTTCTCAATAGCCAAAAGGTGGAGACAACCTAAATGCACATAGGCAGAAGAAAGGATAAGCAAAATGTGGTATATGTGTAAAATGGAATATTACTCAGCCTGTACAAATACATGCTTAGTGAAATAAGGTAGACAGGAAAGGACAAGCATTGTATGATTCCATTTAGTTGAGGTATGTAAAATAGTCAAGTCCATGGAGACAGCAAGTAGGATACTGGTTACCAGAGGCTTGGGGAGGGGTAAATGGGGAGTTATTAAACAATAGCTGGATGCGGAGTTTCAATTTAGAAAGATGAATAAGTTCCGGAAATGGATAATGGTGATGGTTGCACAACAATGTGAGTATCTTTAAAGCCACTTAAATTGTACACTTAAAAATGGTTAAAATAGAGGGAGGGTGGGAGAGAGGTTCAAGAGGGAGGGAATATATGTATGCTTATGGCTGGTTCATGTTGTTGTACAGCAGAAAGTAACACAACATTGTAAAGCAATTATCCTCCAATTAAAATATTTTTCAAATGATAAATTTTATGTGATTAAATTTTACCACCACAAAAAGTGCTTTATAAGCATAAAAATCTAAAAATGGTTATTATGTAACCTAACTCTACACCTAAAGCAACTAGAAAAGGAAGAAATGAAGAACCCCAGGATTAGTAGAAGGAAAGAAATCTTAAAAATTAGGGCAGAAATAAATGCAAAAGAAACAAAAAAGAACATAGCAAAAATCAACAAAGCCAAAAGCTGGTTCTTTGAGAGGATAAATAAAATTGACAAACCATTAGCCAGACTCATCAAGAAACAAAGGGAGAAAAATCAAATCAATAACATTAGAAATGAAAATGGAGAGATCAGAACAAACACAGAAACACAAAGGATTATAAGAAACTACTATCAGCAATCATATGCCAATAAAATGGACAACTTGGAAGAAATGGACAAACTCTTAGAAAAGTACAACTTTCCAAAACTGAACCACGAAGAAATAGAAAATCTTAACAGACCCATCACAAGCACGGAAATTGAAAGTGTAATCAGGAATCTTCCAGCAAACAAAAGCCCGGGTCCAGACGGCTTCACAGCTGAATTCTACCAAAAATTTAGAGAAGAGCTAACACCTATCCTACTCAAACTCTTCCAGAAAATTGCAGAGGAAGGTAAACTTCCAAACTCATTCTATGAGGCCACCATCACCCTAATACCAAAACCTGACAAAGATCCCACGAAAAAAGAAAACTACAGGCCAATACCACTGATGAACATAGATGTAAAAATCCTTAACAAAATTCTAGCGATCAGAATCCAACAACACGTTAAAAAGATCATACGTCATGACCAAGTGGACTTTATCCCAGGGACGCAGGATTTTTCAATATTCACAAATCAATCAATGTAATATACCACATTAACAAATTGAAAAATAAAAGCCATATGATTATCTCAATAGATGCAGAGAAAGCCTTTGACAAAATTCAACATCCATTTATGATAAAAATTCTGCAGAAAGCAGGAATAGAAGGAACATACCTCAACATAATAAAAGCTACATATGACAAACCCACAGCAAACATTATCCTCAATGGTGAAAAATTGAAAGCATTTCCTCTAAAGTCAGGAACAAGACAAGGGTGCCCACTTTCATCACTACTATTCAACATAGTTTTGGAAGTTTTGGCCACAGCAATCAGAGCAGAAAAAGAAATAAAAGGAATCCAAATTGGAAAAGAAGAAGTAAAACTCTCACTGTTTGCAGATGACATGATCCTCTACATAGAAAACCCTAAAGACTCCACCAGAAAATTACTAGAGCTAATCAATGAATATAGTAAAGTTCCAGGATATAAAATCAACACACAGAAGTCCCTTGCATTCCTATACACCAATAATGGGAAAATAGAAAGAGAAATTAAGGAAACAATTCCATTCACCATTGCAACAAAAAGAATAAAATACTTAGGAATATATCTACCTAAACAAAAGACTTATATTTAGAAAAGTATAAAACACTGGTGAAAGAAATCAAAGAGGACACTAATAGATGGAGAAATATACTGTGTTCATGGATCGGAAGAATCAATATAGTGAAAATGAATATACTACCCAAAGCAATCTATAGATTCAATGCAATCCCTATCAAGCTACCAATGGTATTTTTCACAGAGCTAGAATAAATAATTTCACAATTTGTACAGAAATGCAAAAAACCTTGAATAGCCAAAGCAATCTTGAGAAAGAAGAATGGCTGGAGGAATCAACCTGCCTGACTTCAGGCTCTACTACAAAGCCACAGTCATTGAGACAGTATAGTACTGGCACAAAGACAGAAATATAGATCAATGGAACAAAATAGAAAGCCCAGAGATAAACCCACGCACCTATGAACACCTTATCTTTGACAAAGGAGGCAAGAATATACAATGGAGAAAAGACAATCTCTTTAACAAGTGGTGCTGGGAAAACTGGTCAACCACTTGTAAAAGAATGAAACTACAACACTTTCTAACACCATACACAAAAATAAACTCAAAATGGATTAAAGATCTAAACGTAAGACCAGAAACTATAGAACTCCTAGAGGAGAACATAGGCAAAACACCCTCCGACATAAATCACAGCAGGATCCTCTATAACCCACCTCCCAGAATATTGGAAATAAAAGCAAAAATAAACAAATGGGACCTAATTAAAATTAAAAACTTCTGCACAACAAAGGAAACTATAAGCAAGGTGAAAAGACAGCCTTCAGAATGGGAGAAAATAATAGCAAACAAAGCAACTGACAAAGCATTAATCTCAAAGATATACAAGTAACTCCTGCAGCTCAATTCCAGAAAAATAAACGACCCAATCAAAAAATGGGCCAAAGAACTAAACAGACATTTCTCCAAAGAAGACATACAGATGGCTAACAAACACATGAAAAGATGCTCAACATCACTCATGATCAGAGAAATGCAAATCAAAACCACTTTGAGGTACCATTTCACACCAGTCAGAATGGCTGCTGTCCAAAAGCCTACAAACAATAAACACTGTAGAGGGTGTGAAGAAAAGGGAACCCTCTTACACTGTTGGTGGGAATGCAAACTAGTACAGCCACTATGGAGAACAGTGTGGAGATTCCTTAAAAAACTGGAAATAGAACTGCCATACAACCCAGCAATCACACTGCTGGGCATACACACTGAGGAAACAAGAATTGAAAGAGACACATGTACCCCAATGTTCATCACAGCACTGTTTACAATAGCCAGGACATGGAAGCAACCTAGATGTCCATCAGCAGACGAATGGATAAAGAAAGCTGTGGTACATATACACAATGGAGTATTACTCAGCCATTAAAAAGAATACATTTGAATCAGTTCTAATGAAGTGGATGAAACTGGAGCCTATTATACGGAGTGAAGTAAGCCAGAAAGAAAAACACCAATACAGTATGCTAACACATATATATGGAATTTAGAAAGATGGTAACGATAACCCTATATGTGAGACAGCGAAAGAGACACAGATGTGTCTTTTGGACTCTATGGAAGAAGGCAAGGGTGGGATGATTTGGGAGAATGGCATTGAAACATGCATAATATCATATATGAAACGAATAGCCAGTCCAGGTTCGATGCATGATACAGGATGCTCGGGGCTGGTGCACTGGGATGACCCAGAGGGATGGTAGGGGAAGGGAAGTGGGAGAGGCATTCAGGATGGGAAACATGTGTACACCTGTGGCTGATTCATGTTGATGTATGGCAAAACCAATACAATATTGTAAAGTAATTAGCCTCCAATTAAAATAAATAAATTTATATTAAAAAATTTTTTAAGGTTATAATATGAACTTTATTTAAAATGGTTATTTAGTGTACTTTTTAAAAATGTACAACTTAAAGTGGACAAGCTCCAGGTCTCCAGAATAATACTGTATACGAAACATCACAGTCTCTGATTGGAATGGGACACAAGATGTGGTATTTATTTGTTATCAGTGTAATCATAAATATCAACAATGACATCCTCTATTGCTATAAGTTCAACCTCTGATCAACTATAAAGACAAATACAGTCCTTAAAACTGTCTGTGGGGGGAGACAGAGAAAGAACAGGATTAGACCAGAAGGGTGGACAGTGGGTGGCTTCTCTTGGGGAAGTTTAAAAAAGTGAAGATGAAAGAAGGCAAGGTGTCCTTAATAGTTACAAAAGAAGGTGAACTACAGTGTGACAGGAGACTAAAAAAAAAAAAGATCCACGGGGTGGGCTCAAAAACTGCTGGCTTTTGCAGGTGTTGCTATAGGATACCACTTTGGAACTGAACCCATTTGTTTCCCCACGCCTGACTCTGCCTGACCTCTGTTTGAAATTTTCCCTGAGCTCATTGTCTCAGACAGGACAGAAAAGGAGATTCTGGGAGCTTCTTCTTGGGTTTGTGTATTTCAATAGCCCATATACCTGAACAGAACAAAGAGATCAAGGTCTCAGTCACAGCATTTCAGAATTGAAGAAGTGGTCACCTTCCCCCATCTTCTGCCCCAAGAACATGAAGACCAGAAATGATATGCCTGGGTTGTTCTGAGGGAGCAAAAGTGGGGAGAAGAGGAGCACTAGGAATACCCCGGATGTCAGTGGCCTTGGAGATGGTTGTCCTGCAGCAGCCATAAGGGCTGGGGCTGCAGGGTGAGTGTAGGGGAAGTGGGCAGGCTCTTATTTTGGCAGAGATGTCTGCTTGTTGTAAGAGAAACCCTAGACCAAGAATAAATGCCTGAGATTACATTTCTGCCACTTCAGTAGAATGGTGATGCAGAACAGAAATTAAGTTATAGAAAAATCAAGAAAGCTACATTTTTTCCATATGTGAGTTTGTGTACTGAGATTTGCACTTTGTACAGTTTGGGGAGTCAAGAAATCATGACTATGATCCAGGAAAGCATATAAAGTGAGGATAGTGGAGCTGGTGGAAATTCTAAGGTTTAGTGAGTAAGCAGTAGAATTATCTACAAAGGAGCTATAGATCCCAAAAGGTAAGGAGAGCACCCGGAGAAAGTGTTGGCCTGGTGCACGAAGACTCACATACTATCAAGTGGCCTGCAAGTTGGTTGTGCCAGAATCAAGGTAGTGCTCTCACTGACATGGCCTGAGAGTGTAATTTTCTTCTCTGACTCACCCTGGTTAACAATTGATCCTGTCTTAGACACCAAAAAAATCCAGTCCCACTGGTTTCCATTTTGCAGTCCCCAATTTGGGTGACATATGGGCAGCCACAGGGCTTTTCAGGTCATGCCTGATGTGTTTCTTAAATGTCTTTCCACCTGGTCCATAATGGCTCATTCCTGTTGCCCAGGGTGTCCTCATCACAATCTCACCTCTTTAATTCTCCCAAGTAACCTCAACACTGTGACCTTACCTCCTCCTTTTAGCCTGTCTTTGGGATTAGGATCAATACCTGCTGCTTGGCTTTTATTCCAGTGATGGATAGCTTTGGAAACTCTTATCTGGGCTGGTTTACTGTCTCCATCTGATACTCCAAACTAATCTTCAGCCAAAGAGTCTTTTAAAAATGTCCTTATTTTAAAGAAAGATGGATGATCCTCTCTGTTTCAAATAAGAAGGAAAATCAAACTGGGAACAAAGAAGGAATTTTGTTCTGTTTTGTTTCAAGGAGTCCTTGAGAGCTATTAATAGATCGTCTTTCTTTTCTTTGGTTACTTTGATGCTCCACATTCAGTAAGAACCTGGCTGCCAGGAAGGTAGTGGGCAGTAGCAACCTGGGGCTTGAACTCGAGCTGTAAGTAGAACTTCTAAATATCTTTAAAATTTTTTTCTCAAAAAATTATTTTCTGCTTTTTTTTCTAGGCTCAAGAAATAATGAAATTTCAAGAAATAGCTGAGATTTCATTCAGATACTCAAATTAGGTCCCACATGGAAATTCTAAAACTTCCCTCATGGTGGCTCATTCTTGTAGGTCCTCTTGAGCTTTGTGCTTGAGTGTTCAGCCTCAAGGAGGAAAAGAACTGCCATATATTCTACTTAGAGTCACTCCTTCATTTGCAGATGGCTTTGGGATTGTGCTTAGAGTTAGTTGTCCCCATCCTGAGTGGGGAGATGAGTAAAGCTGGAAATAGACACAGAGTGAAATGAAGTCAATTTGGCATTTGAAGTGGAATTACTATGAGTGATTTAAGCCATTATTTTAGGAATTAGACCTTGCCGGATCATCGGAGTGTGTTAAGCAGTTATGTGAATCTGCTGTCCCTGTGTCTGATGAGGACTGGAAGTTAGCAGTCCATTGTCCAGTCACAGAATGGGACAAGGGACATCAAGTCGGGGAGAGGCAAGGACAGATGGGGACCTGGGAGGAAGTGCAGGAACCCATGTGAGTCTCTCAGCACCCTCAAGCACCTGCCCAGGAGTCAAGGGAGCTGCAGGCTGGTGGCTGCCTCACCCACAAGGGAAGCCAACAGATTCACAGCAGTGTGCACGCTGCTGTGAGCCTCCCCTTTTTACACTAGCAAACTTTGTGTTGCTCTCACTTTCTATCTCTTTCATGTACTTAAGAAATTGTTTTTTTAAGGAAAAGCAATAATAGAGACTAACTAAATACAGAAGCAACTAGACATTGCCTCCCCACCTCCAGGTAAAGTCACATCTTTATAGACATGTGCAAAGATGGCAGTGGAGACTGGAGCGAGTAGCCACAAGCCAAGGAATGTCTGGAGCCACCAGAGGTGGAAGGAACAAGGGAGGATTCTACTTCAGAGCCTTGGGAGGTGGTGAGGCTCACTGACACCTTGGTTTCAGACTTCTGGCCTCCAGAACTATGGAGCACTATTTTAATACATCAAGTTTGTGGCAGTTTATTATAGCAGCTACAGAAAACATACCCCTTCAAATCTCTCTGTAACCCTGCTGCTGCTGCTGCTGCTAAGTTGCTTCAGTCATGTCCGACTCTATGCGACCCCAGAGATGGCAGCCCACCAGGCTCCCCCATCCCTGGGATTCTCCAGGCAAGAACAATGGAGTGGGTTGCCATTTCCTTCTCCAATGCATGAAAGTGAAAAGTGAAGTGAAGTTGCTCAGTCGTGTCTGACTCTTAGCGACCCCATGGACTGCAGCCTACCAGGCTCCTCTGTCCATGGATTTTCCAGGCAAGAATACTGGAGTGGGGTGCCATTGCCTTCTCCGTGGAAATCCCTTACCAGCTATTAAATATTTTGACGAACACTGTGAATAAAAGTATAAGCATATTATTGAATATTACAGAGGTAAGTACCAGAAGAAGAATATAAAACAGAAATGGTTTTGTTAAAATAATTAGGAGATAAGGCCAGGCAGGAAGAGAAATCTATCTTTTCATTTTGTTCTCTTCTGTCCTTTTTCAAATTTTATTTTCCATGTATATACATTATTTTTTAAATCACTATGAAAAAAGAAAATATCAGATAATAGCACAAACATGTTTAAGAATGTCTGCACTAGAGAACAACTCAAAGATTTCACATAAGAAATCAGCACAAGGCAAAATTGGGAAACAGACAAGGTAATTCTGGGAGTTTCTAATCCAGACAATTCTAAGTCAAGGAAGAAAGGTCAAGTATCTGAAAAGAGCCTCCACTAGAGGGTACATGTTTCTAAGCTTCATCACATTTGAAGCCTTTATCACTCCTGAGATGGCCATATTTCAGCCAGGTCTATGGTCTGTGATGGGAAGGACTATTCATCCCTGAGTATACACACTGATGGCATATCATTAGTACACCACTGCTTGCCTAAGTCTTGAGATATTTATGATGAGGAGTGATTATTACATATATAAAATCACACTAATGTTTTATATGAAAAGAAAATACCGAGAAGGAGAAAAGTCCATTGCGCCTATTGACAGCGCCCACTTACCATCCTTAAGATCTGTCAAGAGTTCTGGTTGCAAAACATTGATTTTATAATAGCAATAAAGTTTACAGATGACAAAAATATGAGCTTGTTTACTCCTGGAAGGTTTTATTATTCATGCAAACAATTAGTCAAATACAAAGGCTGTGATATACATTGCAAAATCGTTTCTGAGCCAGAAAGACCTCAAGAAGAGAGATTCAATAGAAATGATTTTGCAAAATATGATTAAAATGATTTTTTAAACTAAGGATTAAAAAGCCAGGCTCCACACCTGGAACAAAGGTTGAGCCCAGTCAAGATCTTTGTGATCAAGAAGAAATGGATGGAAGGAAGGTTTATCTTAAGGGCTCTCATATAGTCAGCTGTGTCATTTGCACCAACAGAAACTTCCAGGCTGTGGGATACCTGCAGCTTAAACCTAAGTCTAGTAAGGCATCCCAGACCTACTGAATCACAGGCTGCTGGTTCCAGCTGATTACTAGTCTCTCTAACTGTGGCTGTGCATGAGGAGTTAAATGTGTTTAGTATGAGTGAGACAAATCCATTTTCCTTTTCCCTTAACATAATCTGCTTTCTCCCCTAAAACACATTGTCCAGATCCAAACTATAGATTTTCTTCCTGCATATTATTGTGCAGAAAGTTAAAATAATAGCAATGATGCGGTTAATTCAAACTGTCAGAGCCATGCAATACTCTATAGGAAAACACTGGAGGGTTGCCAGGGATTCAGAAGTAAACTAAAGTGTTTCCATGAGACTCTAGTGATGGCAGTGAGCTTTTTGTTTTCCCTCACCTCCCACTCTCCAAGCATTCATTTCCTTTCTTCCCTTGCTCCTGCTAGGGTCCCCAAATTTCTAGCTACATAATTTGGGTGTTCCTGACCTTTCCCCAATTGGAACTAATTGGCCTTAATCGCCTGGCCCCTCTGATTGGTTCAGAGGTGAGCATGTGACGCAAGTTAATCTAAGCAGAAGGAAGCTCTGATGGGTAGAAAAAGCTAATGTTTTCTCCCCAGAGATGAGAATTAAGATCCATCTAACCCTGGTTGTTGCTGCCAAGCATTCCACAGTGATGAGGAAAACCAGTCTTAAAAGAAGCTGACACAGTGCAAGGCAGAGCAGAGTGAATGACATGGGTGACATTGTTGAGCTTCTGGATCAGTTCTCGCATAAAATTCTCCCTAAATCTGGATTTCTCTGCCAATAAATTCCTTTCAGTTGTTTAAGCTGATGTAAGTTTCTCTTACATACAACTAAACGCTAATAGATATTGTGCCATCCATAAACGTCTAGCTACTTTCCATGCAAATCCCTAGAGTTCATCCCCAAAAGTAAGACTGGAATGTTGGGGCCACTCCTAAATAACTCTAATTACTAGAGACCTCGAAACACTTCCAGGGGTTTCCCTGGTGGCTCAGTGGTAAAGAATCCACCTATAAAGCAGAAGATGCAGAAATACAGGTTTGATCCCTGGTCCAGGAATATCCCAATGCCGTGGAACAACTAAGCCCGTGAAAGTTTAAGCTGCTCAGTCGTGTCCAACTCTTTGCGATCCCATGGACTATACAGTCCATGGAATTCTCCAGGCCGGAATACTGGAGTGGGTAGCCTTTCCCTTCTCCAGGGGATCTTCCCTACCCAGGGATTGAACACAGGTCTCCCACATTGCAGGCGAATTCGTTACCACCTGAGCCATCAGGGAAGCCCAGCTAAGCCCGTGCACCACGACTACTGAGTCTGTGCTCTAGAGCCTGGGAGCTGCACCTACTGTAGCCAGTGCTCTGCAACAAGAGAGCCGCCACAGTGAGAAGCCTGTGCACAACGAGAGAGCAGCCCCGGTTCGTCACAACTAGAGGAGAGCCCACATAGCACAGACAAAAATCAATCAATAAAATTATATGCAAAAAAATTTCCAGAAATCTATGTACGGAATATTATGTTGAGATTTGAATTCTTGACGAATCTGCAATCACCATGAGTCCTTGGTATTTACTGAATAGTGTTTCAACCATGAGGAGGGGAGGATACATCTAGGAACACCCCGGCTTTCTGGGGTCATTGGACTTCAGGATGAATTCTGGCTGCTTCCAAGAAAAGGTCTTGGTCACATAAGGGTTTGGCCAGAATCAGGACAACTTCCTATTCAAACTTGCATTTGCCCTTCTGTTCTAGAGGCACTGAGTGAGAATGTACAGGTCAACTGATTAAAATAATTCATGATACAGAGTTCCTTTACCACTGAAGTGTCTGTGAGAAGAGCCACCAAAGGATCCAAGAAAACATTCCTACAGGGTCAGTCTGTAAATGCAAAACATTCTTAAATCTTTTAAATGAGTGTTTGATATATTGCCTTAATAATAAATTTATTTATCTATACCTCACTTTCAAAAATGATTTGCAGTGAATTTAATATTATGTAGGATAAATTAGATTAAATAAATGGATGAACTCAATATAAAAGTAATGATAAGAAAATAAAATAAATAAAAGAAAAAGTATATAAAATGGTTTCATAATATCCTGTGCAGTTGCTATAGGTGAACAACAGATTTGTTTCTGACCTCTCAAATTAGCCAAAGAGGGAAACATACCTCTAATAGATTCATGAAGTCCAACAGATTTTTTTAAAAAGAGAGAAAGAAAAGAAACAAAAATTGTTACACAGGAAAGAACAGTTTTACTGAGAAAACTTTTTCCTGTAGTAATTTCTCACTGTGCTACAGAGACTCTCCAAGAACAAATTCTGGAAAACACGTCAACATAGCTGATGGTATAACCTCAAAGTGCTGTTCTAGGTGAGGAATCAAACACTCTCTGGTCACAGCTCTTTAATTATCTGCCATGGTCCAATCTGGCAATTTACAATGTCCATTTAAATATCAAGACCCCAAGATTGAGGGTGCTACCCATGGGAATCTTGTATCCATGGGGAGCCACCATCTACAAGGAAAGCTGACGTGAGAGGTAGAGAGAAACACAGATGGGTTTGACTGACACCTGGACTACTCAGTTCTATCAGTTCTATCTAATCAATTCCATTTTTGCCTAAATAGTCAAAATTGGGTTCTTTTCACTCTACTGTGTTTCCATACTCTTGAGGGATGATGCCCACTCTCGTCAAAGTCAAAGGCCAAGTTCAGGGGGAAAGAGACATAGGGAAGCACGTATCTTTCCCACAGGTAGGAGCAGTAGGAGGCATGTTCGTTCTAATCCCCACCACTCCCTCCACACAGCTGTGACCAAGTAGCAAATGGGCAGCAAGATGTGTATTTGCAGGACCCTTCTCATCCCTGGTTGTTGAGTGAAGCCACTGGCTTCTGTTTCTTTATTTCATACTTATTAAATTGTGAGTCTATGAAATGATGCTACATGAATTGATCCTATAAAGGAACTGAATCTGTGTCATTTGAGCAACCAGCTGCTAGAGAACAGATGGTGTGTCTGAGCATGAGCTAGTTTGCTCGTCTAAAAGCTCCCCTCTTTGCAAGTGCTTTGCTCCCTGCAGCAGCTCTGACTTGTTCCAGGTAATCTATATTTATCAATAGGGTATGAACATTGTAAAAATAAGGCAATTATAGTTCCATGACAGAGCTAAATATTATGTCACTATATGAAGCAAATGGCATTGCTAGTCATTCCTTCAAATATTATTTGCTTTATAAAAGCTGCATTTCAAAGCATTGGAACCCAGCAGGGATTCTTTGTCAACAATCTGCCATTTCTAGCTAAATTAAGTAATCATCTGGCTACTATATTTAGAAAGTGTGTGCAGGCTACAGAACATATAGAGAGCTCTAAATGGTGCATTTATCTTCAGGGACACCATTACATAGGAGCAGAGGAGCATCTGCTTTTAAGAGAAAATGGGCTTTCTATTAGAACCGCAGAACAAAAGAGACACTATAAAGAAGTGACTTTTCCCAGAAAATCCAAGTGTGATCAGGTTGTTTATGAAGATAGGGTAGAATATCGTGCAATTTTTCTCAAAGAGTTTCTCCTCCTTATGTTAAGTTTCTCCTCTCTCTTTAAATTTTATAAATAAGGAAACCACAGCTCAGAGGTATAAGAAATTTGCCTAATACCTTGTAGAAAGTTGGAGAAGGAAATGGCAACCCACTCCAGTATTCTTGCCTGGAGAATCCCATGGATGGAGGAGCTTGGTGGGCTACAGTCCACGGGTCGCAGAGTCGGACACGACTGAGCAACTTCACTTTGTGGAAAGTAAGAGACAAAGGCGGCTCAGGCTACTTCTGAGTCCACTCTGGCTACCACACTGTGTATGTGTGTGTCCCTCAGTTGTGTCTGACTCTTTGCGACCCCATGGACCATAGCCCACCAGGTTCCTCTGTCCATGGATTTTCCAGGGAAGAATACTGGAGCAGGTGGCCATTTCTTTCTCTGGGGGAATGTTCCTGACCCAAAGATTGAACCTACAACTCTTGTGTCTCCTGCACTGGCAGGCAGATTCTTTACCACTGAGCCATCTGGGAAACCCAGCAACCACACCATGGCTGCCTCCTAAACAATGAATCCTTCTGCTGTATTTGCCCTGTGATGGTAATCCATGTCCTTTGCTTGAATTTTCAAACCCCTCTCACATTCTTTCTATTCCTGCCCAAGGAAATGGGCTAAAACGTATCAACTGTTTTCAGGCGATGACCTGAGTTTTCTGGAAACAAACAAAACAGAATTCCAAAGAAAATTTGTGAAAACTACAAAGAAAACCAGCAGAGGACTTGAGCCCTCTAGTATGTCCATTGTCTGACTTCTTGCAGCCCTGTCCTGATTATTCTCTGGGCCCTAAACATAGGTTTATTCCATGCCTGTACTGCTGCAGAGGAAAGACCACAGGACCTTGCTGTCCATAAAAACTCTTTGCAGGAGGGAGTGAGGAGAGTGTCAGGCAGCCAGGAGTGGGCCTGAAGACCACTGCACATCATGTTTACCCATTAAACATCCAGCCTTTCTTTTCTACCTGAGATCTACTCTGGTCAGCAAGAATCTGAATATGACATGCTGTGAGTAGGACAGAGAGAAAGAGAGCAAAAGAGAAAGGAAGAGAGAGAGAGAAAGTTGCTTCTGCTTGGAGTTCATTGAGCTTCTTTTGCCTAAAGAGTTCATCATTTTCTAACCATCATTTATTCAAATAAATTGTTCTTCTCTCTCCTTTTCTTCTAGAACTTAATTGCACACATGGTAAATAGCTTAATATTATCCCACAAGCCATCACTGCTCTGTTATTTGCTTTTTTTCAGTGATTTTTCTATATATCCTTCATTTTGTACCAATTCTGTCCCTATGTCTTCAAATTCACTGATCCTTCTTCTTTAGTGCCTAGTCTTCCGTTAATTTCACATGCTAATTTTTTTTAATATTGTATTTTTCACCCCTAAAAATTTCATTTGGTTCTTTTTATCTTCCATTTGTCTTCTCATTATGTTCATGCACTTTAACTGTTTGATCATGCATGTTTATAATAGCTGTTTTAACACCTTTTTCTGCTGATTGTATCTATAGAACCAACCCATGCCGATTGACTGATTTTATTCTGGTTATGGGTTATACTTCCCTGCTTTGGGACATGTCTGATGATTTTTTAAATTGGATTAAGGGCATCATGAATGTTACGTTGTTGAAAGCCTGGATTTTTGTTTGTTTTCCTTTAAAGCGCATCAGGCTTTGTTTTGGTAAGCAATTGCTTGCTTTTCAGCTTGATCCCTTCTAGACCTGTTTTCTTAGCTTGTCAATCACACATCTTTTATTTTCATTTCAGGGGTGTTCAGCCTTACAGGCCATTAAGGCATGGCTCCCTCTGATCTCCACTGCAAGTCCTGGGTGACCAATGAAGACTCTCTACTCTGGCTGGTTGGAGTGTAAACATTTCACTGCCCTGGTGAACTTACAAGACCCAGATTGCATTTTCCCTTGCCTTAGAGTGTTTCATGCATGCACATACAACCCAATCATCAGCAAGATTCAAGGGGCCCTCCATGAGGATTTATCTAGCTCTGTTTCTGCATAGTACCTTCTTCCTCAAACTATGACCTGCAATGTCCACGTTCCACAGAGTTCCCGATCTCCTTTTCCTCTACTGAGCAAGCCCACTGTGTTCTGCTTGGGATTCCTCTTCTTGGACTACAGGGTAGAAATCGCCTCTGAGTGGAAGCCAGGTGACAGTGGGCCTCATCCTGTTTGATTCACATCTCTCAGGAATCACAGCTGCCTCTGTCCAATGTTTGAAAATAATTGTTTCATCAACTGCCCAGTTTTCAACTTATTTATGGTGGAAAGGCCCCAGTGCCTCTATTCTAAAATAAAACAGAAGTTCGAGGAATTTTTAAAATTTGAAAGTCATCATAACATTTCCCAAATTTCCCAAATTCCTATGCAACACTTCTTTCAGAATATCTATTAATGTCTTCAGGAATTAGTCTTCCTTTGGAAAACTTTTGTTTAAAGAGTGTGATCCTTAGAAGGGGAATAGGCTTATGAAGGGTGTCAGAGAAGATGATTATATAGGCTTAGTACATTCCTATTGGAGAAGGAAATGGCAACCCACTCCAGTGTTCTTGCCTGGAGAATCCCAAGGATGGGGAAGCCTGGTGGGCTGCAGTCTATGGGGTCGCATAGAGTCGGATATGACTGAAGTGACTTACCAGCAGCCGCAGCAGTACATTCCTAATACAAAGGTCCATCTTGTCAAGGCTATGGTTTTTCCAGTAGTCATGTATGGATGTGAGAGTTGGACTGTGAAGAAAGCTGAACACCGAAGAATTGATGCTTTTGAACTGTGGTGTTGGAGAAGACTCTTGAGAGTCCCTTGGACTGCAAGGAGATCCAACCAGTCCATTCTAAAGTAGATCAGTCTTGGGTATTCTTTGGAAGGACTGATGCTAAAGCTGAAACTCCAATACTTTGGCCACCTCATGCAAAGAGTTGACTCATTGGAAAAGACTCTGATGCTGGGAGAGATTGGGATCAGGAGGAGAAGAGGACGACAGAGGGTAAGATGGCTGGATGGCATCACCGACTTGATGGACATGAGTTTGAGTGAACTCCAGGAGTTGGTGATGGACAGGGAGGCCTGGCATGCTACAGTTCATGGGGTCACAAGGAGTTGGACACGACTGAGCGACTGAACTGAACTGAACTGAATATAATATAGTTATTTTTCTTCAAATGGCTCATCTTTTAGTGAGTTTGGTTTGGTCTATTCTTTGGATTTATGATTATTTAAATTTTTGAATTATGCTTTGTTAATACTTATTGTTAAGTATCCCACGTTGATTGGAAAATTTAGATACCAGAAGAAATGACACTGCAAAATTCCTCCCAATATTTAAGTCTCAAATTAATACAATTAATCCATTTCTTATTCAATGCATTAAACCTCCAATTACTTGACTGGCAACATGTTCGTAACTTTTAGGGGTTTTTCTCCACAAATATGTGACAGAATCCTCACAGGTACTTGCATATGTGGCCCAAATGTCCCTGGACTCACCAACTTGCAGGTCACATTACCTCCCGGGGGGTAGAGGGCGGAAGACCGGGTCATATCATCACAGTTTGCGCCTCCAGCTCCAGGGCTCTGAATTCTTCACGGCACCCCAAGGCACCGACTTCTCTTTCATACCTCAGACCCTGTCCCTCTGCCTTCCTTTGGCCACTATTTTCAATATTGCATTAACAATAATTTTTTTTAAGCAAGAAAATACAATTCAAAGGCAATAGAAGAGTTCTTTGAAAGTCTGACAAAATTTCCAAGATATACAAGGAGAGACTGAAATATGATTTGCTGAAGCCATTGGAAGCTTTGGTTCAATGTAATAAATATTTATTAAGCATGTCATTTGTCCATGATAAAATATTTTTAAGAAGTCTCAGTAGCCCATCTCCAGTTATGTGAGAACCAACACAACACAATCAAGCCAGCATTACACAAAATACTTTGTCATCCCTCACCAGAACCTCTGATGTCTTTTTTTTTCTTTTGAAGAAAATCTTCATTTCTGGGATTAATTAATTGATACTACATTTTGTAGAAGTTTAGAGGGTAGGGTTTGTTCAAATTACCAAATTTTAACACACAGATGAACTTCTCAAGTTTAAGTCATTCCAGCTGCAATGTGACTTTAAAAGGAAATGAAAGGGAAGCAGAGGAAAGAGGAAACAATTCAGTAAGTTAACAAGTGCAGATTCATGAAATAAAGGAAAAAGTGCTGGCACAGGAAAGATGTAAGACAGTGGAATAAAATTCAAGGCTCATGTGGATGTAGGTGAATTATCATGGGGAGCAGGGTGGAGAGAGAGAAATATAAAGCTGAAGTCATCTAAGTATTTCCATAAGAAAACAAAACAAAATAAAAAACATTTCTCCATTTCACTGGTAGCCTTACTTTTCCCAACTTTTTCTTAAGTAAAAAATGCTGGGATTTCCCTGGCAGTCCAGAGGTTAGGACTTGAGCTTTCACTGCCAGGGCGGGGTTCAATTTCTCTTCAGAGAAATATGATTCCACAAGTCGTGGGGTGCAGCCAAAAAATACTGTCTGTAGTTTTAGGTAGAATGAGGTATTTGCATGTATAAATAGTTCAAAAAACATCTATAAACCCCATAATCGATAATCTCTCCATGTATATGTCTGTAAGACTAGTTTTATCAGATATAAGTACCTAGAACCCAGCAGGTACTTCACAAGTATCCGTTTAATGTATGAATTCCTGACAATGATCGAGTGTACTGCATAGCTTAAAAACCAATGCCATACAACCTGGTTTTCTCAGTTACATTGATCTCATGTCTTTGAGCATTAAAATGCTCATATTATGCAACAGTACCACTTTTGTTAGAAAATCTGAAAGAACAGATTATTTATGCTTCGAATTAAAAGTATTATAGAATTTACTGGGAGTTAATGTATGCACAATGGATGGCTCCTTACGTTTAACCCTAATTCTGCTGAAGACATTGCTTTCTGCTCACACAGGTACACGTGATTTGAGAGCACCCATCTCTGGACTCACGTGAAACCCACCTTCGGTCTGGAGCTGCAGCTGCTTCTAACAGAACCCGTTGCTTGTGGTTTTGCCTCACTGCACATGGACTCGGCAATGCCTTTGTTCCGCGTCTGTCCCTCATCTCTAGCTGCCACTCACTATGCTGTCTTTTTACTTTTTCTTTTACCAGTTTCCAAAGTGAAATACTTTTAAAATTAATTTTTATTGGAGTATAGTTGCTTTGCAATGTCTTGTTAGTTTCTACTCTACAGCAAATTGAGTCAGCTATTCATATACATATATATATATATATATCCCCTCTTTTTTGTATTTCTTTTCCATTTAGGTCACCACAGAGCACTGAGTAGAGTTCCCCGATATTATACACTATTGATACTATGTATAAATAGATAACTAATGAGAATCCAAAATGCAATAATTGATAGCGAAACTGCCTAGCACCAATGCATGCCTCGTGCCTCAGTGTGTGCATACAGCAAGCCTTCCCACCTGATGCCCACCGCACTGCCAAACCATGACTGCTTATGCCTCTATTTTGACACCTGATTCACGCATGTCCTCTGAGGGAAGGCGTGATGCCCGGCATTCACTTCTATCATTGGCAGACCTAATTGACGACCTGCCTTATCAGCCAGTAGAACTGATGTTCAGTTTATGTGTGTTGATGACACCACAGCAGAAGCCAATTCCTGACACCAGTTCTAACCTTGTCAGCCAGTGTCCTGTTCCTGTTTGATGAGATACTTCAGTATTTCTGATAAAATAATTGATTATTAATGTTTATAGGGTTTTTCATCATAATTGATGTCAGTGATCCTCCTGCTGCTCAAGGATCACATGAGGTGCTTTTTGACAATGGACATTCTGGGATCCCTTTCTCAGAGATTAACAGGACTTGTACGTGGCTCAGGAATCTGCATTTTCACAAACACCTCCAGGATACAAGAAGTGCCTGGATTGTACTTTGAGACACACTGACCTATACAGCCTCAGACAAGCGCACCATTAGATTCAATCTATAAACTATTTTTTTAAAAAGCACATTCTGCATTTTACCAATGGGTAAACAAGACATTAAGGGCTACCTAAATGATGCTAGTGGTAAAGAACCGGCCTGGCAAAGCAGGAGATGTAAGAAACACAGGTTCGATCCCTGGGTCGGGAAGATCCTGTGGAGGAGAACATGGCAACCCACTCCAGTATTCTTGCCTAGAGAATCCCATGGACAGAGGAGCCTGGCGGGCTACAGTCCATGGGGTCACAAAGAGTTGGACATGACTGAGACAATTTAGCATGCATTCATGCAAATAAGACATTGCACTCTGATTTTTATTAGCAGATTATCAACAATTCAAGCATCACTTCAACTTTACTAGCTGACGTTTTGTCCAATTTAGTATTCCAGCTTCGAAACACTATTACTCTAAAGAGGGTCACCAGCACTTCATGTGATAGTCTGACCTTGATAAAATATTACGCAGCACAGACAGCATGTCCTCGAATGAGAGAACCCATTCCAGCTAAGTCAGGAGACCCCTGAGCAGAGAAAGAAGTGGATTTGTTTTCCTGTCTAAATCAAATATGGAGCTTTGTCCCATTCTGTTTGTAACTAAAACATAACCATTGAGACTTCATCAAGTCTGTCAAATATTAGCCGAAGATACACTTGACCTGGAGTGAGGTATCAGGAATTTTTAAACATTTAACTCCTAGTGTGTATTAGTATGAAACCAAGTTGAGCAGAACCCATTAATGTCACAGTGATCGGTTACCAATGGAAATAAATAATTCATGATGAAGGGAATTAGTCTAATTAGCAGGCAGTTTGAGTCCTTTGATAAAATCCAGCTCTAATTCCGTGAAGGGCAGGAAGTGCTGTCATCAGTCAGCCCTGAAAAGATTAGCATCTATTATGAATGAGGTTCGACACCCTAGCGAAGTCATGTGTGTCCTGGAGACAAACTTAATATGTTCCAGAATGGGACACAGTTTGTCTCACCAACACATCACGATTCCTACCAGGCTATTGTATGTAATAACAAGCAAAGATCAGCGCTCCATCCCGCCGCTCGCGCCACTGTCCGTCATTCTGACAACTGTGCAAATACGTTCTCCATGCAAAGTAGGGAGTGTGCCCTGAATACTTGCAAAATTGCACAAGATGTCAAAGAAAATACGTGTTACTTTCTCGTTCACCAAAACAAACACTCAGAGCCAAATGTCAGCCCTGAAACTGACGGTTTCAAAGATGGTGGGCAATAGAGGATGTCAGGCTTGGTGTGTACACATTTCTTTTTCAAAACTCTTGTCAGCCCTTCCGGGAAATTTGCTTCTCTACTTCTCTCTCTCTAGATATTGAAGTTATAAGATCAATCATAGGCTTCTAGCTTCTGCAACTGCTGATAAATGGAGACGAGGGTCCTAAATAAAGTAGCTGCTGGAATTCCAAACTAATAATATGAGGGAAAACAAGGGAGAGAAAAAAAAAAAAGGTTTTTTTGGCTTTGTGTTTTTATTAGAGTGCACAAATAGCTTGGATCACTGGGATGGCTCAGTTCTAGAAAGATTTATGTAGTTTCTGAATCATATGTGGCCTGACATATCCAAAAGATGTTGACTGCTCCACACTCTGCAAACCCCACATTATTTTGCAGCCCACAAGCTGACGCGGCATCAGCTGTGTTTCCATTTTTACTTATGAGCCTTTTGAAATTACATGTTTCCATTTTGCAATTTGATGTAATAATGAAGAAACTCCAAATTTGTAAGTTATTGTATTGCTTGTTTTTATTGTGTAAAATTAATTGCTTCATTTATTTATGTCATTAAGAAGGGGGGTACCATTTTGCACATTTTATCATTTGCTGTAATAATTAACATGCCAATAACACCACAGACGCCTTGGAAACAGGACGAATCGAGCCTGAGTCTGCACAGCATGTCACATGGCAGCCCCTGTTGTTAGAAGGGCTCTTCCCAAAACCATGGGGAAAAATGTTACATCATGTGAGCATTGATAATCCCAAGGAGCATGGACTGACTTGTGGAAATGGGTTTAAATCAATACAAGAAATGGCTTTTATGGAAGCAAAAGGTATAATTCTCAAAAATTGTAATCCAGTTGTCCAAACACAGTTGAAATAAGCACTGATCCTGTAAATTTAATGAGTCTGCAGAAACTTGGTGCCAACAACTTACTTAGATTTGAAAAGATACCTTGGTAAAATTTGGTACAGATTCTTTAAAACTAGCTGTTACTAATAAGCGTTAGATATTGACTATTTCTTTTCAACATATTCATAACCTAGAAAGCTAAATCAAAATCTCATAGCTTTGTATTTTATGTATTCAACATCATAGCAGGTTTGCATGGGAGTGTGGAAACACTTTAGATCTGCAAACTCTTTAGCATTAGGTGTATGCCTGTTATGACCAGTTACATATACATGCATCTCTTGAAGGTAGGAGAGTAAGATACCACTTTTTTCTTGTGGCATCTTCTCCTCCTCCTACCAGGCTCAAGCAGACAGAAAATAATAGTTGGTGCTGAGTTGGCTGAATGAATGGACAGAGCCTACCAACCAAAGTGCAGTCACTCAATCAAGTATTTCTCCAGATTTCTGGTCAAAGGAGACGGCAACATAACGTATCTTAGAACACACCTATTGCCCAAAGTCTCAGATGACTGTAATGGCTGGTCCTTGTAGCTCCAAGACCTGATGGTCTGTAGCTGGTTCTAAATCCTGGATGCAGAGTTCCATTCTGACAGTGTCTTAACCTAAGCTTAAGGTTTCATGCTCAACAATTCCCTTGTGTCCTGCTGAGAGCTCTGACTCCATGAGAAAAAAGACCTTCCAATTGTGACCTTACTATACTCAAATGTCCCTGAACGGAGACCCGTAAAAGACTATAGGTATTTTGAGAGCATTCAGCTGCAATTTTTAATTTTAGAACCCAGAACATTAAGCCAAGTTTCATGTCTCCTTAGAATTCAGTTCTCTTTAGCTGGGTGATATTTAAGATAATATATACCTCTGTTACTAGGGCAGCCAGTTCTAAAGCCTAGGAAAGCTGGTTACTTGAGTCCAGTAAAAATCACTAATTTAGATGAAGTGGGGAAAGTCTGTCCAAATTAGTGAAGAAATTAAATGCAGAAGTTTTAAAATCAGAGTTTTGTTCATGTGTACGAACACACCTGAATGGGCCAGGATATCTCTGAGAGTATTGGCATTAACAACTCAGTTACACAGACACAGAATTAGGATGTCATTTGCTTGTAAATAAGAATTCTAAATCAGTGGTTTTTAACTTAGAATGGTGTACTGAAAGTTGTAACCCTTCTTTCCAGAACAGCATACAAATATCCACACAAATGAAATTTAGGTACACTTTCTTTAAGAAATTAAAGTGTTCTTTGTCTTCTTAGTTATATTTAGGCAATTATTTCTTAATGGATCAAAAGTATATTTCAGTTCTGGTATTTAAAGAAATTACTACCAATCATGAGTAACTGAAACCCAAATTAATCATTTAAAAATTTTATCTCCCACTTTTTAGTTCTATAATTCTATTTGGCCCTCTGCTAAGAAGTTCTGAATTCACATTATCCTACAAAAGGAGATTCCAAAGCTCAGAATACAGGTAACAGGTTCTCATTAGTGATGAGTGATGGAATGAGAGATTTTCAGAACTAATAACTAATAATTTTCATAACATAATAATTATTATGTACAATGAACAGATTGGACAGTTGCCTCCTAAATATCCGTTTTCTCCTTCTTTCTGGCTAACATAACCTCCATTTTATTTGAGGGTTAAAAACAAACTCACTCTTGCAGACTCTCTTGCAGCCAGGGTCAGCTATATTGAATTACAGCCAGTGGAAGTTTCTGGAGGTAGCTATGGAAATGATCTTGACAAGGGCTCACTGGTTTGCCTACTTCATTCACCCTTTTGCCCTTTGCTTAGAATGCACAGATGATGTTTGGAGTTCTAGGACCCACGTGACAGTCACAAGGACAAAGCCACATGCTAAGGAGACTGGGCAGAAATACAGATGCAGAGTGAGGCGATCATGACACCAGTCCTTCACTGATACATCTCTAGATTTCATGTGACGTGACCAAAAAAAAAAAAAACAACAAAAACCTCTCTATTGTTTAAGCTGCTGTTTGATTGGGTTTTCTTTTATTTGCAGTTGAACCTACATCCTAACCAACATACCCATATCTACACAACTTGTAATGATGAAGCTGGGTTCCGTGGATTTCTAGAGCTGTGCTTTTCTAGAAATGTGCATATAAATAACCTGGGAATTTTGTTAAAATATAGATTCAGACTCAGGAGGCTTGGAATAGGGCCAAAGAGCCTGCATTCCAAGGTCCCAGGTGAGGCTGATTCTCCTGGTCTACAGATCAGCCTTTGAGTAATAAGGCTCTAGAGGGTGTATCTGGAGAAGGCAATGGCACCCCACTCCAGTACTCTTGCCTGGAAAATCCCATGGACAGAGGAATCTGGTAGTCTGCAGTCCATGTGGTCGCTAAGAGTTGGACACGACTGAGTGACTTCACTTTCACTTTTCACTTTCATGCATTGGAGAAGGAAATGGCAACCCACTCCAGTGTTCTTGCCTGGAGAATCCCAGGGACGGGGAAGCCTGGTGGGCTGCCGTCTCTGGGGTCGCACAGAGTTGGACACAACTAAAGCAACTTAGCAGCAGCAGCAGCAGCAGCAGCAGCAGAGGGTATATACATTGAATACAAATTTCATCCAGATGTGATTTTTTTTTTTAATGGTAAGAGGGCCTGTTGTTTTCACCAGGTTCTCAAAGAGGTCGATCAAACAAAAAGATGTAGACCAGATGTTATATGAGATTAATTGACAACAAAAGAAAAGGACTACAATGACTATTAGATTCAGTTTCTTGTCCCTGAGGTTTCCCCCTTGGGGGAAAGAGCAGATAGATATACCACAAACTGATAATTCTCTACCAGTTCTTCTGCAGCTCTTTCCTCACCCTTCTTTGCCCTTCTCTGGGCTCTGGGAGAAGAACTCTATAAACTCCATCAACTGGGCTTCCTTATCAAATGGCTCTGGTTGAGTGATGTCAGTTGAGATAACAGCAGGGGTCAAAGGCCTGGAGAAAAGAGAAGTGGATTTCCCCCCGCCCCCGCAACTCCCATCCTGGGTGTCAAATCTCTGGATCACGTCTCCCGCCATAATTATGTCCATCCATGACTGCAGCCTCTCCAGGAGGCCTCAGCCCTCACTGGGCTCTATCCATGGCTTCCTCCTTTCGCCTTCTCAGCTCAAGAAGTAGTTCCTGTGGTGACTAGCCTCTGAGGCCTCAATATCCTGTGTTTGCCTGCACCCCTGAGAAGGTCCCTTCATATAAATCTCTTCACCTGAAACTTCTGGAATGCATTCCACTTTCTACTGGACCCTGAATGATATACACAGCAACTGCCCTCTGAGTCACCAGGCCAGTGGCCACCTACCAGTTCCTAGTTTGGACTTCTCTCTCTAGAACTCCAAACTGTTGACCACTCTCACATTTCTCTATCATCAAGATCATGCAGCTGTAGTTTGCTCAGCTCCCCAGTGGAAGGAGAAGGGAAGCCAGTGACAGCCCCCTCTAGTCACTGACCCTGTCAGCCCGACCTTCTCCCTCCACTCAAATCCTGGCACCTATAAGATTAAAAATCAAGAGGACTCCCTGGCAGTCCAGTGGTTAGGACTCCATGCTTCCACTGTAGTGGGGCATGGGTTTGATTCTTGGTTGGGAACTAAGATCCTATAAGACACGCAGTGCAGCCAAAAATAAAAAAAAAAAAGGTTTAAAAAACAAAATAAACAAACAACAACAAAAAAACCCCCAGACTCCTTAGAAGAGCACCAAGGTGTCTTTCCAGTCTCATTTTCAACTTCCATTCATGTCCTGCCTGGGTTCGCACTGACCCATTTGTTGCTCCTAAATATATTTTGCTATTTCAAACCTTTAAACCTTTTCTCTTGCTGTTCCTTTTGCCAGAAAAAGGGCTTCTCACTCCTTAGTTATCCAGAAAATTCCTACTTGGACTTTAAAATTCTGCCGAAGGGCACTCCACGGACAGTTAGTTCCCTCATTCTGTCCATCCTCTGCGCATTCAGAACATTCTGTATGTGGTTCCTTAAGTCCATCGCTCAGTATATCATAATTTGTACATTTATAGGTCTGTCTTCTCCACCTGACTCCCGAGTGTCTGGCACATGGCAGTACCCTTTACATGTGGGCGGAGGGAAAGAGATAGAGATGGAGAAGCTTTGGGACCACTTCCGTCAATTTTATCCACCTCTCTTCTGCAGAAGCCAGAGTAGCATGCCCACTTTCATCTTCCAAGCGTCTTTCTGTTTTTGTTAAATTGTTTAAGTGCCTTGGATCTTGGAAAAATAGGAAGGGCTGAGACTAGACCCCAAAACAGTCACATAAGCAGGCCTCACTCTTAGGGCAAGATGCTGCTCATTGATGAGAAATAAACACAAGGTATGATTAAAGGCTCTAGGGCAACTCATTTATATTATTCCCCCAGAAATTCATCAAATTTTTCAGCTGTTTCCACAATTTTTTTTTTACCTTGGAACAGTATTTATCCTTTATGAGCCCCCTGAATTATAAAATATAAACTGATGAGAAGAGGGGGAAACCATGTGTGTCATATAGAAATTCATTTAGTATTCACAATGATGCCTTTAAAGAGAGGATGAAACAGCTTCAATAACTGCCATCTCCTCTCCCTCCCTGCCAATAACCCCACATCTTTATCCTTACTTTACTTGACCCATATGTGCTGTGTCTTTATGAACCAAACATAAAAACTCTAATATTCATCTGCCTCATTCTGTATTTCTTTTGTTTGTCCCACTGCTTCATCTCCCCAGTAAAATCTCCAGCAACAAAAAAGCAATGTGTTGCCGTGGCTAAGGACACACCAACTCACATTCACAGCTAAATCTGCATTACTTACAGGGGGAGCTTTTGTTCGTCTTTATGAAGTGTGTGTAAGGGCCCCTAGTGATTCAGACCCTACTGGTTATTAATCATGTCGTGTTGTATCATCCTTCCCGTTGTGCACAGCAATGCAAGTGACATCTGTCTCAAAGCCAACTGTCAATATCTGTTTTAGAACGTCTGTGTTCATCCTGCTGCCTTCGCTTGTGGGCAAGTGTCAGAGTCCCCAAATGGCTACTGCCTAGACAGTCTTTCATCAGGACTGTTAGTTTTTATATGGACCACAAATCAATGGCACCTATTGGTCTTGCAACATGCTCATTGCTTACGTGTGATCTTGAATGAGCATTCATTTCCATTTTCCTCTCCTGAGAGCAATTAAAAGAGGAAGAGGTAGTAGTTGCATTACAATTCTCAACCAACCCCCTGCATGAGTGCTAAGTCACTTCAGTCATGTCTGACTCTGTAAGACCCCAAGGACTGTAGCCTGCCAGGCTCCTCTGTCCATGGGATTCTCCAGGCAAGAATACTGGAGCGGGTTGCCATGCCCTCCTCCAGGGGATCATCCTGATCCAGACATCGAACCCGAGTCTCTTACATCTCCTGCACTGGCAGGCAGGTTCTATACCACTAGCACAATCTGGGAAGCCCTCAACCATCCTCACTGACCACCGATTCAGTTTGTACAGCATCTTGTCCTGTACCCGGGGAATTTTTCACTCTTACTGTTTAGAAATAATCTTGCTGTGATGTAAACGTTGTGTTTGAAAAGTAGGGGTTTTCCACCATTCTATTCACCAACCTAATAAATACGAAAAGGAATGCACCCCACTGAGAATTTATCTGGACTCAACATGAAAGGGAGGCTTGTCTCCAGATTTGGGTCTTAGTTGTTGTTGTTGTTCGGTCACCAAGTCATGTTCAGCTCTTCGCGGCCCCGTGAACTGCAGCACACCAGGCTTCCCTGTCCCTCACCATCTTCTGGAGTTTGCCCAAGTTCATGTCTATTGCATTGGTTAGGAGTTATTTAAAAAGAGGAATATGGGGGAGGATGTGCTTTTCTTCCCTCTTTGGTCCTTTTTTTATCTATCTTATTATTGTGAAGTATACTAGGTATGGACTTCCCTGGTGGCCCAGACGATAAAGCATCTGTCTATGATGCGGGAGACTCGGGTTCTATCCCTGGGTTGGGAAGATCCCTTGGAGAAGGAAGTGGCAATCCACTCCAGTACTATTGCCTGGAAAATCCCATGGACAGAGGAGCCTGGTAGGCTACAGTCCATGGGGTCCCAAAGAGTCAGACACGACTGAGAGACTTCACGTCATGTTCATGTATACTAGGTATGGCTGCTCTCTACCCTCCAATATCACTTTTCCCTTTCTTTCTCAACAGAACCTCTAGTTTTTGATGGGCTCACGGCCAGCTAGAAAGAAAAGATTGTGCTTCTCATCTTCTTTTGCAGGTAAAGTAGTGCACGTGATTCACTTTTTGAAAATTCGGATTCTGATTCAGAGTGTCTGTGGCTATGGCCGGGATTCTACATTTCTGACAATCTGCCCGGTGATATTGGTGGTGTGGATCCTATAAGCCCATGGACTATGCCCTGAGCAGCAAGGCTCAGATCACGTTCATGCTGTGTCACGTCGGCAATATCCTCTTTGTGGATCCACTTCTGTTGATAACAATAGAAGAAACACAACTATAATTCTGACAAATCCCTAAAGTCAAATCAGCTTTCACATCTTATACCTCTTCAGGAAGCTAAAGTCAATCAGAAATTATTACTACTGGAGGTGGCAGAGAATCTTCTCAGCAGATTAGAATCTTCAGTGGATCCAGGACTCAGCTACCTACTAGCAATGTTCCAAATCACTGAGTGTCTGGCTTGGAAAACCAGCCACGTCTCTAGGCAGTTCCACGTTACAGAGTCCAAAGAGACAGTTAAGGTCAGGAAGAGATTTCCCAGAAAGCAGAGTCTGAAATGGAGATCAGCAAGCAGCATGTTCTTGGTATCAACACACGCGGATAGAGTTAGAGGACTGGGCAGCAGACACTAAGTTAGGATGCAGACACAGGGAGCCCTGAAGTTGGGATGACCTTTCAGAGTTGCTCCAGTGAAACCAGAGGATCACGGTTTTCTATCCTTGTGTTGATTGATCACTGCATATAGGCTGAGCCTGGAAAGAGCATGACCTTGAGCAAGAGCATTTTCTTTTGAAGGGAGATGTTGGTTGGGGCTGTCCAGAAACTTGTAGAATAAGGTTTTTATTTCCGAAGGGGGAACTGGGTGGAGCGTCACTCCGTCTACCCAACCTGCCCTCTGGAGGCTACCAAGGATATTAGGCAAGGCTTTCCCTGGCCTTCAGAGCTAGAAGCCTGTAGCTGACACCATAAATTGCCTTTCAACCAGCACACACCCATCTCTCTTCTTCCTTGTTTCAGAGCCTCAGTTTTATTCACCCTCTACCAACCATTTGTGGCCTTCAGTGAGGACAAGTTCTATCTAGCCTGCCATTTATGATAGTCTCATTCTCCTTACCAGTGATGATTTGCACATGGTTGCTGCTGCTGCTGCTAAGATGCGTCAGTCGTGTTCGACTCTGTAAAAGAACATAATTATGGCCATTGAGGCTTGAAGGGAAGTCTGATGTGGGCTTCTGAAAAAGTTTTACTCACTCTTAAGAATGTGCGAGAATGTCCTCCTGTCTCTTCCATGGATCAATGTCATTATGTCTACATGTGATGGCTGGAACTGCAGCAGCCATTGTGCAACCATGAAGGTAAAGGCCTAAACACAAAAATCAGATGGCAGAACATAAAGATGGGAAAAAACCTGGATCCTCAACAGTGTCATTGAGCCAGTGCATTATTCCATCCTGAAACTGTCTTTTCTGGACATCTCATTATGTGAACTACTACATGTCCTTACTTTTTAACCACTGCAGTTTTTAAATTATCATTCGCAGTTGAAATACCTTAAGAAGTTCAATGCTCCGTTGATACTTATTGAATGAATAACTGAGTGAATGAATGTCAAAGGGCTCAACAACCTCATGTGATGTAGAGTGACACAGACCTTATCATTTTATAGTTTCATTCTGTCCTGTGTAGATTTGGAGCAAAAGGATACAGGGCAGAGAAAGAGATGAAAAGAATACTTGACCTTTGGACAGAGAGAATCTGATTTTTCATAGCAGAGCTGGTTTTAGAAAGTCTCTATAAAGGGACATGGAAAAAAGATGTCCCAACTTTGGTCCAGCTGCTCCAGCGGGGGTGGTGTGCTGATAGAGGATGTGAATCACATCTCGAGAAAGCAGAGCAATGATCAACCCTCATCTGGGCTCGCTGCACACTTCATGTGAATTACATCTTAGAAATAGCCCTGCTTTTGACAGTCGCTAAACCTCATGCCAACTACTTTGTCTTTCATCTTATAATTAAAGAGGATTCCTTTTCTTGGGTTCGGAACTTGTAGGAACTCCATCTTTTGACTAATTCACCTTCAAATCAGTGCTGTGTCTTGATGTATTACAGCGATAGGCTGCACGCGCATGTCATCCATCATAGCAATCAGCTGTTGCTGTGCGCCCAGCACAGAGAAACCCAGCCAGCTGTTGTTCTGACACATCGGAGCAATGCATCACCCACGTCCAGGACATCAGTGATCTATTACTCCAAGATGGCACTGTCCAGAATAGAGATAGTGCTGGGCACATGGAGCAGCATGCAGGCTTGACAGAGACCTACTCAGAGCTGGGGAAGACTTTTCTAACATTGAGTGGTTTGAAACAAATTGGTTTCCCAAGACCTAATTTAGTGGTTTTAATAAGGGGGTCCAGAAGCATTCGCATGTATTGCTGTTATTGATCAAACTCAGGACATCAATTTCTTAGTAATGTATTCTGAAAAATCCAAGCCATCACTGGCAACATTTTATGTCTCTTAATCTTTATTGTTGATGATTGGAATGGTTTTTACACAAGTCTTTCAAGTCAGCAAATGGTATCAGCAGCTGGTCTAACCTCGGGGTGCCGGTGGGGGATGTGTGAAAGGGAACTGTTTAAATATCGACTGCTGAGCATTTGCAGAAACTGTTTACTTCCAGTTTGCTTTCTGTTTCTCAAGTGAACACTTAGAGCAGTACCTGTATAGCCTCGGTGCACAAGAGCACAGATGGAGTTACCTGAATCACTGACCATGAAACCCTTAGGAAAGTAGAGCTTCCCCTCAGCCACACTCTCCCATTTATCCAGCCTGACCAAGAAGGGCGTCTGAAGAGGGAATTGATCCGGAAATGAAAAGATCTGAAAATGAGTTCTAAAAACCCCAGACCTTTGATTCTCAGAAAGTTTACTCTCTCATTTATAAAGAGGCCAAGTGTTTATAAGAAATTCCTCAGTCCTTTCAGCATCTTTAAAAGCCTCTAAAGAAGCTATTTTCCTAGCTGTGACTCCAGTGGCCCCAAATGGTCTCTTCTGTACCTAAATCTGCCCATCAACAAGATGAAAAATGTATTCACCACTGCAGTAGTCAAAAAGAGGTGACTGCTTAGAACTGGCAGAGGCAGCACCAAAATTGAAGCTTTTTGATAAATACAAACAATTCGATCTTTTTTCATTGTGGTAAAATACACATAACATTTACCAGTTTAACCATTTAAAGTGCACAGTTCGGTGATACTAAAAACCTTCATAATGCTATACAACCATCACCACAGTCCATCTCCAGAATGGTCATCTTCCCCAGCTGAAACTCTGTAGCCATTCACTACTAACTCCCTCCTTTCCCTAGCCCTCAGAAGTCACTATTCTACTTTCCATCTATGAATTGCATTACTCCAAGCGCCTCATCTAAGTGTAATCATACATAATGATGATGATGATGATTTCTATAAGGAGAATATCTAAGTTAAGTTTTTTTGCACCTGGATGGAATTAAAATGTCCAGTCAGCAATTTTGCTTGAGATTTACTCTCCCGGTCCCTGCTGGTTGGAGTAAAGTCTCCCATTGCTTATACAGGCACAGAATAATCACCGTTCTCACCTCCCCACCTAGAAAAGAAGCCTGGGAGCCCGGGGTACCTATCCTAGAAAAGCAGCAAGGGCTGTATCTTAAACATAGAGGTACTAGGTGGGGTGGCCAGTCTGTCCCAGTTTGCCTGAGATGCTCCCAGGTTTAACACGGCAGTTCCTGTCCTGGAAACCCCTCAGTGCTGGACAAAGTAGGCCGCCGGGTGGTCACCCTAGCGGTGGAGGCTCGGGAACGCACACTTGGGGGCAGTGAAATTAAGCCATAAACCAGGCCATCTGTCTAACCCTAGACTGCTATTTCCTCCTGTGCAAATAAGAAATAAAATGTCACGCGGCGAAAGGTACAACTGGAACTAGGTTAGCAAATGGGTTTGCAATCAGCACAGCTCTTCACAAACTGCCTTCACAGGGGCTCTGAGAGAGAAGAAAAAATGATGCAACATTTATTAAGCTGCTATTGTAGGCACTTTACCTCACACATTCATACCCTTCTCACTACCCCAAGGTAAATGTTGTTAATGCGATTTTTGACAAAGCAGAGCACTGAGGCTCACAGAGGTTGTGCAACTTTCCTAAGGTCCTGTAAGTAGTGACTTGAGCTCCCTAGCACAGCTTTCGAAGCAGATTGATGAGTATAATTACAAGAAGAACACTGCCCCAGATAGACTGCTCTACTGCTTGTAATTATCTCGTTATAAAATACACTTTCTTGGATTCAGAAAAATCTTAATAGTTTCCAGTTAAAAGGCAAAGGTCCCTATAACGAGAACTTGAAGGGTTAAAAGTATTATAAGCTAACATTTTTCTTAGTAGCTTATCTCCTTTTAGATGTTAAGGACAACCAGCTGAAAGCAGGCTGTTGCAGAGGTACCTGGTATGGATGGGATATTGATAACGGAAACAGAAGACGTTAAAAATCAACTTTGCTTCTCAATAACAGAGGAAACCAATATTGAGTGCTCTTCTTTTTTACATAAGAGAAGGGCATGGATTAGGATTTTGGACTAGAGTTCGTTTTAGCTTTGTAACCAGCCCCAGGTGGCTCTGGCCAGCCCTGTCCCATTGATACGAAGAGCTTGGGCCAAATAATGTCTATTAGCAGTCCCTTCCCTGCTAAGTCTGCATAGCTCTATAGCAACATTGTAGAGCCTCAGACTCCTCAGAGACCAATTTTCTAGTTCTCACCTCAACTAGAAACGTTAGTGGGATAGATACACAATTTACAACTTCTTTATTAGTCCTGGAAGCAACAGGGTGACAGTGGAAAGACCTGAAGTCAGACCTGGGTTAAGATCCTTGCTCTGCTATTTGAAGCTAAAACTTTGGGCAAGTGATATCTTTAAATCAGGTTGTGATCACCTGTAAAAGACCAATAAACCAACCAACTCAGTTATGTTGGGAGCACTAGATGAGGTAACAAAATATAGTCACAACCTAAGAGTGGAGAGTTGTTTTATTGGGAATTCTAGGACTTCAAGCCTGGGAGTCAGCATCTCAAGGGGCCCTGAGAGAAGTGTTCCGAGGAGGCAGGGGGAGGAGTCAGGTTACACAGAAGTCTGCAGCAAGGGGCAAATAGTCTGAACACCGAAAGATTATTCTAGAGGGTGGGACAGGGAGTGAGGTTGGAGAGAGGGTCAGGAGGGAAGGGACATACATATACCTATGGGTGATTCATGTTGATACATGCCAGAAACCAACACAATATTGTAAAGCAATTATCTTTCAATTAAAAATAGATAAATTATTTTTAAAAGATTATTGGCAATTAAGGAACACCAAGTATCTCAAGTTAAGGGATTTAGGGCTCTTTTCTAAGTATGGGAAGATGCAAGCATCTGGGCTTACTGAAATCATTCCTTTCATATGCACCTCACCTATCTGGGGCCAGCATCCTGCTTCTTGATTTTATTACATCCTTAGTTCCTTGGTCACCATAGGGAGTGGCGGCAGCTGACAGCTGCTGGATAAGAGACACTGTTCTCCCTTTTGGGTGCCCTCTGGGTTCAGAAATTTGGAGCCCCGAAATCACTATGTCTGTGACTTCCCTGTTTACTGATATGGCAGGAAATATTCCACTTTACAATATACATAATATACCCAGTATCCATAACCCAATTATAACAGCACATGACCCTAACAGCCAACAGCACTGCGAGTTAGCCCTCAGGAAGCTACTCCCAGCAGAGCCCTGGGCCGCAGCCTCCTTGTGTGTGAAACGGGCCCCAGGGAGTCCTCCACACCGGCCTCCCCATCTGGGCTCATCTGACTGCTCACTGGCCATACCCTTGCTGTCCATGACCTAGGCTGTCACCACTACATCTGGTCTGATTGGGGAGCATGGGAATGGCTTTCTCCCTGACAATTTTAGTCCCAGTTTGGGCCATATGTGTGTGTGTGTGTCTGTGTGTGTGTTTGTGTGTGTGTGTGTGCGCTAAGCTGCTTCCATCATGCCCAACTCCTTTCGACCCTATGGACTGTAGCTCACCAGACTCCTCTGTCCATGGAGTTCTCCATGCAAGAATACTGGAGTGGGTTGCCATTCCCTTCTCCAGGCATCTTCCTGACTCAGGGATCAAACCCAGGTCTCTTGCATTGCAGGCAGATTCTTTACCATCTGAGCCATCAGGGAAGCCCCTCTCTTCCTTTTACTCATTGCTAAAACATGTATCTCTCCACATGGGTCAATGCTGGTGAGAACTGCAGTCAGGGAGCCCCGATCTCTTGGGCACCCCTCCCCCCAAAGAAACCTTCAGAAAAGCCCCAGAGCTCACCCTCTGCTGCCCCTCAGCCTACAAAGTGGGCAACACCCCACCTACACCCCTCAGTCCCACCTTGGACTCTTCCTAGCTCCAACCACTTGCTGTTCACAGTATGAACATAAATTAAGAAAACAGAAGCATACTGTCCTGCGTTTAAATGTTCCAGACTGAACCTCAAGTAAAATTTAATATTTTAATTTTTTTATTTTTTATTATAAAAAATTTTATAATTTTATTAATATTAATAATTTAATATTATCTCTAGTGAGGTGCTGCTGCTGCTGCTGCTAAGTCGCTTCAGTCGTGTCCGACTCTGTGAGACCCCAGAGACGGCAGCCCACCAGGCTCCCCCGTCCCTGGGATTCTCCAGGCAAGAACACTGGAATGGGTTGCCATTTCCTTCTCCAATGCATGAAAATGAAAAGTGAAAGTGAAGTTGCTCAGTCGTGTCCAACTCCTAGCGACCCCATGGACTGCAGCCTACCAGGCCCCTCCGTCCATGGGATTTTCCAGGCAAGAGTACTGGAGTGGGTTGCCATTGCCTTCTCTGCTAGTGAGGTGAGGTTCCATAAATAGTCAAATTCACTGAGACAGAAAGTAGAACAGTGTTCCCCAGGGACTGGAGAGGAGGAGGGATGGGGAGTACTTTTTCCACGGAGTTTTAGTTTGGGAAGATGAACAAGTTCTGGAGATAGTTGGCGATGATGGTCGCACAGCAATGAAAATGTACTTAATGACACTAAACTGTTCACTTACGTATGGCTAGATGGTTGTGTTCTGTGTATTTTACCACAATATGAAAAATAACTACTCTACCAGAAGAAAGACCTCAGGTGTCTCCCGGGACTCTGCTATGGACTGAATGTTTGTGTCCTCCCAAAATTCATGTTGAATAATTCCGAATATGATGCTGTCAGGAGATGGGGGCTTCAGAAGATGGTGAGATCATAAAGGTGGGGCTCCCATGAATGAGATCAGTGCTCTTAGAAAAGAGACCTCAAAGAGCTTCCTCACCCTTCCACCTTGTGAGGACAGATCAAGAAGATGGCCAGCTATGAACGGGGGAGCGGGTTCTCCCCAGACTCAGAGTTTTCTGGTATCTTGATCTTGGACTTCCAAGTCTCCAGAACTATGAGAGATAAACATTAGTTGTTTAATCCCTCAGTCCATGTTACTTTTATTACAGCAGCCCAAATGGACAGAGACAGACTCACTGCCTGTTTTCATTTTAATAAGCAGCCCCTCTAAATCTGAATCTTAAGTGCAAGAAAAAGCAGAGAAGGAAACAATGATTTCAGCTCCTGCTCTGGAGGAGCTTAAAATCTGGTGCAGAGAGAGTACTTTCTTATAAAACAGATAAGAAAGTGCATGCAGGAAAAAGTGGGCACACAGGCCTGAATTATGTGGTGTTTCCAACCTTCAATGTGGACCCAGAGTGAAGGAGGCAGAGGTAGTCTTGTCTGTGTTTCACAGGAAAATGGTTTCTCCATCAGAACAGAAAGAGGCCCTAATGCTTCCTTACGCTTCTATTCAGAAGACAACATAGTATAATTGTTAAAACTCGAGCATCAACCTGCCTAGGTTAAAATACTGGCTATGTGTCCTTAAGCCATTAACTTAATTTCTCTGGGCCTCAGTTTTCCCCATCTTTGAAATGGGAAAAATAATAGTATCTACCTCATACCATCTGAAGTGACTAGATCGCATGTAGCCAATAATAAGTACTCAATCAGTGTTATTGGCTATTATGCCTGGTTTATGTCACTGTACCCCCTTCCAAGTGAAGATCAAATTAAAGTTGAGGTTTAGTATTATATGTCTAACTTTCTTACATTTCTTCTATTCTTGGACTATCAAACTTTCTCCCTGAGTAGTGGTTTTGTCAGATGCACAGACCAAAAGGCTTTATGCTCCTAGTGGTTACTTTGAAAATTTCCTGGAAAATCTTTTTTTTTTTCAGCCAAAGAAATTTCGATATACAAAGAATAACATTAATATGCAAATCAGCATACTGTAAAATTCATTTTGGTGCCTCAGAGGCAGTAGTTTTATAAATACAGAAACATAATTATGCGTCCTCTAGAGGACTAAAAATAATTATACAAATTTACAACAAAGCCCAAGGCTGTGTTTCCTTTTAACTGACTGTTTCTAATATCATTTAAATCTTGTTAGAACTTAATTACCAAATCTCTCTTGTAATAATTCAGGTGGAAGATTTAAAGTCTAAACTTGCCATTCAGAAAACAGAACTCATCAAGGAAACAAAGCCATGGAGGCACTGATTGCCCAAATAGGACAGTGAAAGCTCAGTCAGGATGGAGCCATGTGGGCCCTGAGAGGGGAGGCCCCTGAGGAGAAAACATTAATATTAATACATGAGCCATGTTAATTTTCTAAAACTACAATTTCTTGGAAAGACAAGATTACATAGAATGATCACTATGGACTATAAGTCCCATTAGCTGTTTCTACCTGTTCTTCAGTTTTCCTCTATACTTTCCTTATCTTTTTTCAAATTAAGGTAAATATAATTTGAGGGTAGCATTTTCTTTCATAATGGTTTAATTATCCTTTCCAAAGTCTATCCAGAATGTGTGTGTGTTTCATACCTAAAGAGTGATTTTTATTAGCAGGAAAGAACAAGAAGCAAACTCATAAGAAAAGGTCCAATTTAGACTCTGTCTTAAAGGCAATTATGTATTAGCACTTAGAGAAAATGAACCCCTTCTTATGAAATAAAAGGCATAAGAAACTCAAACATTTGAAATTCAGACACATTTTTACTTACCACTAGTTAATAATAGTTTGTAAGACTTGGAGTTCCCTGGAAAATTCATTAGCCAGCTTACGCTATAAAGGATAATAATTTGTTTATGTGAGATATCTCTAACATAGGTTGTTATCCATTATGGCAGAAGTTGATCAATTAATATTCCAAGGAGCTGTAGCAATTCCATATATGAGATGTCTACACAATATCTCAGTTCATTCTAGTCACTAAAAAATATCAGTCAATTCAGTGAAAAAATATTAATCAAAATGATTGTTTGACACCACTTAGACAAATCAGCCAGTGGGTTGAATTTCTCATTTTTCAACCATTTATTTTGGCTTTGTGTAGGTATACATATAAATATGTATACATGTACTTATGGTGGATGGATTCTTTTTCTGTTTCAATCGTTTCAATCCCGTGAAAAGGAACATAATATTAGAATTTTTTGTATATAATGTACTTGATGTGAGGGCAGAGAGTATAAAAAGTGTTGCTCCTGCTTCTTGGGTTCATGGACTCTTCTTACCATCCTCTTTGAATAGATCCAAGAGAAGTAGCACTTTGACAGAGGAAGTTAGAATGAAGTTTCCAACTGAGTGGGCAGATTTTTTGGTTCTAACCCATTATCTTTCACTGACATGTGATCCTTTGAAAACTCACCTCCTTTGTTTCATTTTCTCCTCTTAACAGAAAATTATGTCATTATTTGAATTTAAGCAATATTTAAAGCCATTTATTATTTTGGGAAATTCCAGTCCTGAAGTGTTTAAATTTTCTAGCCATACTCTTGACTATCATTTAGATCCCACTGTCCAGGTGGGACCTAAAATAAATAAATAGACCTGTACAGATTCCATGGGGCCTCCCAGTTGATGCTAGTGGTAAAGAACCCACTCGCCAATGCAGGGGACATAAAAGATGCAGGTGTGATCCCTGGGTCAGGAAGATCCCCTGGAGAAGGGCATGGCAATCCACTCAAATATTCTTGCCTGGAGAATCCCATGGATAGAAGAGCCTGGTGGGCTACAGTCCATAGAGTTGCAAAGAGTCAGATACAACAGAAGTCACTTGGCACAGCACAGCAAATAGATCACATATCTGAAAGAAGATCTACCCAGCAATAAAGTGAAACGCAAAGATTGAATCAGTCCACACAGCATCTCTGAAGTTGCACAGAACAGCTCAGGATGATAACTGAAGAAATCCAAGCATATCGTTCCCCCTAAACTCTCTTTATGAGTGATGGCAGACTATTATCCAAAATCATGAGACTCGACACATTGGCTTGGGTGCTGAAAGGGAAAAACCTAAAATCTCTTCCTGGGGATGTTATACACAGGCCTTGTAGCCTGTGACCATCTTTCCTTTAGGCCAGTATGGGAAATCACCCATAATTTCTGCCCATCGTACATGTCCATTGCATTTGCCAGCTAATGTTTCGTAACAAGGGTTGTTTGTTCTTCTTAATAATTTGAAATTTCTCCATTTGTATTTACCTTCACATCCAAACTAGCACAACTCTGCTCTGAGTTAATTTCCCAATTTCATGACGGCCATGGTAGGGAAGGGGGAAAGGATCTGCATCCAAACCACCCGACGGAACACAATGGGAACAGGCAGGGATCCAAGAGCGCTGGCACGACTTGAGGGAGGAAGCCAGCTCTGATTAATGCTATCAAAATGCTTGTCTTCCCTTTGATTGATATTCCAGGCCCTTGTTACAATTACTGATGCTGGTGACAACTATCATCAGACTCTTTTTATGGTGTGCTGTCGGGGGGTGGGAGGGAGGTGGCAATGGACTTCCCCAGAACATTTGCACACCTGCCTCAATTTAACCTAAAACCCATTATTTTGCAAACAAAATATATAAGCTCAACATAGCAATCATTGTTTCCCATATTCTTCAATCAAAAACTCTTCAGTTCCTGGTAGGGGGTAGATCTGTTTCTGGCCGATTACAGGAAGAATGCAGAAATGGGGAAAGTCAGATGCATTTTTAGGAGGTTCCTTAGGATGTGAAATCTGGCAAATTAAAGACATTATTTGGAAGGGTATCGTTTGTCCTTTGATGGGGATGTCACAACAAATCTAAAAACAGGCAGGGGTAAATTTTTCTGGCTTACTACTCTTCAGGAGTAAGTGAGAAAACAGCCACAAGTATCTGAGGGAGCGCTAGCCCAAAGGAGCCTGCTTAGGATACCACAATGTAGCTATGAACACTCAGCACAGGGTGCACTGGATTTTATATATATATATGTATAAATTTGATAGGAACTGTGAAGAAGCTGAAGTTGAACGGTTCTATGAAGACCTACAAGACCTTTTAGAACTAACACCCAAAAAAGATGTCCTTCTCATTATAGGGGACTGGAATGCAAAACTAGGAAGTCAAGAAACACCTGGAGTAACAGGCAAATTTGGCCTTGGAATACGGAATGAAGCAGGGCAAAGACTAATAGAGTTTTGCCAAGAAAATGCACAGGTCATAGCAAACACCCTCTTCCAACAACACAAGAGAAGACTGTACACATGGACATCACCAGATGGTCAACACCGAAATCAGATTGATTATATTCTTTGCAGCCAAAGATGGAGAAGCTCTATACAGTCAACAAAAACAAGACCAGGAGCTGACTGTGGCTCAGATCATGAACTCCTTATTACCAAATTTAGATTTAATTGAAGAAAGTAGGGAAAAACACTAGCATTCAGGTATGACCTAAATCAAATCCCTTATGATTATACAGTGGAAGTGAGAAATAGATTTAAGGGCCTAGATCTGATAGATAGAGTGCCTGATGAACTATGGAATGAGGTTTGTGACATTGTACAGGAGACAGGGATCAAGACCATCCCCATGGAAAAGAAATGCAAATAAGCAAAATGGCTGTCTGGGGAGGCCTTACAAATAGCTGTGAAAAGAAGAGAAGCAAAAAGCAAAGGAGAAAAGGAAATACATAAGCATCTGAATGCAGAGTTCCAAAGAATAGCAAGAGAGAAGAAAGCCTTCCTCAGTGACCAATGCAAAGAAATAGAGGAAAACAATAGAATGGGAAAGACTAGAGATCTCTTCAAGAAAATTAGAGATACAAAGGGGACATTTCATGCAAAGATGGGCTCAATAAAGGACAGAAATGGTATGGACCTAACAGAAGCAGACGATATTAAGAAGAGGTGGCAAGAATACACAGAAGAACTGTACAAAAAAGATCTTCACGACCCAGATAATCACGATGGTGTGATCACTGACCTAGAGCCAGACATCCTGGAATGTAAAGTCAAGTGGGCCTTAGAAAGCATCACTACGAACACAGCTAGTGGAGGTGATGGAATTCCAGTTGAGCTATTTCAAATCCTGAAAGATGATGCTGTGAAAGTGCTACACTCAATATGCCAGCAAATTTGGAAAACTCAGCAGTGGCCACAGGACTGGAAAAGCTCAGTTTTCATTCCAACCCCAAAGAAAGGCAATGCCAAAGAATGTTCAAACTACTGCACAACTGCACTCATCTCACACGCTAGGAAAGTAATGCTCAAAATTCTCCAAGCCAGGCTTCAGCAATACGTGAACTGTGAACTTCCTGATGTTCAAGCTGGTTTTAGAAAAGGCAGAGGAACCAGAGATCAAATTGCCAACATCCGCTGGATCATGGAAAAAGCAAGAGAGTTCCAGAAAAGCATCTATTTCTGCTTTATTGACTATGCCAAAGCCTTTGACTGTGTGGATCACAATAAACTGTGGAAAATTCTTCAAGAGATGGGAATCCCAGACCACCTGACCTGCCTCTTGAGAAACCTGTATGCAGGTCAGGAAACAACAGTTAGAACTGGACACGGAACAACAGACTGTTTCCAAATAGGAAAAGGAGTACTTCAAGGCTGTATATTGTCACCCTACTTATTTAACTTATATGCAGAGTACATCATGAGAAACGCTGGGCTGCAAGAAGCACAAGCTGGAATCAAGATTGCCGGGAGAAATATCCATAACCTCAGATATGCAGATGACACCACCCTTATGGCAGAAAGTCAAGAGGAGCTAAAAAGCCTCTTGAAAGTGAAAGAGGAGTGTGAAAAAGTTGGCTTAAAGCTCAACATTCAGAAAACGAAGATCATGGCATCCCATCGCTTCATGGGAAATAGATGGGGAAACAGTGGAAACAGTGTCAGACTTTATTTTTGGGGGCTCCAAAATCACTGCAGATAGTGATTGCAGCCATGAAATTAAAAGACACTTACTCCTTGGAAGGAAAGTTATGACCAACCTAGATAGCATATTCAAAAGCAGAGACATTACTTTACCAACAAAGGTCCGTCTAGTCAAGGCTATGGTTTTTCCTGTGGTCATATATAGATGTGAGAGTTGGACTGTGAAGAAAGCTGAGCGCCAAAGAATTGATGCTTTTGAACTGTGGTGCTGGAGAAGACTCTTGAGAGTCCCTTGGACTGCAAGGAGATCCAACCAGTCCATTCTGAAGGAGATCAGCCCTGGAATTTCTTTGGAGGGAGTAATGCTGAAGCTGAAACTCCAGTACTTTGGCCACCTCATGCGAAGAGTTGACTCACTGGAAAAGACTCTGATGCTGGGAGGGATTGGGGGCAGGAGGAGAAGGGGACGACAGAGGATGAGATGGCTAGATGGCATCACTGACTCGATGGACGTGAGTCTGAGTGAACTCCGGGAGTTGATGATGGACAGGGAGGCCTGGCATGCTGCAATTCATGGGGTCTTGAAGAGTCGGACATGACTGAGCGACCGAACTGAACTGAAGTGTAAATAGGTTATTACTTATTTCATTCTGGTTATCCCATTATTCTGTTAAAATAATTACCGAAGGACTTCCCTGGTTAAAATCTGCCTGCCAATGCAGGGGACACAGGTTCGATTCTTGGTCCGGGAAGATCTCACATACTGCAGAGCAACTAAGCCCATGTGCCCCAACTATTGAGTCCACGGGCTGCAACTACGGAAGCCTACATGCCCAGAGCCCGTGCTCCACAAGAGAAGCCACCAGAACGAGAAGCCTGTGTACCATAATGAAGAGTAGCCCCCACCCAAAGACTCAGTGCAGTCATAAATAAATAGATAGCAATAATAAATAATCATAATTACCGAGCACAACCTCTGTTCAGTTCAGTTCAGTTCAGTAGCTCAGTCATATTTGACTCTTTGCGACCCCATGGACTGCAGCATGCCAGGCCTCTGTACACCTTCTCATTTAATATAAACTGAAGACTTTCCCTATTTTTCTGCCTCTGATACTCTCAGGACTTGAAAGTCTAGTCTTTCTCCCTGAGGCAAAATCCTAAAATAAAGGAGCCAGAAAACCAAAAAGAGAGACATAAAGTGTGTTTTATTATGCTCTTCCAGAGAAACTCATCATTTTTCTTATAATATATAAATTTGGGAAGGACATTTAATAGAATTGTGTTTTAAGGACATTCTTAAAGATAAATCTATAGATTGCAAAAGATTTGTTTTCTTAAAGGGCATTTTTGTTAAATAGTAGTTAACATATTTGCATAGGAGAAAGTATGTATTTTTCGTCCTGTTATCTAGCCAGAACCTAGAATCTTGTGACTTACATATAATAGTCACTCAACAGACACTTGCTGAATGAATGAATGAACTAAACCAACAACAAAACCAATAGCCCTGTAGGATAATGTTCTGTCATAGTTGTTGCCAATTTTGCTTCATCATGTTGTTGTTAAGTTGTTCAGTATCCAACTTTTTGAGACCCTACAGACTTAGCCCACATCCATGGGATTTCCCAGGCAAGAATACTGGGGTGAGTAGCCATTTCCTTGTCCAGGGAATCTTCCTAATCCAGAGATTGAACCCATGTCTCCTTCATTGCAGACAGATTCTTTACCACTAAGCCACTGGGGAAGAATTTGGCTTGATCATATGGGAAGCCAAATCTTGATGAAAACTGACAAGTGAGAAATGCTAGTCCAGATACCTGTCTGTACCCATATGAAGTGGACTTTTTCTCCCAACCTCTAACTTGTTAGTAGAAGATTTTTAAACCTATTAAAAAAAAAAAAAAAAAGCTTGAAGAAGACAGTTACAATTCAAAAGGTAGTGTCATACTTGCTTTTTCTATTTATGTGCATGACTTGGAAGTAATCTGCAAAAATCATGACATTTCATCTCTAAATTGTTCAGCATCTATCACTTAAGCATAAGTACATTCTGCTACATGATCTGATAAAGTTCTTTAACTGAAATTTTCAGGGGAAAAAAATGAAAGAAATGGCTGATAGAATTTTAAAATAAGAACTGTAAATAATTAACTTTTGTGCCTAGGTGTGGGGCTTTCCAGGTGGTGCTAGTGGTAAAGAACCTGCCTGTCAATGCAGGAGACACAGAGATGCACTTTCGGTCCCTGGGTTGGGAAGATCCCCTGGAGGAAGGCATGGCAACCCACTCCAGTATTCTCGCCTGGAGTACCCCATGGAAAGAAGAGTCTGGCGGGCTACAGTCCATAGGATTGCGAAGAGTTGGACACGACTGAAGCAACTTAGCACGCATGCACGCACACCTGTCCAAGTGTATCAGCAAGACTCAATGGTGAGATTCTACTCATTGTTCCCAGTTCCTCCTCACCAGGGACAAATGGACATCCTTAGCATCTGTGAAATTCTCTTGCCTGGTCCTGTCCTGAGGCCTCTGTTGAATCAAGCTCCTTTGAAGTGCTCTTATGCATCCAGCACTGCTCTCAGCCCTGAGCTTTCTTTACATTACAGCTCTATTAGGATTTGAAGGAAATTCTCAGTCTCTGACTCTAGTGGCTCCAAGTCCGAGTAAAGGATGTCTATTTATCAACTACACTTAAAACATAAGATTTGTTCTAGTGCTGTCTTAGTCTGTTTGGGCTGCTATAACAGAATACTGTAGACTGGGTGGCTTATAAACAGCAAACATTTATTTTTCACAGTTCTGGAGGCTGAGAAGTCCAAGATCAAGGCATCAGCAGATTTGATGCCTAATGAGGAACCACTTTCTGGCTCATAATTGGCTGTCTTTTCACTGTGTTCTTAAATAGCAAGGGAGCAAGGGGCAAGGGAGCTATCTGGGGCCTCTTAAGGGCACTAACTCCATGTGTGAAGGCTCCACCCTCTTGACCTAATCACCTCCCATATGCCCCATTTCCAAATACCATAACATTAGGGATTAAGTTTCAGCATTTGCATTTAGGGAAGATGAAATATTCAGTCTATAGCATGTTCTTTGCCAGACATTGCTGCAGGTACTGCCCTAGGAAGGACTTCTTTTTCTCTTGCTGTGGGCTTGGAGCTTTCTTTTCTCTCTATGCAGTCTCTCTGAATGTGTGTGTTCTACAGTTTGTCTGGAAGAACTTATTACCCTTCCCATGATGAGCACCTTCCACCTAAACTCCCCATCCCCATCTCACTAAGGCAGCCAAGTCCCTTGACTTTTAACCATTGCTCTCCCTGTATCACGTGAGCCACATCATATGTATTTATGTCCCTAACCTCACAGACGTCAGCACAACAAAATACTGTTGTTTTAATTCAGATTACTATGTGTAGACTGGAGCTACTGGCTGCAGTTTGACTCAGATGTCGGATAATAATAATCAGTATTTGATAAACACTAATTCATTGAAGACATATGTCCAAGATGATTTCCTTTCATGAATGGGATTGGTAAAATGTATGTTTCATTGGCTGTAGGAACCCTTAGTAAATTGCTTGGGAACATACCTGGAAAGTGAACATGGGAAATAGCTATAGTAATATTCAGGGAGCAGACTCTGCTTCATCCCAAGAAACACTCACTGAGTGACTGCTGTGTGCCAGGCACTATTCTAGGCACTGAAGATACGAACATGAACATTTGTCCCTGAGAAATCCATGGTTAGCGGCAAAGACACCTAATTTCTTAAACTGACTCACTCCAAATCATTAAGCCATTTGTTCTATTTGAAGATGCAAGAAAGAAAGTAATGTGGAAATGTTCATTACAGTCTTACTCGGTGACAGCCCTAGGGATAATGCATTATTTCATTCTACCCTCAAAACAAGTCTTTTATGCCTCAAATGAAGTTGCGCATGTGATTATTTGACCAGATTATAGTGTGGGTTTGTATGTGGATATATATGTGTCTGTGTTTCAGTATGAATCACAGTGATTTTCACTTTCATAAAAATAATAATGAATTAATGGCACAGAAAAATCATTTGCAGCCTTTAGATCCATGTATTCAATGAAAGGGTGGATTTGGGGCAGACAAAACTTCCCAAGCTGGAATTATGGTAATGACTCCTTGAACTCTGACTTTTTACCCCACACTCCCAAATGTAAGAATGATTTGGCCACTTCCTGGAATTATAAAAGGCTCACATCTCTCTTTTCCAGATTTCTCCAGCATCTCTTCATTTCATCAGCAAAAGTTTGGTCTCTGTCAACACTTACTAGTATAGTCAGTGGGTTGGGATGAAAAGTAATTCATCACTCTTTGGCCCAGTTGCAGATAAACTTCGCTAAGTCTGTGGCCTAGTTGTTGATAAATTTCCCTCAATGGTGATGACTATAGCATTATTATAATTAGCCACCCTAGCGAGATTTACTCTACTCTCCAGCACCTTACCTATCCTGGTGTGACCAGCCTCAGGCTGGTCTTCAATCATCTTGTTTTGCTGGCTGCCATAGCATCTTCAGCCTTAGGCTGGACCTCCCTCCCTTGCTGCTCTGCACCAACCCCAAATGCCTCACAGCCAGCATCCCCACCCCCCACTCTCCCCCACAGCATTCACTTTCACCTTGGTCACCAACAAATCATCCCTCACCATCTAAGTATTACCCAATCCTAACCCCAAACCCAAACCCTCCTCTTCTCCCAAACCCTTCCACGCTGTTCCTAGGAACTGACTGTCATTAGCAACCTGGCCCACAGCTTCTTCCTTTTCTAAAGGTCTCTTCCTGCTGAAGGGAGCCAGGCTGACCCCTGGGATCCTACTTCCAGCCATCCTCTCAGCTAAAGACTGTGCATCTCCTATTCCCCAAGAACCTCAAGGCCAGGGAGAGGAGCAAGCATCCACCAGGCTCCCCTTTGCAACTTCTCGGATGTTGGTCCTTCCTCATTCAAAAATCCTAGCTTTTTGGAAGCAAATCATCAAACTTGACTACCGCTGAAGTCCTCCTTGTCCTGCTTGGTCAGTGGAGTCACAGGTGAATGTCAATACATGGGTTACTGCCTACCTCTCCATCACAATCCTGTCACCAACCCTAGAGTCACCCGACACCCTGACACTTGGCTCCCTGCCCTCCCTAAGGAGATCTTTCCCTCCTCCTCCTCACATCATCATACCCTAGACCTCGTCATTGCCAATAATTACACCCTTATCCCCCAGGCCCTCACCACTCTGTCATTTTCCTCCTACAGTGCTGGACACTTCTTCTCAGTAACCTTTGCTGATTCTTCCTCAGCTCCCTGACCTCTAAAAACAGGAGGGCCCCTTCAGCCTCTTCTCTCCTCTACACACATTTTCTCATAGATCTTACACAGTCTCATGGCTTGGGATATCTTCCAAATTTTTACCTTCTGGATAAAAGATAACTGAATCAGAGTTCAGGATTTTGAACTCTAGTCCTGTCTACCCAACTGCTTGTTCCACATGTCTGCTCACAAATCTAAGAGGAATCTCAACCTTGACATAGTCGAAATTAAATCTGATCTTCAACCACACTGGATTCCTTCACAGTTTTGGCCACCTGTGTAAATATCCATTCTATAATATCCTATGTAAATATCTTTCAGTGCCTCAGGCCACAATTCTGAGAGTCTCCTTTGATTCTTCTCTCTCTCACACACACAACCCACATCAACCCATGGGCAAACCCTCTTTGTTCTACTTCTACAATGCATCCAGATTCTGACAACTTATCATCTCCAGCTGCTGCTGCTACTGCTAAGTTGCTTCAGTTGTGTCCGACTCTGTGTGACCCCATAGACGGCAGCCCACCAGGCCCCCCATTCCTGGGATTCTCCAGGCAAGAACACTGGAGTGGGTTGCCATTTGCTTCTCCAACGCATGAAAGTGAAAAGTGAAAGTGAAGTCGCTCAGTCGTGTCCGACTCTCAGCGATTCCATGGACTGTAGCCTACCAGGCTCCTCCGTCCATGGGATTTTCCAGGCAAGAGTACTGGAGTGGGTTGCAATTTCCTTCTCCAATGCATGAAGGTGAAAAGTGAAAGTGAAGTCGCTCAGTCATGTCTGACTCTTAGCGACCTCATGGACTGTAGCCCACCAGCTCCTCCATCCATGGGATTTTCCAGGCAAGAGTACTGCAAGGACTTCCCTAAATACTCCCTATTTTCCTTCTCTGCTTTGTTTGTGTCCCTAGTATTCATCATCATCTGACACATTATACAGTGAGGTTTAGTTGTCTATTTGCTTACTGTCAGTTTTCTGCCATAGCTTACATGTGTCATGGATACCTGTTCCATTCATCATGACATCCTCTGTCCCCAGAATAGTGCCTGACATATACTAGGATAGAAACACTCTGAAAACTCAAAAAAAGCACCCCTTGATCACCACGTCCCATCCTCCCGACTCACTCCTTTGAGACTGCCAGTCCACTGACCCAGCCACATGTTCACTGTCCTCTACTTCCTCAAGTCCTCACAGATCCCATTACTTATCCTCAACTCCACATTTCATTCCATTTTCAAACATTCTTAACTACCTTGCCTCATCTTCCTCTATTGTACTTTCCTGGTGAAACCCCAAGTCTTCTTAAACTCAACTAAGTGCTTGCTACATCCCTGTACCCAAGCAGCTGAATGTTACTGGAGGAGAGCCCACAACCCATGCTATTAGGAACCATTGCAAATTTATGACCAAAAATCTTCAATGAGCACTCAACACTATCTGACAACTAAACTTCCCTAGTACATTCATTAACCTACTCCCAAGATGACTATTATGCACTTTCTCTTCAATTCTCAAATCTCCAACAGCCCCTCCCACCCAACTCTCTGCTGAAGACCTTGTCATATATTTCACAGAGAAATATAGATGCAACCAGATGAAAATCATTTCAGCATCCCACCTTTCATTCCACATACTTACCTATATCTGTAGTCACATGCCTTGGTCAGTTTATGCCCTGGATCCCCTCTTGCTTCTTCTTCTCTTGGACTCAGCTCCTAAAAGAATTTCCTTTTCCACACCCTCCTGAAGCCTGTACTCCAGCCATGTCCCCCCGCCCTCTGACTCTGGTGCCTTGGCTCTGTGCCTTTTCTTCCAAATTCAGGAATTCTTCAACTCAGCTCTACCTGAAAAACTCACATTTTTTTTTTCAGGAGCAACTCACATTACCTCTTTCCTGAAGACATCTACAAATGTTAAGGACAGGATTTTTTTGTTCTCTTTTCTCTCTGTATAGCACTTCACATTTACCTCTGTTATGGCAACATGTTCATTGAAATTATTTCTGTAAACTTGATTATCATATTCAATTTTCCACTTTATCCATTCCATATTCCAGTGAGCTCCCCCAAAGCACTTTGGATCTGCTCTGTTTCACAGGCTACTCTGTTGTGCTCTTATAGACATCTTAGAGAACTAATTTTTTAAAAATATTTTACTTATTCATTTGGCCACGCTGGGTGTTAGTAGTGACATACAGGATCTTCGATTTTCATTGAGCCATGAGAACTCTTAGTTGTGGCATGTGGGATCTAGTTCCCTGACCAGGGATCGAACCTGGGCCCCCTGCATTGGGAGCACAGAGCCTTGTCCACTGGATCACAAGGGAAGTCTCCCAAGAACTGCATTTAATATTGGTCTTTTTTCAGCCCAGTGGGCATATGTCTGTGGGACCTGGTAAGAAGGAAATGCTGAGTGACAGGCTTAGAGTTTCCCTTTCTCTCACGATGTATTTCTTATCCTTCTCTCCTTTTGTAAGTGATTACCCTGCCCCAAATACTTCCCACCCACCAGTCCTGCACATTCCTCAATACTAGGATATACACAACTTCTGCTAGGAATTAGGGACTGAGATCTTCGGCACTCTTGTTGGTACTCTGTCTCCCCACAACTAGTCCTGGAGAACCAGAATCTTGTTCTTGGTGTCCACAAGAGTATCTAAGCACTGCTGTCACACCTGGCACCTAGGAGCTCAGTGATTGAATAAATGGTTTGTGATTTTCAATCTTTCAAAAGGCTTCTAGCTATTATTATTATAACATAATCAAATTGTTTTCTAACTCCCAACTTTAAAGTAAGTATAAGAACTAGAGAAGTTTATACACGATCTTGGGATTTCTTGAAAACATCACATAGCACATATATTTCTCTAACCAGAATGGATTTAGATGATAAATATACAGTTGTTATCCCCATTGTTGTGATATATGCATAATTGCTCTCCTCCAAGAATACTTAATCACAGTGGGTGAGGCTTTAAATAATATTACTTAATATATTAGGAATCTGACATCCATCAAAATAACATGGCACTGCTTTATTTATGAGATCGTATTCAACTGCTGTAGAAATGATACCAGGTATCAACAAGAAGGATATGTTCAGCTTCTCATAGACCTCTCCTCAAAACAGAAGCCTAATTTTACTCGGTATATATTATGTCTGGTATTAAATTGATAACATTTTATCAGCAGGCCATACACTACGAATCTAAGTTAAAAGACTCAATATATGCTATAGCTTGAGAAATACATACAGTATTTGAATTCCCTTTATCTCATCAGAGTTACAGAATCTTATTAACCTTAGTTAAGTTCTCTGCTGCTGCTGCTAAGTCACTTCAGTCGTGTCCGACTCTGTGTGACCCCATAGACGGCAGCCCACCAGGCTCCCTGGTCCCTGGGATCCTCCAGGCAAGAACACTGGAGTGGGTTGCCATTTCCTTCTCCAATGCATGAAAGTGAAAAGCGAAAGTGACGTCATTCAGTCGTGTCCGACTCTTAGCGACCCTCAACCCTGTTTTCTAGAACATTATCCAATATCAACAATATCCTAAATATATTATTTAAAATAAGACTTGAATGCTTTCTACATTCACTTGGATGTGATGTAGGCAATACAGAGAAATTTGCTCTTGGGTGTGGTATAGTTTACATGATTAAATGCTTTGTTCATACTCATATGTCAATCTATTAGTGTGCTGTTAATTCAAATGTTACTATGATATATTTTATCCCCATTAGCACATTCATCACAGGTGGATGTGAAACTTAGACAAAGGTGTATGTTCTCATTAATGATGAGCAGCCTATTCATCTTACTAGAACGTAATTAATGTTAGTTACAATCCTTAATTTTTCACTGTTTGTCACGACACATATTTAGCATTTCTCTTGTCCTTTATCAACCAGCTCCCTCTTATCACACAGTCAGTTCAAAATGGTGTATATTTAACCAAATCTGATGCTTCACTTTTCAAGTATTTTATACATGTATGTTTCTTAAGGTTGGTGGCAATTCCCACACGGGGAGACTCCATGTTGGCAAAAACAATATTACAGGAGTTGTTCAGGCTTTCCTACTTTTTAATGTACAAGATTAATGTCATTCACTTGCTAAATTCAATGTTTAAACTTCAGAAAGAGATTTTTCTTATAATCTCCACTATAGCATCAATTGAATAGAATTGATATGTTTTGGCAATAGCATTTTTTAAAATACATGTATTATACTGTATCACACAAACACATATGTATATTTACCATTCTCTACACTAGACCCTGTAAAATGTGGTATGTGTATACGACAACTCATAACCCTCATAACCACCCTTCTGAGGGAGGTACTATTAATATTCTTACTTCAGAGCTGCTGAGAAATGGAAAGATAGCTAAGTTAAGCAACTTGTCCCAAACCACACAACTAGTAAGTGACGGCCCAGGGATCCATGCCCAGACTCCCACTGTGCTGTCTCTCATCTCTGTGATTCCTGATGAACTTCATTTAATGATAGTACATTGAATACACATGATGTCTAAGCTAAGGTTCTAAATTTTGTTATATTTAAAGACCACTTTTATCATTTCACTTTAATATCACTCTAATGACATACATGTGCTGAGTGAAATATCTACACATTGTTTGTAAACTATAAACTTTAAGTTCTTGGAGGTCTGCTGCTAAGTCACTTCAGTCGTGTCCGACTCTGTGCGACCCCATAGACGGCAGCCCACCAGGCTCCCCCATCCCTGGGATTCTCCAGGCAAGAACACTGGAGTGGGTTGCCATTTCCTTCTCCAATGCATGAAAGTGAAAAGTGAAAGTGAAGTCACTCAGTCGTGTCCGACTATTTGCGACCCCATGGACTGCAGCCTTCCAGGCTCCTCTGTCCATGGGATTTTCCAGGCAAGAGTACTGGAGTGGGGTGCCATTGCCTTCTCCCCTTGGAGGTCAGCGAAGGCATATTAAACAACTCCCCATAACTAGACATATACCTGCACATAGTAAGTATTCAGTAAGTATTTTAGCAAATAAATGAATTTTTAAGTTTAGGGTTCAAAGAACAATGAGATAAACTTGGGCCTTGTACAGAATACAGTTTTGAGACTCTATTAATAGTGTCTATCGAAGGTTTTCAGAGAAGATTCAAGCATTTAGCTGTGTCTCCTTTACTCCAAATAGCCAACTTTAAAATTCAGTCAAGAGTTTGTATGTGTCTCAGAATCTAGTTATTTTATTGAAACAGAAAATGGAAAGAGAAATCTTTCCATTTCTCTATTGCTTAATCCACAGCCTCAGGTTTTCAAAAACAGTAACTCTGCTAATTTTCCTACAACTAGACTAAATTTCCATCTCTATAAAAGCCTCAAACCTTCATGTTGCTCTCTAATGGAGAATAATTCCAAATTTTGTAATCAAACCAGGGTTTGTCTAATTGATTCACGGTAAATCAGGTCCTTTTAGTATCTCCATTTGTCCTGGAGGAGGCCTGTCCTCTCTGTTCCCAGGAGTAGGCAGCATCACAGCATCAGGAGAGGCATTTGGTCCTTAGCCTGCATCCGCTCACCTTACCTTGGCATCTTCAGAACTGGATTATGCTGCCTGGTTCCCAGTTATTCTCATCTCCACGTGCTGGTATCTCCCAGGGTGGTAATACTCCTACCGGGCTTCCAGCCATACAGTCTGTATCTGTGACTGCCTCCTCACACCAGCCACAGGGACTCCAGGTCAGCCTGCTCTTGGCATCACGCCCACGCTGTGGTGGACCATGCAGGGAAGTACTCACGGCTCCTGGGTCCTCTTGGGCCCAGCTACCCACACGTTTCACAGGAGTAAAAATGTAACCATGGTCTGTGGGGCTCCACGGGCAGCTCTGGGCTGCACCCTGTGGGCCCAGAGAGCAGGAGAGGCAGTGTTCCTCCACTCTCAGACCTGTCACCTAGCTGAGGGCCTGTCACACGTGTGCACGTGCACACACACTCACACAAACATCCCTGTATTCTCCCAAATATTTCCCATCTCATACCCTGATCTTGGCTAAGACTTTGAGCCACACCATCCCTCCCCTCGGGCTTCCCAGGTGGTTCAGCAGTAAAGAATCCACCTGATCCCTGGGTCGGGAAGATCCCCTGGAGGAGGAAATGGCAACCCACTCTAGCATATTTGCCTGAGAAATCCTGTAGACAGAGGAGACTGATGGGTTACAGTCCATGTGGTCGCAAAGAGTCGAACCCAACTGAGAGACTGATACACACTGTCGTGGTATATATGCATTTTAAATAAAGGGAGCCTTTTTTTTTTTAGTAAATTTCTTTATGATATAAAATATTTCAAAACAAACTCACATTTAGCTATTTTGTGTCTCCGCATATCTAGCACTCTCAAATACAGTGAACTCAAGAGCACAAAGAACACTCCTACACTGGAATAAAGATGACGCGTGCCTGTCTTATCTGCCCAGCAGCGACATAATCCCACACACCAATATAATCACAGGTTCCCATGAGTTCATGAGATGAATCAAAGACCACCAGAGAAAAGGTACAAGATTTTACAATGTCTGCTTTGCTGTATGTGGACTTTACTTTTCCTTCCCCAGTTGAGTTCAAAGGAAATTTCTTACTAGAAAATTATTCACAGCAAATCAATAAAGGCAGTCTTTGTGTTTTTATTTTGGAAATATCCTATTTATACCCTGAGAAGCTGAAAAGTAGAAAATATTTCCATTGCTCTTTTAAGTAGGAGAGGCAACTATTAGTTGAATCACCTTTCCAACCTCAGGTCAGCAAAGTGACAAGTAAAAACATCCATCTCTTTAATACCAGAGTATGTCTTTGAATTTATCCCCTCTCTGACACACAGAATGAAGTGGTGAGCCGGCCTGTCCCTGCCAACCTGCAAACCAGCCCAAGGTGTGATACCACTGATTCTACCCCCAACCTCTGGACAGCGGTGCCCTGAGAGGAAGCAGTGATCCTTCCTCTGGTTTCCCACCTTTCCCAGTGTCAGCATCTGTGGCGGTGGTGGCCTGCCCAGGCTGCTGCCAGGCAGATTGAGGGGAATCAGTCTCTCTGCATGTAGCTTCAAACGGGTGTGTCTGCTACACAGCAAACCCCTTCTTTCCTTGTCCCAGAAGAGGCTTCCCTGTAGGAATGAGGCTCCGGGCTTTGTGCAATCAAAAGCCTTTGATTAAATCGGACCCAGTCCTTCTACTTGCCATGGTATTATGTGACCTGGGAAAGCAGCAGGGCTACAAAACAGCCCAATCTGTCACTAGGTGGGCTGACAAAGCAGGGCTAAACGCATAGTGGATTTCAAGCTACGTTACATCTCCAAGTTGCAAAGCGAGCCATCAAGCAAGCCAGAAAAGCATAGCCATAGGTGAATATTTTTCACAGACAGAGGCCACTCTGCCTCTGAGAGGGCTGTTGTCCTTCCCACTGGGAGTTTTTAAGCCACTTAGGGACAGCGACCATTTGGACAGAAAATTGTTCACGTTTCTAAACGATTTTTTTAAAGAAAGAAAGAAAAGAAAAAGGTCCCAGGAAAGACGCTGCTATTCTGACATCTAACCCATAAAACACACACAGGGTCACACAAAAAGAGACCTTTTGTAAGAATTAACTCAAACAGGTATTTGCTTACTCTGCTCTTCACCTGCTGTTGGTTTCCTCCTTAGGCTTTGTTTTCCTCTACCTGTGTGTCTTCCCTCAGTAAACCTTCAAGACAGGACCCAGGAGAGCTCTCACTCCCACCTTCCCTTATTGGCTCCTACATAACAACCTCCTGGGAGCCAGAATGAGATCTGTGGGCACCCGGGGTAATCATCTGCATGGGAGCTCAGCTGTCAGTCGTGTCCCGGCTCAGTACAACCCCATGGACTGTAGCCCGCCAGGCTCCTCTGTCCATAGGATTCTTCTAGGCAAGAATACTGGAGTGGGTTGCCATATCGAACCTGCATCTCCTGCAGGTCTCCTGCAGTGGTAGGCAGATTATTTACCACTGAGCCAGCTGGGAAATCCAGGCAATCATTTGGGAAGACTTTAAAGAAGTATCCTTTAAGAAATCTTCAGCATTCATTTAGTGGGAAAGAAGATGAGCCCCAAGCAGGTGACGTGCTTAAGAGAACACAACTGAGAGCCCCTGAGTAAAGCCACAGCCTGAGGCTCCCCTCCTCGGGGCACTGTGGTGACCACCTGTTGTTACTCCAGCACTTCCTCACATGGGAGATCTCTCTAACCTTTCCTTCACTTGAAGGGGATAGAACAGAAACAGATTCCTTCTCCCAGAAATGTATCCTAAATTCAATGTTCTCTATCCCGGGACCCGTCTCCGTTACATGTAAAAAGCCCTTATGAGCTGGTACCTCCAGCAACCCCTGCCTGGCTCAAGCCTGACTCCAATTCCCAGGATCTACACAATCTTATCTCTGAGTTCAGTGAGGTTTGACCCAAGAGATGGATTTCATGACAAAACACTGAGGACTCTGAGCAGCAGCTGCTGAAGAGCAGGTGAGCAGAGTAAATAAGGATCCAATGTAAGGGGAGAAGCAGCACAAAAAGCCACTGTCTACACCTGCCCCTTGCTGAAGGCTGGGATCAGCCTTGCAGCCACTAAGAGGGTTCCAAGGTGACCAAGCACTCCTGGGCTCTGTAACCACCTCTGCCACACAGATGGCCCACTCCCTACCTTCCAAGATCCTGGCCCATTCACTCACATCACTAGATGAGGCTGGTCTTTGCAACAGACGAAGGACTGACATTTGTTTGAGTTCCTGTTTCATCATTTCTTCAAAACACTGATGCTAGATTTCCTTTAAAAAAAAAAGTTGACGTTGGATATTGGTGTATGTTAAGGAAAGCTATAAATTCAAGAAGGATAACAGGGCATTGTTATTGACATGGAGTGTGTCTGAGGGAACATTTGCAGTAAAAATGAGTTTCTAACACATTCTCACATAGGCAGCTGCTCAGCGTCACTAACCACTGGTTAATTCATTAATATTATTCAGTGAAAAACACTTCTTCCATTCCATTTGTTAATAAATCTGTTTTCATTCTCATGGAAATCGGCCCCTTTCAAGTTCATTTAAGAAGAACATTTCATAACTTTCTAGAAGAGGAAGTATTTTTATTTAAATACTTGCAACAACTAAACTGAGAACTTACATCTTTCATTTTTAAAGATATTTTTCTTATGATTCTTGAATGCTTTGTGTTTAGAAAAGACTGAGATGGAGAAGGAAATGGCAACCCACTCCAGTATTCTTGCCTGGAAAATCCCATGGATGGAGAAGCCTGGTGGGCTATAGTCCATGGTATTGCAAAGAGTCGGACACGACTGAGCGACTTGACTTTACTTACTTTACTTCCCAAGCTTAGACCATACCACTGCTTTTCTCATAAGAACATTTAAGTACTTGAGCATTGTTAGGTTAAAGATACCTTATTTCTGAGCTTTCACTTGGAATGTTTATTTTAATGTGTTCTTTATTTTGCACTGGTTCTACCTACAGTTACATGGTATATGTATGGCTGACTTGTAATGATTCTAGAACATTGCTGCTTAAACGATCTGCGATGAAGAACCTTTTAAAAGATTTCTTAAATCTTTTTAAAAATTTCCAATCCTTCGTGAGCCAGAACTTACGCAAAAACACAATAAAAACATCAGACTACTAAAAAAAAAAGAAAAAGACTGAGAAACTATGGCACAGAGAATTAAATACAATGGAAATCAATTTCAGTAACACTGACTTCATTAGTATTATTTACTGTGAATCAATTAAAAAGTAGGAGTTTATTTTTAAGTTTTAAAATTTATAAGGATATCATCTGCCTCAGAAAGAGAGAAATAAACATCTGAAATTAATAACATCAGTAAAAGAAAGTGCGTTGCAAAATTTTTAAGTCCATGCAACTATTATCGAGTCTTTCCTAGCAAAAGTAAACAAATAGTCCCCAAAGGTAGAAACACTTAACTTATAGTGTGAAACACTTTTAAGAGAAGTATTTGCTAGAGTGTTCCTGCGGCATCCTACCGCTCCTGTAATGTTATATTTAGGAACCACAGGCACTATGGAATTGTGTTATTTCTACCTTGTACTTTTCATTCATTTTAAAACCAAACAGAAGAGGCAACATTTGTGTATGCCTGAGACATGAAGTGGTTGATGTTAGTCACTCAGTCCTGTCTGACTCTCTGCGACCCCATGGACTGTATGTAGCCTGCTGGGCTCCTTTGCCCATGGGATTCTCCAGGCAAGAGCACTGGAGTGGGTTGCCATTCCCTTCTCCAGGTCTTAAGTGGTTAGGTCTCTTTTTATTTTTTTTTCTATAATTTTATTTTATTTTTAAACTTTACAATATTGTATTAGTTTTGCCAAATATCAAAATGATTCTGCCACAGGTATACCTGTGTTCCCCATCAATGGAAGAAGCCGTATTCCCCACCCTACCCCCAGCAATTTTTAAGGTACTTCGATGTAGAGTAGTAACTCATTTCATGATTACTCATTATTCATGATTGTGCTCATTTTGTATGAACTCAAAGTAGATCAGAAAGGAAAAAGAAGTAGGACCCTACATTCAGCAAGAGGCACTGCACGTGGCAGCCTGGAGTGGTCGAGGGAGGAGGCATTCAGGAAGCTGAACCCAGGTTAGACCCAAGCCTCGGTGGAGTCTGAACAAGGATCACTTTCAGAATGCCTTGGCGTCAGTCAAACTGGCTTCTAGAAACACTTGTACATAATAATGAGAAAATGTTAATAATGATTATTTTCAGTAGCATAGTAGAGCCAAGCCCTCAAAAAGAGGAAGTTTTCATTGGTAAAGCATTTCATTTAAACATTGAAATCTGGTGTAATGTGAAGTATGAAATAAGTTTTGAAAGGAAGCTGATGATTAAGAAGAAATGCAGTGGGCATTTAATAAGTGGAGGAACCGCAAGATAATTAACTGGCATGCATAAAGATTCATGCTTTATACCAAAATTTTAATTTTGCACATAAATGTGCCTGATGTAGGCAGCATTTAATCACCTAGCTGACAGGAGTAACTACTTTCATTTAACCTTGACTGAAGATCATGAATTCTAACAGGTTTAATTGGATACATCATTTAACAGAATGAACAGAGCAAATTTTTCTCAATTCATAGGTTCTGATTGACATGCACCAGCAATAAGGCGTTGCACAATTACAGCTGCTCTGCATTCCTGCCCTGGGCAGCAATTGCCATAGTGACGTGACACCATTGGATCACTGGGGCACGGGAACTACGCTGAATCTCCCCTTGTTTTGAAAAGGGCAATGCTTTAAAAAAAATAATAAATAAAAGAAAGAAAGAAAGAAAGAAGGAAGGAAGGAAAAAACGAGAAGGAAGCTGGAAAAGAAAGGGATTTGGATACAGAAAAAAAATTCACATTAACCACATTGATATGCACATCCTGTAAGAGAGGGATATATGTCTTATTATCAGCCATATGGAAAAATGCAGGAAGAATGATACTATCTTTCCTCTGTTTAGCACTTCTTCTCAGAGTGTTGGGAAAGACTATAGTCAAACAAAAGAGGACCTAAAAGGAAATCACGCCAGCTGGAAGTCTCCAGCCCTTCTAAAGGAAATGCAATGACATGACCCCTTGGTGCTGCTCTAGGGCAGATGGGCACCCAGCTTCACTCACGCATCCAGTCTAACACGCATTAGGGAAGACAGACCCTGGGCTGGAATGAGTGATTCACAGCTTCACTAACAAAAACCCAAATGAATCCCCCCAAAAAAGTTTCTACAATAAAAGACAAATCTTTTCCTACTGATAAAATGAATAACGTCAAATCTGAAGAAACCACCCAGGCGGCTGAATTCAATATTCCTTGTGCTCAGTCTCCTGCATTGGCAGGCGGGTTCTTTATCGCTAGCGTCACCTGGGAAGCCAAGCTCCTATATTCCTTGGCCAATCTCAATTATCTCAGTTACCTTTGTACATATTCTAGAGAGAATCAAAAGATCTATACCTCAAGAAACACTGTGCAAAGTCCGGCTACCTTCAAATACAAAAATAAACATTAAAAGCACTAAATTTGGACTTCCCTGGTGGTCCAGTGCTTAAGAATCTGCCTGCCAATGCAGGGGATATGGGCTCTACCCCTGCTCCGGCAAGGAGCAAGTAGACAGAGCCCTCACTAGCTGCGCACAGCAACATGCCCGAGCACTGCCTAAAACAAATAAATACATTTCTTAAAGGTTCTAAACTTAAGAAAATCTCCTCTACAGATCCACCATCAATAGTTTTCTTAATATTGTTCCTTTGTTCTCCATCCATTACTCTTGCTCAGCATACCTATTCAATCGTCAGAACACCTCCACTCCTGCAGGCCTGATGGGTGGCCCTCTGTCCCTGCCCATCGCTGTGTGTTTAACATTGATCTGCTCATTGGTCGTCCCTTCACCTGTTACCTCCTTCTTGTGCATCCCCTTCCCCAACACCACCTGAATCGTGGCTTCTTGAAGACAGACACTGTATCTTTCATCTGCACATCCCCAGTTCCTGGCGCAGCACCTAGTGGCTAACCCTGTAAGATGATAATTATCCAATGAATGAGAGAACTTGGAGCTGTGAAGAATCAGAATGCTCCTGCTTCTCTGCTGTCTTTTTCTTCCCTTCATCTAGTCTACCTTCCTCATTACTTTCTGCCTTCCCCTCTCTTTCCTAAGCCTTGCAAATAGGCGTTCATTCAGCAAAGGCTGACTGTGTATCAGCTACAGGCTGGGCCCTGTGCTGGTGCTGGGACCTCCAAGATCAATCAGGCCAGAATCCCCTCCTGCAGGAGTTCCCAGTCTCCTTGGGGAGATGGATGAGAAATATATAATTATAATACAATATTATTTCTATTGTACTATGAGCAACAAGGCTGTGCCAACTAAGAGGAGGGTGGAGGCGTGACTGGTGACTGCTTTTGCCTGGGGTTCAGAGAAAGCTTTTGCAAAGAAGGTGACATATTCAAATGAGGAACAAATTTGGAAGATTAGGCAGAGAGAACAGCAAGGACACAGCTCCAAGGTGTGTTGTAGGAATGGGAATTACCACTGTGAGGCAGGGTAGAGGTCGGGGTAGGAAAGAAGAGGAGGGAAGTTTGAGAAGCTGGCAGGAGTCCGCAGCCTGGCTGGGAGGTTCAGTGTGATGTGCCAAGGGGTCTGGATTTTGTCTTAGAGGTGATAGGAGTAGTAACAAATTGCCTTTAGTGGGGAATCACTCAGTGTTTTAGAGATGTAACTCTGCGAAGTGGTGGATTTGAGTAGGAAAAAAAAAAACTCAGAGTCTGGTTTGGGTTCCTGTCATAGAAGTCCCTTCTCTCCCTGCCCCCCTCCCCTCTCTTCCGGTATCCCCGCCTTCTTTCTTTCCTTGCCTTTCTTTTTTCCATTTCCCACCCGTTCCAGTCCCTCCAGCAGGAACTCAAATGATCCTCCAAAGAACAGTTGAACCATAAATCTTTGAAATTTGCTAACAGTCCATAAAGGATACTAGTCTCAAGCTCGTGTGGTTGCTTTGATTGGATTTTCTCTGGCCTTCTCAGGGTGACTGAAGAGAGGGCCGCAGGGAAGGGTCTTCAGGAGGAAGAATTTAGGTTAGAGAACAGGAAAGCACCTGAAGAGACATCCTGGGCCTGCTTTTTCCCAAGAGCTGTGCAGCTGTGAGGCCACTGCGGGGACCCCTCTCCCGTGCCCCCAGCTCTGGGTCCCTGACGCACGTGGGCTAAAGACAGCACCCATACCCCATCCCTGCAGGTGTCTGTCTGCGCTGGGTGCTCTCCCTTCCTCCTGACCCGGAACATCAGGGCTCTGCTCTCCCATCCACCCGTCACAGAACCAGGGGCTCACTCCCCACCTGACAGTGAGGCACGAGGACCCTGCCCTCCCTACCCACCCCTCAGCAGGGTACCCACTGCAGCTACTTCCAGGAGGAGTGAGGGACGACACGCCCACAGGTCCACGAATAAAGAGGGAATTCGAGTCAAAGCCTGGGCCAAGCTCTCCCCGCCTCCCTCCCCAGAAACAATCGGCCTGGGCTTCCTGCTCCCTCAGGCCCAGCAGTGGCTGTAGTTGGCTATAAATTCCCTTCTTTTATTTGCCTTCGTTTGCATATCAACCCGCCTCTCTCACTAAATTGCCAGCCGGGGAGGTCAGGGGCCATACCGTATTCATCTTGGTACCACCCTTCCCCTTCAAGTTCATAGCACAGTGTTTGGCACTTGGCAGCTCTTACGGGCTGAGTTGCGTGCTCCCCAAATTCATCTGTAGAGGTGCTAACTCAGCACCTCAGAATGTGACTGAATTTGGAGATAGGGTCTTTGCAGAGTTAATCAGGTTAAAAGGAGGACACCAAATATACTGCTGTCCTTATGAAAATGGGAGATTTGAAAACATTCACACAGAATGGCACATGAAGACGAAAGCAGACATGGGGTGAGGCGTCTATAAGCCAAGGAGCACCAAAGATAGCCAACAGATCCCTGAAGCTAGGAGATGGCATGGAGACCCCTCTCCCCGCCTCCAGAAGAAACCAACCTGCCAGCAGCTTGATTTTGGACATCTAACCTGGAGAGCTGCCAGACAATAAATGGCTGCTGTTTAGGCCACCCAGTTTCTGGAACTTTGTTATAGTAGCCCTAGAAAACTAATCCAGTAGCCATTTATGTCTAATAAATGATTGATCAGAGGATTCTAGAAACTAGAAGCTAATGTTCTTCTTCTTTTTTTTTTTTTTTTCAGCCTCTAAGTTTTTATTAACATGAGTTTCCAAAACCAAGCATCCATATTAGTGTGGGGAGTGAGGGTGGGAGGAGGGGGAAGGGCAGGAAGAAGGAATTCTGCTCTATTGGTAATAAAGCTCCAGGTTCATCCCATCGTGGATTTCATAGTCCCCCAGAGATATATGGTCCTTAAAAATCGTGTACCACTTCTTCAATACGATCTTGTTCCAACGGGTGCCAGTTTGGGCTGCGATCAGCTTCTTAAGGTCCCCGATGGTGTCATCCGTACTGCACTTAACACGCACCTTCTTCCCCAGACGGTCGTTGCAAACAACCTCGATCATCCTGGCTGGAGCAACACAAAGCGGGGACTGGGAGGCAACTGAATCGAGACTTCAGGGGTTCCCTCAAATCGCCTGGAAGCAGCAGACGCCACAACCTCCTCGCACGACTCTAATGGTCTTCTTAAGGGAAGCTTGCCACTTGCCATCTGGGTTATCGTTAATGCAAATGGACATTGTAAAACATGAGACAAGACTCTGCAGTATCTGGTCTTTCCTCCTAATCCAGTTTAATGGTTTACACTGGTTTTGCAGGTGGACAACCATGAGCCAGCTGTCTGGAAAGAAGGGAGGGAAGAAGAAAATTCAGAAGGTTGGAGGGGGGTTGTTTCGTTGGCTTGAGGAATTTTAAGTGGTGACTAGATCAGGACAAGTCTGAGAAAGAATTCTATGAGCCCAAGAAGTACCAACTGAGGTTCTTCCCTAAGGTTCTATAAACTGTACTTTCCCATTTCCTGTCAGGCTGTTGGCCTCATTTTTACTAAGTAGAAAACAGATTCCTAATAGTAACGCATAGTCATATCAAAGGAATCATTAGATTCTTATATATGTTACATATTCGAAGAGAGTTTTTGTGGTTCTATTCAGTTATTTCCAGTGCTAACATTTTTTTCATAAAACTATCGTGAACAAAATTCTACGCAATGTCATGAGCTTTATCCTTTGCCACTACAAATGCCTTCCCAACGTACTGTGGAGAGCATCAGCCGTCTCCCTGTCTTTATGGAGGTTCTTTCAGTGAGTGGGTGATTTCTTGAAAGAGATCCGCAAATCAAACACACACACACACACACACACACACACACACACAAATAGGTAGTTCTTTTGCTACCTGAGCCATGATTCTTTTTGGAGGTTGCCTTTTCTTCTCCAAATCTCCCTCCTCTCGCAATCTGCCTCTTGCAAAGAACCGGTCAAGTCTCTTGCACACACTATGCTCACAACCTTGTTTTCCTGCTTTTCCTCCCTGAGCTCCACCTACCCCAGCAGCCAGCTCCCTGGGACCCCCATCTCCCCATCTCCATTACTTCCTCAGCTGGAAATTCTGCTCTTCTCCACACTCCCCCAGCTTCCCCGGCGCTGGGGCTCCCTCCCCCTGAGCTGTTGATTCCTCGCAGCTCTTCAAATCCCACCTTAAAAGCTTCCCCTGGGTTTTATCTTGCCTTAGGCTCTCATTGCAAAATGTTTTGGGACACATTGTATTAAGTGTGTTATTGGCACTAATGGTACAGGCGAATCAAGTGCATTAAATCTTCATGAATTCAGGTAATTTGTCTGGAAAATGGCATTCTCCATTTCCCTCTAGGATTTTGAATTTGTGTGTGTGTTTCCTATTTTCCCCCCTTGGTGCTGTTTTGAACAAACAACAAAAATTACATAAACCGCCGAATATCCTTTTCTTCCATTTTCCCCACTGCACCTTCTCATTGCGTGAACTGGCACTGCCTCTCATCTGAGGGTGTGTTTACTTCTGGGGCACACTGTATAATTTAACTTTCTGCAATATAAAATAAGTCAGTGGCGATCTTTTCCCTTGTTCTGACAATGTCCAAAGTTGTCTCTCACTGTTTTTATTTAAAGGAACTAGACACAAACCTGGCTGCCTTAACCATGGCCTCTGCAAGGGCTACAGCTGAGAAAATCCGCTGTCAGGAAGAAGTGAATAGAACTAACAAGACTATTGAGCTGGCCAACAGATTAGTGAAAGGTCTGGAGGTGAGGTCCTACAGGGCAGACTAATGAAGCAGGCTACAGAAAGCACTTCTTTGTTATACACTACTGATCTGGCAATAACAGCAGCACTTAGCAAAGAGCCTGATGAGCTGAAAAAATTATGTCATTATCATTCATTTTTTTCATAATAGAAACATGTTTTTGACCTTTACATTTTCTTACATTTTACCACGCTGTGGCCTGGATTAACTGTAAGGTTACCTAGTGACTAGCGTATTCATGGAGCCCGACAGGAAAGGAAACAGTCACTCCTGCTTGAGTATTGACAAATAAAGTTGATGCGGTAAAAAGGCAAAGACTTTATTTGGAGCAATTAGACAAGGCTAATGACAGAGCCTGAGGTTGGTTTACCAAGAAGTGCAAGGCAATTTGTCCGACTTAGTTAAGGCATATGATAATGCCCTAATTATCTGTCTAAGATGTGCCCTGGATATTATAGAGGAGACAAAGAATGAAGGGTGGCAAACCATGAATTATCCGAAATAATCCATATTGTTAAAGGTTGGCTCCTGAGAAAGTCTGGTCACTGGCAGCTTTCTCATTTGCCATTCATCTATTGTTAATTTAATCTTTTGTATATATTCAAATTTTTTTCCCTGGGTTAACATTTGTTGGGAGAATGTCTCTTCTGGTTCCCCGCCATCATAGAAGCCATGTTTTTCCAACCAGCAGCTTTCCGTGCGTTTCTTTTATTCTGGTAACTGGACTTGCAGAGGGCCAAGAAAGCATCAACCCACTGCTAATTAAACAGATTCATCCAATCCGGATATTGTTAAGAGAATTTAAAGTATAAATTGATGAGTGCTTGTTTAGTACCATTTGAAGTAAAAATTGAAAGGCTTTATCAGCTGAGAAGAAAAAGTCTCACTGTCTCAGATGAAAGCCAGGAAATCTAATGAATTTAAATGTATCCCACCAGGGTAGCCATATTTCTTCTCACTGTGAGACACTGATGTCTCTCAAATTAATGGAAGTAAATTACTATCTTAATCTGACAAATCTATCACTGTTTTATCAAATCAGTTTGCCAGCTCCCAAACAGATCAGGGAAATAGCAGAGGAGTAGCAATGAATTTCTTTCTTTCCAGAGAGTAGGGTGAACCCCATATTCTGAAAGACCATCCATGCCTCAGCCTTACTGACTTACTTTCACCCCGTTTGATAGAGCTCTTTGTGCCAAAAATAATTGTCAGAACAAGCTCAGAGAAATAACTACATCCTAAGCATAGAGAGCACTGGATCTCTGTGCACATGGATCAGTGTTTTCCATGTCTTTTGCACCACCCTTTCTGGCATGATGACCCTGTGGCCTCCAGAGAGCATGTACCAGGGCTGGAATGCAGGCCACGTGGAGGAAGACCCACCTCCCCTCAGCAGCCTTGACATTGTTCTGGCTCCTTTGCAAGCCAGGCCTGCATCCCACCTGTTGAGAAATCTGCTTGCCATGACCAACCAGTCAGCAGGTAAATTCTACCACCCCCTGGTAGAAATACTCCCTGTGTGGACACCAAAGCTTCTTTGTTGAGATACACGTGCCGCTTATTTTGAGGCATTTAATAGCAAATGAAAGCACTGGAGACTGCCTCTCTTTCTCTCTCTCTCTCTCTCTTTAGTTGGGAAGTCGTGTCTGACTCTTGAAACCCCATGAACTGTCAGGCTCCTCTGTCCTGCAGAAATGCATGCCCTTCTGTACTGACTTCCATGATGACAGGGCACCACCACATAAGTGCCACAAAAACACTGCCATCTCCACTTCTCTGGCACGTTGAGCAATTAAGACTTATTTTACGAAAGCATGTCTTTCTTAAGCTGTGTATTCCTAGCACTTAAAAATGTTTTGATATTAATCAACTAAATATTACCATCCCAGAGATGGAGTTTGCTTAAAATTGTTTTCTCTTCTTTGCCTGTGTTCTGTTTTTGCACTCTTTATATTTTCTTTCCTTCTAGTTTTCCTTCTTTTCTTCATTACTCTCTCCTTTCTGCCTCTTTTTTTAAAATTTTTAATTTCAGCTTTATGGAGGTGTAATTGATAAATTCAACTGTAAGATATTTAAAGCCGTGATTTAATATACATGTACATCGTGAGGAATTTGTCCCAAGTTAATTAACACATCAATCACTTCAATTATCTTTTCTTTGCGTTTTTGGAGAACATTTACGTTCTATTCATATCTTAGCAAATTTCAATTATGCGATACAGTGTTTTCAACTATGGTTGCCACGTTTTCCATTATATCCTCAGCCTTATTTATCCTGTGGCTCTAAGTCTGTATCCTTTTACCAATCTCTCCATATCCCCCGCCCCTCTTCCCTGGTAGCACTTTTCTGCTCACTGTTTCTATGAGTTTTAAGTCTTTTTTTTTTTTTTATTCCACATATAAGTGATACCATGCAGTATTTGTCTTCCTCTGTTTGGTTTATTTCCCTTAGCATAATACTCTCAAGGTCCAACCATTTTGTCACAAATAGCAGGATTTCTTTCTTCCTAATGACTGAATAATATCATATGTACAATACATTATTGTTATATTATAATTATAAATTAATATTATGATTATATTATATTCTAATTGTTAACATTATAATTATATGGTAATATATCATTATAGATATTATATATATTTCACCTCTTCTTTATCTATTCCTCCATTGATGGACACTTTGGAGAAGGAAATGGCAACCCACTCCAATACTCTTGCCTGGAAAATCCCATGGACAGAGAAGCCTGGTAGACTACAGTCCTTGGGATTGCAAAGAGTCGGACATGACTGAGCGACTTCATGACGACGACGATTGATGGACACTTAGGCTATTTCCATTGATAGACACTTGGCTATTGTGAATAATACTGCAATGAACATTCTAGTACAGATATACTTTCAATATTCTGTTTTCATTTCCTTTGGATATACACTGAGAAGTGGGATTGCTAGGTCATATGGTTTTACTTAGCTATAAGAGCCGCAGGTTCAATTCCTGGGTTAGGAAGATCTCTCGGAGGAGTACATGGCAACCCACTCCAGTATTCTTGCTTGGAGAAGTCCATGAACAGAGGAGCCTGGAGGTCTACAATCCATAGGGTCGCAAAGAGTTGGACACGACTGAAGTGACTCAGCATGCACATATGTATGGTTTTAGTCTTTTTAATTTTTTTGAGAAACTTCCATAGCATTTTCCATAATGGCTTTACCCTGCCTCTTTTATTAAATCTCCCTGATTTCTTGTTCTCTTTCTTTCCTTCCTTTTTCCCTTTCTTCCTTCCTTCTTGATTTCATATGTTTTTTATTTCTGCTTTTTTTTTTTTTCATCTGAGCCACAAGGCATGTAGAATCTTAATTGTCAGACCCATACCCTCTGCAGTGGAAGAACAGAGTTTGAGCCACTTGACAGCCTCTTTTTTCTTTCTAGGTTTTTTTTTTTTCCATTGTATTTTTCTGACTGAAAACCAGAAATCTAATTATTACTGATTTTTTTTAAAGCAATCCTTTTGGAGTAGCCTGTTAAATTTCTGTCTCTTCCTTTGTAAACCATAAAAATGATTGGTTCCAATAGATTTTGTGTTTATAGCCTGAGATTTATGTTTGGAATAATCAGAGTCTTCATTTGTAGGTTCTGAGCATTTCCTTCTCTTTGGCACTGGTACTAATAGCCACTTCATTATCATTTTAAGTAAGTCTTTGGTATCACTCATTATTAAATGCTGCTCTAAAAATTGTTTTATCTAAGACTATTTCATTATCATCATGAAATTCACTTAATTAGCATGTTTTTAAAATTAGAACACATTAAAAATGAAATGCAGTAAGTTTACCAGTACTTAATACTTTAAGACATACTGTTATCTTTCTGAAGGGAAATTTCAGAGTGTGCATCAAAAATATGAAGAATGGATATACTCTTTGACCCAGAAATCCCATTGCTAGGACTTCATCCTAAGGAATTGACTCCTAGAATATTTATTGCAACACTGTTTATTATCAATATAGGTTAGAAATAACCTCATTCCCCAAATGGGTATTGCCTAAATAAGTTATGAGTCACCCATAATACGAAATATCACATATCCATTAAAAATTATGTTGCAGAAGACTATTTTTATCACATGGGAAGATGTTTCTAGTATGTTAAGTAAGCCAAACAAGTTACAAAATGAGGTATATGTTGTGATCTCAGCTTGGCAATATATTGCCTCTCAGCTCCAAACCCACTTTCATTACATCTGCCTTAATGGGCTGTACCCTTCGAACACTTTTCCTTTGCAGTGAGCTCCACCTTAGGTTTGTTACTAGAGGGAGCGGGAGGGACAATGTAGGAAGAAGCAGCTTCCCCTCCTGGTTCAGAAGCTTCTCTTTGTTTCTATTCTTGCTCCTTCGCCACAGTCAGAGGCCCTGCACCAGCCACCCACCCAGAGTATGCAGTCCCTCTGAAAGTACTGGCCCCTCCCCAGCCAGCAACCACTTGCAGTGGCACTCCCAGCGAGACCACCATCACCCTACCCCGCCAGGAAGGTGACTCTCACTACCCCGACTGCCTCTGAGCGCCTGCCCTGCAGAGGTGTGTCTTCTGCTTGCCCAGCGGCTGTGGACCAGTCCTGGCTCAGGCAGCCCAGAGAACGACCCCAACCAGGGAGGCTGCAGACATGTCCTCCTTTCCAGCCAGATGGCCCTCTGTCTTGGCAAGAGGGCTCCCTTTCAAGTTGTGCCTCTCTGGGATGCTCTTTCTCAGCCCTAGGGTATTCTTCAGACTTTTCTTTTCACTTTCCTAATTATGCCTATGTCATAATTAGTAGTCCTTTATAGTAAATGTTCTCTTTTCAGATTACTATGTGGTCCTGACTAACACATATGTTTATGTATAGGGAAAGAGAAAAAAAGACTGAGACAAAAAGTCAAAAACTTAACAGTGGTTGACTCTGGGTGGTGTGATTATGTCTTTTTATTTTGGTCTTTGCGAGTCACAATATTGTTTTATTTATTTCAGATTCTATGTCTAAGATTTATTATTATGCTAGCAAAATTGAGCCCTCAGTACAAGTTTATGCTCTTGCTACAAAATTCAGACTTAAGAGCAAAATGATCATATTAAGTGCTTATTAAATCAACAGACTGAAAGCAGTTGGCCTGATAGTGGGGCCACACAAGGTCTTACAATTTCTCCTAAGAACCAGCCTCCCTATAGTGACTACCATCGACTCCCTCAACTCTGGAGATCCACCACTCTGGTTTTCAAGCCACTCTGATGCAAAGGTGTTAAGAATTGTTTTTGTAAATGGTAAGATGGTTTTTTAAAAAACACTGTAGCAATCTTGAAAAATACATCATGCAATATCTGCAGTCTTCTGTTATTTAGAGATATATGTCTATACATATAGCAAATTGGCCTGTTACTGTTTCTGCAGAACCACCACTAAAATTCAGTGCAGGAAGGGTTCTGTGGCTGGCAGAATTCTAAGATGGTTTCCCAAGTTTCCCAGCCCTTGACACGCATGCTCCTTTCCCCAGTTATTCAGTCAAACTGCAACAACAGGATTTTGCAGATGTAATTAAGGTCCCAGCCTAGTTGACCTTAAAATAGGGAGATTATCCCAATGGGCCTGACCTAATTATATGAGCCCTTTAAAGAAAGAGGATTTTCTCTGACTAGTTGCAAAAAACAAGAAAGTAAGAGATTGGAAGAACAAGGGGGGCTCAACATGGAAACGTTCTCCACTGCTGATTTTGATGATGAAGGGGGCCAAGCAGCAGGGAGTAAGGGTGGTCTCCAGGGGCTAAAGGCAGCTCCCAGCTGATGGCTGGAAAAGAAACAAGGTCCACAATTCTAGAGCCCCCCAAAACGGGATTCTGCCAACAACCTAGACAAGCCAGGAAGCACATTCTTCCACAGAACATCCAAATGAAATAGAGAAACTAGATATGGAATTTAGAAAAACGGTGCTGATGAACCTATTTGCAAGGCAGGAATAGAGATGACTCAGACATAGAGAACAAACTTGTGAACACAGCAGGGGAAAGGAGAGAGCTGGATGAATTGAGGGAGTGGAATGGAAACATATATATTACCATCAGTGAAATAGATAGCTAGTGGGAAGTTGCTGTATAATACAGGAAGCTCAATCCAGTGCTCTGTGCTGACCTAGAGGCGTGGGATGGGGTTGGAGGTGGGAGGGAGCATTAAGAGGGAGGGGATATATGTATACTTATGACTGACTCAGGTTGTTGTACAGCAGAAACCAACACAACATTGTAAAGCAATTATATTCCAATTAAAAATAAATTTTAAAAAAAGAGAAAGAAACTAAGAAAGCAAACTGGCAGGATCCCACTGGCCATGCCTATTCTTAGGGATCCAACAATACAGAAGAAAAAATGCCTTCGAGCCACTAGAGTCCTTGAAACTATGAGATAAATCCATGTGGCTGTCTTTGTGGAAAGGCATGTCCACACGCCCCACATCAGCAGAGTCTGATCATGGATACACATTCTGGATCAGAGGCCATGAGTTCATTGTTGGAGACTCTGGATCTGCCCTTCTTTATTCAAAATCCGTGGGGATTTGATCCGAATGAGGGACTTCCTGGTGGGCAAAGACTTAGGAAGAGACTACTTTTTGTCTTGGTTACTGTTTTGAAGATAAACACTGGATGTATTGTCTTATTCCTGGAGCCCTGAGGGATAATCAGTGACATTATCTCATTGGCTCCTTTACTGCCAACACCAAGGCAACCCAAGATCTGCAGCATTATTAGTTAGAAGGAAGTTTTTGGAGATGAAGTCTAGAAAAAAAAAGTTCTAATCTCTTATTCAGCAACAGGTTTGTGTTTTCTAACACTTTTTTACACCTGCTATTAACTCCCTCCCCCTTGTCATTTAGCCCTTGTTTTCCTAATATGATCTCTCGAATTTGATTACTTTTTGCTTTTATTTTTGGTTTTCTCTGTAGCCATTTTTTCCCAATCTCCTTCTTATTTTTGGCCATTTACCCAAGAGTAAGAGAAAAGAGGCATAAATTTTACCAGAAATCGTGAATAATTTGGCCCGTGCGTGCGCATTCAGTCGCTTCAGTCATGTCCGACTCTGTGAATCTGTGGACTGTAGTCTGCCAGGCTCCTCTGCCCATAGGATTCTCCAAGGCTAGAATACTGGAGTGGGTTGCTCTGCCCTCCAGGGGATCTTCCCGATGCAGGGATTGAATCTGTGGGGTCTCCTGCATCGCAGGCAGATTCTTTATCCACTGAGCTCCCCGAGAAGACCAGTGATTTGGCCATCAGCTTTCAAATCCTCAATTAGAATTTGAAATCTGGTTTCAGATCACTTAAATGATCTTGCCAGTTATCAGAAAAGGAGAAGGTAAAAGGAGATTGAATTTGCAAAGTCCTGAAGAGAAGGGGTTGGTCTGTGTAACTTTGAACTTAGATGAACTTCACCAGAGTAAAGAAATTGCTGCCATGGACTGCAGCTGCATGGGACCTTCCACCCTCCAGCAGAACTTTCTCTGCCTTCCAGGAGAGTTCCTTTTATCCCCGTTTCCCAACAGGTATTAATCCTGGTCCACTAATTCTGGATGTTCTCTCTGTGAATGGTTATTTCTCTAGTCTCCTACAACCACATCAAGAATAAGCAAAAGAGCACTTGATTCCTCTTTGGGATAGTCAAATGGGAATTGAACTGCAGAAGCCATGAAATCAGAGTGAAAGCCTGTGAAAAGATTCACTTGGAAGGACAGTGATGCAGATTTCCTTGTTGACAAGACTGACATTATAGATTTGAGAGTCTTCATCGCTGTTTCAGTCTGCACTCACCAAGAAGAAAAATGATTTCAAACTCGAGTTGAAAATTCACTAGCAGCTGAGTTTCTCACCAGCCTTCCCTCTGCTCAGGGTCATTTCTTTGGGGACTTTTTTCCACTGGAAAAGTTAGAAACAACCCCATCCAGCAGCAGGGGTGGAATGGAGTTTAACATATAGGAAATCTACTTGGTGAATGGTAGGGACTGAACTGTGTCCCCTCATGCCAAATATGCTGAAGTCTTAAGCCCAAGCACCTCAGACCTTATTTGGAAATAGGATCATTTTCTTAATAGAAAATTAAGATAAGCTCATATAGGAATACGGGCTTCTAGGTGGCACAGTGGCAAAGAATCTGCCTGCCAGTGTAGGAAACACAGAGACATGGGTTCAATCCCTGGATCAGGAAGATACTCTGGAGTGAAAATGGCAACTGACTCAGTAGTCTTACCTGAAAAATCCCATGGACAGAGGGACCTGGTGGGCTACAGTCCATGGGGTTGCAAAGAGTCGGACATACTGAGTGACTGAGCGCGAGCACAGCGTAGGAACAGTGTAGGCCTGTAATCCAATATGACCGTGCCCTTACAAAAAGGGGAAATTTGGCCACATGGACACACACAGAAGGAAGCCATGTGAAGACTGAAGTTATGGGGCCACAAGCCAAGGAACGACTAGAAGCTTGGAGAGAGCCCCAAAACAGACCCTTCTCCAGCACCTTCCAAGGATGCACAGCCCCGCTGACACTTTGATTTGGGACTTCTGGCCTCCAGAACTGTAAGACAGTAAATTCTGTCCAGACAGTCTTAGGAAACTGATATTAATACAACGAAGACAGTGATTCTCTCTCAATTTTGCATAGCCTTGGCAAACATACATCATTATTGGCCTCATGTAATTTGGGTTTTCCAGATTACACAAGGTTTGAAACAAGAGAGATGTTCAGGGTTGCACAAAGCTTCAGACCTAGGAGCAAGCCAGAGCTCTCTGGGAGCTGCTCCCCAAACTGATCTCAGTGAAGTTCAGATGCGAGTCCCCGTGATGTCCTTTACCACTGGCATTACACTGTGGTGACCGAACCAAAGGGCTGCTGCTCATGCTTATTATGTAATGTCTTCTCCTGCTGAAAGTGGATGGGAAGTGGTCTTTTTTTTAAAATGATGAGACTATTCACAGGAAACTAAGGATTTCCAGTTCTTTCCACTTAAAAGTGTCTTTTTTCAGGATTTAAAAAAATACCCTCACAACTACTTTTCAAATGGTTACCTAAAATAGCTTGAACATTTTACTCTTCTTCCTCATTTGGGAGAAGTCTATATTATTTTTTAGCAACTCACCACTTTGAATCTCTCCTGTCAAATTAGCTGTATTTGTTTTTCTTTCTGTGTGAAGGTCTTTTGTGGTGATATCATCAAATTAACTCATTTAAAAGTCAGCCGTGTCTTTTACTAATTTTTTCTGATATTGAAGCTTGCAGGTGGCTGCAGTATCAATGTTTAAATTTATTTTACGAACATTGAGCTAAACCCACTTAATCGAGCATGGATTCTAAGCAAATATGTACAACATATATGCAAGTTATGCCCCATCTTATCTACAAAGATCTTACCCTTATATTTTAAGATACAGCTTCTGTAATTCAGAATGGAGCACATCTGTAGAAAGTACAAATTGGAGTGTAACTTTCCTCTTTATCCTTAACATCAGATCTATGGATGGTTTTAACACAAGATTTAAAGACAGATACAACTCAGCTTGTATTATTAGTCTGCCCCTAGCTTTGCGAGCTTCCCTGGTGGCTCCGATGGGAAAGAATCCGCCAGCTATGCAGGAGACCTGGGTTTGATCCCTGGGTTGGGAAGATCCCCTGGAGGAGGACATGGCACCCAGTCCAGTATTCTTGCCTGGAGAATCCCTATGGACTGAGGAGCCTGGCGGGCTACAGTCCATAGTGTTGCAAAGAGTCAGACACGACTGAGTGACTAAGCACACCCTAGCTTTGCAGGTAACAGTCTCCTAAGCTCAAAATGAGGGGAATATTAGTGACTCAGAAGCAGAAAACATCTGGTGCTTCTGTGGACTCTCAGCTTCCTCAGACTCCTGCCTGAATTCATTTTGGCTCATCTTCCAGTTTCCAGTATGAAGGAGTAACAAATGTATGAAGGAAAATAGGGCACCTTTAGCAAAATGCAAAAGGAACTCTTTGTAGTGACCAAAGAAAAAACTCCTAATTTAAATCAAGGAAGAAGTAGGTTTATGATGAAAATCTTTAGTACTTGGGTGAGGAAAGGTGTTAAAGGTTTAAACATGATTTGGCAGCTCCTTACGAGCTTCAGTGTCCTTTAAATTTTTCTTCCTGCGGTTTCTCAAGAACCACGCATGCCTCCACCCCAGGAACCTCTCCAAGGAGTCCCAGTGTCATTTTGTATGCCCCAGTGTCCATTTGGTCAAGGACATTGGAGAGAGAACATGATGATACATCAGAAAAATGCCGCTCCTCACCGTAGCAAAAGCGATTCAAACAGCATGTCCTCCTGGCAGAGTGTCACCAGCATCATCTTTTTAAGTGACAGACAGTACATTATACTCCTGAAACCATCTCTGGCTAGAATACCTGTTGTGGTTTAGTTGCTAAGTCGTGTCCGACTCTGCAGCCCCACAGACTGTAGCACGCCAGGCTTCCCTGTCCTTCACCATCTCCCAGAGTTTGCTTAAACTCATGTCCATTGAGTTGGTGATACCATCCAATCATCTTATCTTTTGTTGTCCCCTGAGTTTGTATTTTTAAAAAAGTGATCTGTGAAAAATGGGAAAAAATCTTGTAAAATTCTCATCTTAACTCAAACATTGGCCAGAAGTATTTGATTGGGAAGGAGTTTTGTCTCCAGCTGGAGGTGGTTGATTGGAGAATTTTCTGGAACCAACTGACCGTTCTCACCTATGTGATTTTTACCTTGTCATTTGGAAATTTCTGAATATTCAGAGGCCTCTTAGAGACTCAAGCGATGGGTACTAATGTGTATGCAAAATTTCAGAAAAATACAGTGCTCTGTATTTCCCTGCTTCATCAGGGCAGATTGAAATAGTTAATACCCACCTCCAAAAGACAGCAATTTACTCTGGTCTCACAAGTAGAATCTGAGCCAATAAACTGTAACAAAGCATAATGTTTAAGACATATATATAACTCGACTCAAGGATAATGTTCTACACATAACTCACAGAGTTAGTTCCAATCAATCCTTCTGTGAATACGCAGCGCTAACAGGCCTACTGTGGCCTTTGGATTTCCACCCACATTTTCATGCATACGTTCACTGGAAGGCACAAATTATTAATCAGAGGAGCCTCTTTTATGCTTCTATTATTTGTACCCGAGGCCATCTGGAATACCAAACAAGAGGAATAAAATTCAAAGGTCAAATCATACCCAGTGTGCCATATAAAGTTGAGAGTTAAAGATGGAAACGTTTTTTATTTAAAAAAGCAACTTTTCTCTAACTGTTTATAGGATTCTATTTAGGTTTCAGCTTTCCAGCTGCCTGTTGCTAATGCATCATGTGAAATTAGCTATGGGGCATTTGAAGTTAGAGAGCTGATTTCAGAGCTCACTGAAGTTCTAAGGGATGCACTGCATTTAACTATGATAGTTCTTTACATAAAGTTTAAAAATATAAAAATAAATAAATAAAAATATAATGTTTCCCTGGCTATCAATAGGTGAAGTTAACCAAATAACTGGAAAAAAAAAAAAAATTGCCTCCATATAGTAATGGACCAGCCCAAAATTTACATACTGTTTTTACATATACAGGCACAAAAACCCCTCTGCTTAAATAAAGTGACAGAGTGGAAAGAAAGAGTAGATAAGGAAGAGTAATATTTTTAAAGCACAGCAAGTGCTTAACTTAAAATGTACCATCAGGGACTTCCTGGTGGTCCAGTGGTTAGGACTCCATATTGTCAACGGCACTAAGATCCCACATGCCATGCAGTGTGGCCAAAAGATAAAAAATAAAAGGTACCATCAAATGGATTTAATCACAGAGGAGACGCTACAACCAGCAATAGAGGCTGTGCAATCTAGGAGATGGAATGTGAGAGCAGGGGGTCAGATGACTTTTTGTCTTATCTGTACAACTCTCCACCTGAGTGACCTGCTGTATACAGGCTTTGGGCCCTGGTTTACCCATAGTGGGAAATTACACATCTGATAATGTAGAACATTTCTCATACACCTCTTAGCTTTGACATTGAAGAATTATGAGACTATACTATAAGTGTAAATATGATAAGTGAGTTTGCTGTGATTCTCTCTGCAATGTAAGAAAAAAAGGTCAGTGGCTGACTTTGGGAAAAGTTTGAGAGAAGTCCTATTTAATAACAAGGAAATAATCATGATACCCAGCTTAGAGATTTACAGTCTCTTCTCTGAACCCTGTTGCCTCAAATGTATTTCAGAATTCAGAAATGTTAAGAATGTAGACTTATAATTGAGGACATATGTCATCTATTATATAATATTTATAACATTCCCACAGAGGATGAGATGGTTGGATGGCATTACCAACTAGATGGACATGAGTTTGGGTAAGCTCCAGGAGTTGGTGATGGACAGGGAGGCCTGGCGTGCTGCAGTCTGTGGGGTTACAAAGAGTGGTGAGCAACTGAATTAACTAACTAACATTCCTGCTGAAGTCTGGGCAGCACTCTGTAATCAAACACAGTCACATTTCTGCCACTTAATGTATAAATGTTTGTACTAAATGAGATAAATAAAAATGGTCAATAGCCTTGATCAGGTCATGCCATGTTTTGCTGCCAAGGAAGTTAGGAAATAACATCCAGTTTTTAGAAAAACATTTTAATTTTGGAATTGTGGCTAAGGAATTGTACACCTGTTTTATCCTTTTCAGTGTAGCATGACAGATTTAACAATCATCTCTCAAAGATGCAGTAAGACTGGTGAAACAAGTAATAGCTTCTAGGTAAAACAGTGGGGAACTGAAGGTTGAGAAAGGTAACATGATTTGACCCAAGGTTTTCCGTTTGGTTCTTGTGAAAGTGGGAACATTGGTATAAGGATGAAGCACAGTGAAACATCACCCCAGCACTGTCCTCAGAGTCCACACTCTCGTAGAGAGAGGTAATGACCTCATCACTTTGTCCATTGCCACTTCCATTAATACCTACCCTCATGGTGATCCAATTACCAATCTTATAATAAATTCCATATGTCCTATTATACACACAGGGAAATTTTTAAAACACTTCTCCAAAAAGGAAATTCTCTAAATAGAAACTAATTGTTTCTATTATCTTTTGTTGTTGTTTAGTCACTAAGTCGTGTCCAACTCTTTGCGACCCCGTGGACTGCAGCCCACCAGGCTCCTCTGTCCATGGGATTTCCCAGGCAAGAATACTGGAGTCAGTTGTCATTTCCTATTCCAAGGGATCTTCCCGATCCAGGGATCAAACCCAATCAGGCTTGGACACTGAGCCACCAGGGAAGCCCCTCTATTATCTTTTACAAGTGACAAAAAGTTTTTCTTTATTTTCTATAACTTCTAAGTAGAAGAGCATGTGCTGTGCTTAGTCATTCAGTTGTGTCCAACTCTTTATGACCCCATGGACTGCAGCCCACCAGGTTCCTCCATCCATGGGGATTCTCCAGGCAAAAATACTGGAGTGGGTTTCCATACCCTCCACCAGGGGATCTTCCCAACCCAGGGATCGAACCCAGGTCTCCTGCACTGCAGGCAGATTCTTTACCATCTGAAGCACCTATAGAAGGGAAACCCTATAGAAGGCAGATATTTCTCCTATTCCTGCACTGAATGCCAGCTTCCTACTGAGAGAGAGAAAAGATACAAAATGACAGGAGTGAGAAAAATTACAATTACAAAAGAAAACAGTTACAAAAAGAAACAGTTCTTCTGGAAGAGTATAGTATGCAAAGAAGTGGAAAGTACAATATGACTGTGGAGAAGCCTGACAAACACATCCTCAGTCCAGTGATCAAGATCAACAGCAACAGTGGTTAAGTCATGCTGAAATGATGTGCCCTTGATGTGGTGTGATGAGAATGGAACTTTTCTGTGTCTCCCCTTCCCCCCAAAACTACAACCCCAGTCTAATCATGAGAAAGATATCAAACAAACCCAAATTGATGGGCATTCAACAAAATACCTGACCAGTACTCCTTAAAACTGTCAAAGTCATCAAAAAAAAAAAAAAAGAAGGGGGAAAACTACCTGAAATGTTATCATAGCCCAGAGAAACCTATGGAGACATGATCATTAAATGTAATGAGATACCCTGAATGATACACTGTAGGAGAAACAAAGACATTAAGCAAAAAGTAAGTCTGAGTAAAGTATAGACTTTAATAATAATAATAATAATGTATCAGTATTGGTTCATTAACTATGACAAACACACCACACTAATGTAAGATGTGAATAATGGGGGAAATTGATGAGGGGCATATGGGAGCTCGCTGTACTAGCTCTACAGCTATTGTGCAAATATAAAATTATTCTGAAATTCAAAATTTATTTTAAAATAATAATATGACAAATATATATAATCAAATAGTAAAGTGGAAGGAATTATTTATGGTATGAAAGAGTTTAACTTGTATAAAAATATTTTTATTATAGAGAATGCTCTTCATTAGAAAACTGAGAATTCCTCTAACAGTGAATAAACATTAGTAGAAATCCAGTTTTATAAATCACAAACAATGAAGAGCAGCTCAGTTCAGTTGCTCAGTCATGTCCAACTCTGCCACCCCGTGGACTGAAGCACACCAGGCTTCCTTGTCCATCACCAACTACCTAAGCTTTCTCAAAACAAACTGGAAAATTCTTAAAGAGATGGGAATACCAGACCACCTTATCTGCCTCCTGAGAAATCTGTATGCAGGTCAAGAAGCAACAGTTAGAACCAGACATGAAACAACAGACTGGTTCAAAATTGGGAAAGGAGTATGTCAAGGCTGTATATTGTCACCCTGCTTGTTTAACTTATATGCAGCGTACATCATGTGAAATGCCGGGCTGGATGAAGCACAAGCTGGAATCAAGATTCCCGGGAGAAATATCAATAGCCGCAGATATGCAGATGACACCACCCTTATGGCAGAAAGTGAAGAAGAACTAAAGAGCCTCTTGATGAAAGTGAAAGAGGAGAGTGAAAAAGTTGGCTTAAAACTCAGCATTCAGAAAACTAAGATCATGGCATCCGGTCCCATCACTTCATGGCAAATAGATGGGGAAACAATGGAAACAGTGACAGACTTTATTTTCTTGGGCTCCAAAATCAGCGCAGATGGTGACTGCAGCCATGAAATTAAAAGACACTTGCTCCTTGGAAGAAAAGCTATGACAAAACTAGATAGCATAATCAAAAAGCAGAGATATTACTTTGCCAACAAAGATCCGTCTAGTCCAAGCTATGGTTTTTCCAGTAGTCATGTATGGATGTGAGAGTTGGACATAAAGAAAGCTGAGTGCCAAAGAATTGATGCTTTTGAACTGTGGTGTTGGAGAAGACTCTTGAGAGTCTCTCGGACTGCAAGGAGATCCAACTAGTCCATCCTAAAGATCAGTCCTGGGTGTTCATTGGAAGGACTGATGCTGAAGCTGAAACTCCAATACTTTCACCACCTGATATGAAGAACTGACTCATTGGAAAAGACCCTGATGCTGGGAAAGATTGAAGGCAGAGAAGGGGATGACATAGGATGAGATGGTTGGATAGCATCACTGACTCAATGGACATGAGTCTGAGCAAGCTCCGGGAATTAATGATGGACAGGGAGGCCTGGTTGTGCTGCAGTCCATGGGGTCGCAGAGTTGGACACAACTGAGTGACTGAACTGAACTGCTCTTCATTGTTTGTGATTTATAAAACTGGATTTCTACTAATGTTTACTCACTGTTAGAAGAATTCTCAGTTTTCCTATTTAAAATTTGGAAACTAGATCTGCAGAATTTGAAGGTGTATAGAGTTCTGTTCATATTTGTGTATCATACTTGCTAATGTAACTCATGCAATAACTCAGCCATGCAAAGGGAGTATAGTTGCTCTCTTTTGCCCAAGGGAAGTATGTGGGGGTTTGAGCTTTGGCATCACCCTACCAGGACACAGTATCCAAAATTTGCTCCAATTCAAGGTGCTCCTCCAAAAACCACCTTTAATTAACCTTTTGAAGCAATAAAGAATATTTTTAAAGTTACACTTTTAGGTCAAAATAAAATTTTCAGGGCTTCCCTGGTGGCTCAGTGATAAAGAATCCACATGCCAAGGCAGGAGACATGGATTCCATCCCTGTGGGATCTTGGAAGATCCCACTTGCTGAAGAACAGCTAAGCCTGTGAGCCACAACTATTGAGCCTGTGTTCTAGAGCCCAGAAGCTGCAGCTACTGAGCCCACATGCCACAACTACTGAAGCCCATGCGCCCTAGAGCTCATGCTCTGGAACAAGAAAGGCCACTGAAATGAGCAGCCTGAGCACTGCAGCTAGAGAGTAACCCCCGCTCACTGCAACTAGAGAAAGGCCCACGCAGTAATGAAGACTCAGCCAAAAATAAATAAAATTTAAAAAATAAAATGCTAAAAAAAGTAAAATTTTGGAGTTAATCTATTCCTATGCCCTCAGGTACATCCTAAAGCTGAAGATTCTTCTTCTCCCTCAACAGAGGATTTTCATTAGACCCAAAATAGAGTTGTGCAGAGTAGGATTATGTCACTTGGTTTCTCTAAGGTCAGATCTCCTAACCCCATGCTTTCTAAAGCGCTTGCTGTGTGTTTGCTGATGGACTAATTCAGAAAGGGGCTGGTGTTTCTGAAGCAGTGTGTGCTCAGACCGCTAACCACTATTGACAGATGGATTAGGCTTATAAAGAAGACCAACCAGTTTTTTTGTGGATTAGCAGTCGGGGGAACTTGGAAGTCTTCGTCTGGCAGTGTTTAGACTTCCCTAAAATGCAGACAGACGCTGGGCCTCTTCTTACTCTGAAGCCCCCTTGTGAATATAATGGAAAACCTCAGGCCTTCCCACTGTGTGAGCAGTGGAGCTTGCAACTGGAAAGCTCTTTGAATAGACAGACTGCACTCCATGTGCTCCTTGTCAGGCCAACAAAGTTACTGAAGTGAGGGTGACAGGTTAGAACTGTATCAGGAACAAGGAGGAGGGACTGCCCTGGCAGTCCAGTGGTTAAGACTCCGAACTTCCAATACAGGGGGTGCAGGTACGATCCCTGGTCAGAGAACCAAGGTCCCACTTGCCCCAAGGGATGGCCAAAAAAATTTTTTTAACAAATAGAAAGAAAGAAAAGGAACAAGGAGAGGAATGGTGCCCCCTGCTTTTAATTCTTTAAAAGGCTTGATCTTTCTCTGGAGAACTTTAACTCTCCTGTCTCCTAGTTTGGCAGGACAAGAGAAAGGTTAAAGAGATTACACTTTGTTAATTGAAGACATTTTTGGAGAAAGACAACTCCAAAGTAAAACCAGCCTTCCCCTTTACCCTCTGCTCTTTACTTCTCACTCCTTGAACAAGGGGTATGAGTAGTCAACCTACAAACTTGGGCAAAAGATGAAATTGCATGTGGAAATAAAGACAGAGAATCTCATGGTCACTGCAACTAGCTCAGAGCGTCCTGAGTCCCTCACTGCTCTCTTTCACCTTCATCTCTGTTCTGTGGAATCACATTTGTCCCCAAGCGCCTGCTGTAATATCCCCTCTTCTAGGAAGTCTTCATTTCTCTCAATCCACCCCTCTATACTGGGCATGAAAAATTCATAACTCCTTCTGGGCTCTTCTCCACTCCAAGTATCACCTTAATTCATCTTACCATATTGTATTACAAGATTTTTTTGCACTGTTTTTATTGTATAGACGATTGGAACTTTTTGTCTTATGCATCACTCTAACACCAGTACCTAAGTTGTACCTGGTGTATAGCAAGTGTTCTTAAGTATTTGTTGAATAAATGAGTGAATGAATGAGTCCTAGGGGCAACATCTGTGAATAAAATTCAGGAATTATGAATGTTACATGTTCTTAGGAAGAACAGTTCCTCTCCTAGCCTCAGAAAATGAATTGTGACTGGTATAAGACTTCAATCTTCCAGCTACTCTTTACCAGTGATTGCAGTGGGTGGGGAGGGGCATGTATACATTTCACAACCATGAAACATAAGGCGAAGATGTTTGCTGACCTGATAGAGCAGAAAATGTTTGATGTTCCTCTTTCTACTCCTTGTCTTCAGCATCTTTCTATTCCCCACGCCTAGTTTAGTATCAGCACGTAGCCGGTGCTCAGTAAATATTTGTTGAATGAGTGATTGAATGAATAAGTAACAGGCGCACCAATTGCACTGTCTTGCCCAGGCATCACTTTGAATGTGGATTTGGTGACTGATGCTGCAGCAGCCATCTTGCCACAGTGAAGGAAGTGCTGAGCATGCCAAATATCGATTGGGCTGCTGAACCAACACCCAGCATCCATCCATGTTGCTATGTAAGAAGAACAAATCCCTATTGATATAAGTAACCATTCGTCAGTTGCTTTGTTACTTGCAGCCCGAAACATCCTAACCGATTCAGGGATCATATTCTTTTCGATGTTACCTCTCTGCCATCTGCTGTGTTCAGCCACACCTTCCTATGTGTGCATCTCCATGGTGTTGAGAGACTTCACAGTCCATGCAGGAGAACACTTGAGATTTTTCTAGACCTATAAATCTCTACATTAAGTCTTTTGGTGTGACCTATTGTCCACAAATCTGCCTGAGGACTGCATATAAGATTTTAATGCAATGAGTTAAGGGCTATATAGAAGACTTTGATGAAGCACCAAAAAAAAAAAAAAAAGATTGCTACTAATACTGAACTATTGTAAATGAGTTGCATTCTTTACTTTCAGCAATGAGGAAAGCCCCTCTCCCATGCTTTTTTTGTCACTTCTAATTTCCTTCTGACAGTAGAGGCCAAACCCTCTTACTCTCACTAGGTCTCTGTCATGGGCAGGTTTTAGAAATAATGTCACTAGGGAAGTGACAAGTGAAATAAAGTCTTTATTGTTCTATTTCCTCATGGATGGCCTTTAACAAATTCAAGACCAAAAAAATAAAATAAAACATTTCTCATACTAACTAACTCATACTCTCAAACTAACTCAATAAGAGCAGATCAAAGTGTTTGTGTGAACAGATAATCTACTCCAGGGCAAATCTCTTCACTGACTTTCCGGCAACTTGTCTCTCTCTTTCTTCCCCACAGCTCCTCCTCCTTAATCCCACCACGGAACAAGACCGTAGATGAAACTCTTCAACGTGGCAACAGAGAAAATCAACCACCTGACGGATGAGTCCTCCATTTGACTTTCATTTTTGTCCCATATGGTCTACTGAGACAAATACATCCCCCTTAGTAGGTATCTTGTTTTCTGACATCTTTAAAATACTGTGATTAATGTGAGTACATGTGCGAGTACACATTTATTAGAGGAACCTGGGACACTACACCTCAATGTTTTATTATTAATAGTATAGGTTGGTTCTCTTACATTACTCCTTCATTCACACTTCTTGAGGATATATCAGTCTGCTGCTGCTGCTTCTAAGTCACATCAGTCGTGTCCGACTCTGCGTGACACCATAGACAGCAGCCCACCAGGCTCCCATCCCTGGGATTCTCCAGGCAAGAACACTGGAGTGGGTTGCCATTTCCTTCTCCAGTGCATGAAAGTGAAGTCTACAGGTCTCCAAAAAGCTAAAGTAAAGCAGTGAGGATTAGAAATCGCACTTTGAGTACTTCATGCCTTCTTGACATAAAATTAACTTGACTTATAGGCTCAAGTGTTTATCTTTCACCCAGAAAGGGAGAGTCATGGTCACTACATGAGATTCATCATCTAAAGATAAAGGATGATTGAGGAAATCCTGAAGCAGGTATTAAATATTAACATTTAAAGATTGACCATGTCTATATTTTTATACTTTGCGTGAATGAACATTGACTGCTAATACTCTACTGTGTGATCATCACCAGAACCCAGATATTACACAAGCATTACCTTATCCACAAAGATGAAATCTCAAGTGATAAGTAGTGGCACAGCAGTCCCTCAAAAGTCTTCTGGAAAAAAAGTTTTTTAACACAGTGAGCCATCAAGAAGGGTTTTGATAGGTGATAGGTGAGTGTCCGCTCAGTCATGTTTGACTCTTCACTGGTCCCACAGACTATAGCCCACCATGCTCCTCTGCCCACCAGGCTCCTCTGTCCATGGAATTTTCTGGGCAAGAATACTGGAGTGGGTTGCCATGTCCTTCTCCAGGGGATCTTCCTGATTCAGCGATTGAACCGTTTCTCTTGCATCTCCTGCATTGGCAGGTGATTCTTTGCCACGAGTGTGACCTAGGAAGCCTGAGGTGACAGGTAAGAGAGGAAGAAATTCTCAAGTGTATGTACCTGAACTTTTTAGGATGAGGAAAGAACAGGGAGAATGAGAGAACAAGGAAGGAAACTGGAGATCCCAGATGCTGGGGTCTGCTGTGTCCTGTGGGCTCACTGGAGAAGTCATCTGGAGTGGAACAGATTGGGTCAGGCGGTGAGAGCTGCTGGATCACAGCTTTATCTTTCTGGGCTTTCTCTTTATTCCCTGGGGCAAGTTAGAAACTTAATTCTAAGCATAACCTAGTATGTGTCCTTAATTAATTGTGTGTCCTTAATCAAGGAAGACAAAAGGTCTCATCTTTATCCATCCAATCTTGACTAGAATTCTAGAAAAGTAGCTCTGTGTAGGGGGAAAAAAAATCAATGGTCAAAAAGTTTGAGAAACACGTTTTACTTTCCTTAAAAGATGCATAATGGATAGAGTAAATCGTAAGTCTTAAAAACAGATTTTGATTTGAAAAAGAATTTTGTTTTAGCCAGTATTTCTCACATTTATTTGATTCACGGGAACTTTTTTGGTTTGTGTTTGGAGAATCATTGGTATAGAGTGATGGGTAATAAGGCCTCTTTTCTCTTACTGTCTCCACACTCTTCTAGACCCATCACTCAGAAAGGTGCAAATATAAAGCATGTATTCTAGCTGTCCTGGAGAAAGATCAAAATGCACAGGATTTTGACTGAAGAGCTGGATGTGGCTTTTAATGAGACTTATGCTTCTGTAGATTGTTTCCTTTAGGAAAAATATTTCCTTACTAAACATGAATTTAGGCAGCATAGACTCCAGACAGGCTACAGGAAGGGCCTTCATGCTGGAAGACTAGAATTGCCACAGCCAAAGTTTGACCCCTCTGCCAAAGCCCTCTGCCAAACCTGAGGAATTAACCCAAACTTTGAGAAATCAGACTATTGAATTCTCAAGTCTTTTACATGTTAAAGGGCAAGGTCATAGGAACGGGGCAGCCACTAAGACATAAATGTACTCAAGTAACCATAACCTTGGAAGAGAACAATTTTCATGGAAAGAAAGAAGACATAAGCTGAGTTAAAAGAAGAACCTTTTCCTTTTTCTGGATCTGTACAAGGTTGGGTCTGGACTCCAGTGAGGGAAACACGTATGGGAAGGGTGCCTGCCTCCCATTCACAGAAGATAAGCAGGCTCTGCAGATGGTGGTTGGCAGAGCCTAGGAAGAAGGTGCACAGGTGGGTATCCCTGTGAGGGATGGGGTGATGGATTTTGAGAACCATCTATCTGTTATCCTGGAGTTGGGGTTTAATTCACTTCCCATACTCCCAAACCTTCAAAAATTATAGACTGGCCTCAACTTCTACTGGGGGATTACAGGAAGGGTCTGTGTCCATACTCAGGATGAACAGGATAGAGAAAAATGAAAGAGCAGAACACTTGCCACAAAGAGGGGGAAGAGTAGAGCAGTGATCCAGAGCCAGATGACTGAATTAGGCACCAAAGAACCAGAAGCGATACCTGGAAATTACAGATGATTACATCTGAGACTACAGTCTCAGATAATTGTTGTAGAAACATCAGAGTGCTAACTCTGGAACATTAAGGATACACATTCAATACAGAACACTGTTCATACATTTTTCTGACAAATAAGAATGGTTCTAATGAAAATGGGGATTCCCAGGTGGTGCTAGTGGAAAAGAACCCACTTGCCAAAGTAAGAGGTGGGGGTTCAATCCCTGGGTCAGGAAGATCCACTGGAGGAGGGCATGGCAAAGCACTCCAATATTCTTGCCTGGAGAATCCCATGGGCAGAGGAGCCAGAGTTGCAAAGAATCCATGGGGTCGTGAAGAGTCGGACATGACTGAAGCTTCTTAAAAGAAGCAGCAGCTAATGAAAATACCATCTTAATAGAAATGGCTGTTATTATTCCTCATGACCAAGGAGGACAATATGAGTGGGCATTTCTGAGTGTGCCAGGGGAATTCCAAAGAAGGAATTAAGGGCAAGAAGAAATGTGAATGTGAAAAGGACCTGGGGACAACACCCTTCGTCTTCTCACTGTTGACAAGTTATCAGGATTGGTTTTCAGAATCACTTGAAAGTCAGTAGTATGCTACAGACTTGGTGATCAATCGTCTCAGCTTCGCTTGGCAGATCTCTACGCCTTCTCACTTGCAGGGTATTAAATATGAAAGTATTTTTTAAAACTAAGACAAAGGACATTCTCCAATAGTCCCAGACACTTGTTCACTCTTCTTTATTTAAAAAGGCATTCTAGAATGTCAGACCCAGAAGAGCCTCACATAAGAGTATTCTCTTATCCAAACACAAATCTACTATGGATTCTCTGCTTTTAAAATTAACATTATAATTTTACCATCATATGTAAAGAACAGTAATGAAATAGCTGAACAAATTGAACTGGATATTCCGACTCATTAAAGAAAAATAAGTAACTCTGTATATCCAATTTAAAATTAGCTGTAGTTACAGCAAAACCAGGCAGATTTCATGGTCATGTTAACATTCAGGACACTGTGAACATTAACTCAGAGTTTGCTACTCACTGTGGAGTTTTGTGGACCAATTTGCTTAAATTCAGAGGCTAAAAACACCTTTTTTAAATGTCAAATGTGTATAGGGAAAAAAAGATTAAAAGCAAGGTAAATGCAATTAGCAAAAATAGAAAATTGGGTAAAGTGAAATTTTGGCACTTGCAGTTTGACCTCATGGAGAGATAAGTAGGGCTGTGAGTCAGTGGGCAGAAGGACTTTGAGTCCAAGGCTTGCCTTACACGACTGTGCTCTAGGAGCTTCCGTGGAAGGCACAGTGCGATCAGCTTCTGACTGTACTGGCTGCCTCAGGCTGACCAGCAAGGGACCTGTGTGAATAGCATTGGTGTCCCAAGTTTCAAAAGCTGCATGTAGGGCATTATGTTTGAAGCTCACTAACCACACAGTTGTTAATATAGAATGAGTTATTTACATCTTAAGTAGTAATAAGTAGCATTTCAGAAGAGCATGTGAAAGAGCCATAATGAGCATATTCAAAATAGCATTTAAAGAGACAATGCTACAAATAACAAATGCCGGAGAGGGTGTGGAGAAAAGGGAAACCTCCTGCACTGTTGGTGGGAATGCAAATTGGTACAGCCACTGTGGAAAACAGTATGGAGTTTCCTTAAAAACTAAAAATAGATTTGCCATATGATCCAGAAATATCACTCCTGGGCATACATCCGAACAAAACTAGAATTCAAAGAAGATACACACACCCTTATGTTCACAGAAGCATGTTTTATAATAGCCAAGATATGGAAGCAACATAAATGTCCATCAACAGATGAATGGATTAAGATGATATTGGGGGGGGGGTGTATAGAATAGAATACCACTCAGCCATAAAAAAGATGGAATAATGCCACTTGCAGCAACCTGGATCAACCTAAAGACTATCATACTAAGTAAAGTAACTCAAAGACAGGTATCATATGATATAACTTAAATGGGAAATCTAAAATATTACACAAATGAACTCATGTATGAAATAGAAACACTCACAGATATAGAGAACAGACTTGTGGTTGCGAGGGGCAGGGCAAGTTGGGGAAGGATGGACTGGGAGTTTGGGTTCAGCAGACACAAATCATATATAGAGAACGGATAAACAAGGGCCTGCTGTACAGCACAGGGAACTATATTCAATATCCCGTAATAAACCATAATGGAAAAAACATGAAAAAGAATATATATCTCTCTATGTAGAGAGATAAGTATAGATAGATAAAAATTATTCGCTTTGCTGTACACCCAGAAGCTAACATAATGTTGTAAATCAACCATACTTTAATAAAAAATTAATTTCAAAAATAAAATCACTGATGTATAGAACAGTCTTATGGACTCTGTGGGAGAGGGAAAGGGTGGGAAGATTTGGGAGAATGGCATTGAAACATGTAAAAAATAAATAAATAAAAAAATAAAATCAAGAGACATGATCATCAACCACACTGACTTTATGGCACGCCAATGAGTCTCCCTATGGATTGTTTTACTTTTCCTGGCTTTTAAAAAATGTCTTGTGTACAAGATGTACCTCAGTTTTTTCATGGTGGTCCTTAAACGACAAAACAGGTCATTCTGAGGAAGACTCACAGTAAAGAACTAGGAGAGTTCATCCACAGAAGTCTATCAACAGTATCTATTGACTGAACAATGACTGCAATGAAAGCTATGAGGGCAACTCAGGCTATGGGGCAGGGCATTTGTCAGTATGTGTGAAAAGGTCATAAAATATACTTTCCACTCTAGGAGTTTATCATGAGAAAACAATGAAGGACTACAAAAAAGACATAACAAGGAGGTTCTTTGCCACACTGTTAATAATTATCAACATTGAAGGCAACCAAAAGTACCAGCAATCGGGTACTGAGAGAATAAATCATAGTATGTGGTGATGATGATAGCGGTTTAGTTGATAAGTCATGTCCAACTCCATGGACTGTAGCCTACCCGGCTCCTCTGTCCACGGGATTTCCCAGACAAGAATACTGGAGTAGGTTGCCATTTCCTTCTCCAGGGGATCTTCCCGACCCAGGGATGGAACCTGGGTCTCCTTCATTAGCAAGCGGATTCTTTACCACTGAGCCACCAGGGAAGCCATAGTATATTTCAACAATAAAATAATCTGCCAGTCATTAAAAATAATGTTGTAGAAATGTCTCTATTGGCAGTTGAGTGTTTACAATATATTCTTGGGGAAAAACACATGCTACAAAGTGGAATAAATAGCCCAATACTATTTTTATTTATATACATATGTGGATTGAAAGTGTATATAAATCAAGGTGTTAAAGTGGTTAACTCTGGGAGGGTGGAAGAATGAATATTTTTATTTCTCTTTCTGAACTTTTTCATAATGAGCATATATTACTTTTATAATAATGAGGGGTAAACATTTTTAACAGCAAATAATAATAATGATAAGCACCTCAATAAGCTCTTTTTTTTTTTAATCTGGGAGATTCACTTGCAGTTAATATTTTTAGAACTTAACTATACTGGCATTTTTTATTTGCCTCAATGACTGAGGCACCTGTTGGCATTTAGAAAGAGGCATCAATATGCTGGACCATACACAAGAGGAAGACCTGTCCCAACAAGTGCTGTTTTTTGATGGGTGTCTAGCCACAGGGAATGGGATGCATACATTATGCATAATACTGTGGTATTATGCAGATTCCTTTTGCTTTTCACAATGTTCATAAATGCTACTACATATAAAATGTATCTAGATTTGAGGAAATCAATGACTTTATATAAATCCCTTTGGAGAAACCTGTGTAAATGATCTGAATTGAAGAAACTAGAGAAAACCTAAATGTGAGAACAGATAATTCAAAGATGAATAAAATATGGCCCTTGCTCTTAAAAAGCTCATGGTCTATGCCAAAGTCTAAAAATATCAGACAGAAAGAAAATAATGTCATAAATGAAAAGTGTTGTGTGTATCTGTGTGTGAGAAAGAGATAAAGACACAGAGAGAAAAGACACTGTGATTAAGAAAGCAGTTTGGGGAAAACAAATTCATATCAGTAAGAACAACTGTGCTGAGAGAAAATGCTCAAGGAGAGGGAGTATGACCACGAGTGTACAGGGAATGGGAATCTCAGTCCCTCCCAGAACATTTGAGGAGGAAAATGAAACCAACACCACGTCAGGGAAAGCCAAATCTCTGCTCTATCTAACTCACCATGGCAAGGCTGGGTATCTCTGTGGACCAGAGGGCTTTGCACCATGTAGTGCCAGGTGGGAGTTCCCCAAACTGGCTTCTGTAGCCCCAAAGGAGGTGCTACCCTCTGCCCTGAGCTAACCAAGGAGCTCCATCACCAAGTGTCCTGGGCATTCTTGAATTAACTCCTAGCTACTCTGTGGTGACTCTAAAGTACTGCCAAGGGAACACCAATTTCCCCAAACCATCTCAAAACCTCTCCAAAATCCCAAAATTAATTTAGTGCCCAGAGAATCTCTAGATTTTGAAATTTTGATTAAAGAATTGACATTCAAAGGTATTAGTACATACTAAATGGTAGTGGTACTTACCCATCTATCCATTTATTCATTCAATCAACAAACATATACTAAGCAGCAACGTGTCAACTCTGGGAATACAAAAAAGAGAAAGACCCAATGTCTACTCTTCAAATGGGACATGTGGATAAACCAGTCAGTACACTAAGGATTACCAGCACCACAAGAGAAGAAGAGAATGAAGAAATGGAGAGTTATATAGACACACAAAAGGAAGACAAGTCCTACTGGGAACAGTCAGAAAAAGCTCCAAGGAAGAACTAATGCTCTAAAGGTAAGTTGGAAGGCTCCTGAACCCTTTGGGTTTCCCCCAAGTGTGACAGTCATATTCCACCGATTCCCAGTGACTGAGACCCAATCCAACTCAGCGAAGGAGAAGAGGAGTGTACTGGCTCGAGTGCCTGAAGGGCAGAAGTGTGGCTGGAGAGTCTTACAGGGACTCAGCCTAGCCAGACTCTCTTATCTCTGCCTCCTTCTGTAAATCAGCTTCTTTCTCACCTCCCCCTGCTTGATTTTCTCCACCAGAACAGATATGGTTGCCGCAGCGATGGGCTCACATCTCCCAGCTTTTTCTCAAAAGAAAAAAGTGCTCTGCTCCCAGGTTTAGTTACTGAAATCCCAGCAGAGTTTCTGATTGGTTTCTTGAGTCACCCACTGGGGAAGAGTCACTGTGGCCAGAGAGGTGACTACTGTGATCAGCCCAGCTTGGCCAGGGGCCCACTTTTTGACCAGTCACTATGTACACATAAGAGGGATTATGTGAACGTATGAATCCCCATCGGATCCAGATGGGGTAGAGAGAAGAGCTTCCCCAAAGGATGAGGGTGCTATTCCCAGAAGGCAGGAAGAGAACGTATCAGGAACACAAAAGAATATTCACCCGCCAGGACTCCCCCAAACCAGTTTTAGTTTCCACGTGGGGACAGAGTTCCCGTTCCAGGGTTACTGTGACAGCAGCGAGGCTGAAATCACAAGCTAGCTGCATGAGCTGGCTTCTAACTGGATGTACGTGGTCAAAGTCCCTCTGGCTGATTGAGGCACAGCCAGTTGATCAGCACTGGAGCAGGGTAGAGAGCAAAACTGCCAGCAGCGAAGACATGTTGAGCTTCTGCCAGGGATAAACACCTAGAATGCTGGTACCTTCAGGGCCATCAGCTGTAGCTGACCTTGAAGAGGATGGGTTAGAGAGCTGTGGTGAGTGTTCATGGTCACAGAAGCAAAAAGACTCTTGTGAGGCTGGGGATGGAAGTGGGGCTATGTGAGAGGGGAGTGTCAGAGGTGACGGGAGCTGGAATGAGCAGCATGGTTCTTGGGGCAAATATGAACTCCCTAGCCCCTGGTACCCAAGCAGAAGGGAGACTCCCAGCAGGTTCACTCTGGAGCCACTGCTCGCAAGCCCTCTGCCCTTCCCCACTTCATGCTTTCTGTCAATGCCTCAGAACTATCCTTCCTACTGTGTGTTGTCCTATTTCCGCTGTTTATGCTCTGTGTGCCCTTCTGGACTGTAACCTCCACGAGGACAGGGATTTCTGCCTATTTTGCTTACATCTGAGTCTCCCAAGACAGAGAGCACTTCTTCGTCTAAGACTGTGAGCAGGACTTCCGTTTCAGTGGTTATGACTCTGAGTTTCCACTACAGGGGACACGGCTTTGATCCCTAGTAGGGGAACTAAGGTCCCACATGCCATGCAGACTGGTAATTTATTTGGTCCCCACTAGATGATAAGCTCCTTGAGAAAAGGACCCTGTCTTAACTGACCTGGTAGCCATAATACTTTGTGCTAAATCTGGCAGATAGGAAGTATGTCATGAATGTCTGAGGACAGAGAAAAGTTGAAGGAGGAGCAACTGGCTGACCATGGGGTCAAGATTAGATAAAGAATCTGAGATGTCCAAGAGGGGACTCATCACTGAATTAAAGAAGACTCATGGTCCAGAGGAAGAAGAAATTGCACTGGAGCCAGCTTACACTAGCTACCCAAGAATAGATTTTGTGTTTTTGCCTAACTCCATGTCAGTGAAATCACATTGTTAGCTCAAAATCATCATCAGTGGGAGTATTTACACCATGGTAATTGGCAAATGTTACATATCAGGGCTTCTTTTTTCTGGAGAGGTGGTTGTTAAAGAGCAAGCCCTGAATACTCACTGGAAGGGCTGAAGCTGAAACTCCAATACTTTGGCCACCTGATGCAAAGAGCTGACTCCTTGGAAAAGACCCTGATGCTGGGAAAGATTGAGGGCATGAGGAGAAGGAGATGACAGAGGGTGAGATGGTTGGATGGCATCACCGGCTCAATGGACATGAGTCTGAGCCAACTCTGGGAGATAGTGAAGGACAAGGAAGCCTGGCATGCTGCATTCCATGGGGTTGCAAAGAGTCAGACACAACTCAGTGACTGAACAACAACAAAGCAATATAAAGATGAGTTGGTTGACTTGCCCCTTTCATTCTCTGCTCAACGTCTCCTAGGGAACCTCCAAGGTCTGCACGACCCACCTATATTACAAATGGATTCCCATGGAAGACAGCCATGCTGCTGACGTCAGCTCCCACTTTCAAGAAGCAATAGATTTCATCGACTGTGTTAGGGAAAAGGGAGGCAAAGTCCTGGTTCATGTAAGGCTGGGATCTCCCGCTCGCCCACCATCTGCATGGCTTACCTCATGAAGACTAAGCAGTCCCATCTGAAGGATGCCTTTGATTACATCAAGCAGAGGAGGAGCGAGGTCTCACCCAACTTCAGCTTCATGGGCCAGCTCCTACAGTTTGAGTCCAAGATCCTGTCTTCCACACCCACCCACCAGGCTCCCTCCTGCCAAGGGGAGGCAGCAGGCCCTTCGTTCCTCACCCATTTTCTGACACTGAGCCCTGACATGCAGGCTTCCTACTGCACGTTCCCTACCTTGGTGCTGGCCCCAGTGCCCACCCCTCTCAGAGCTCAGCTGGGGCCCCTGACCACAGCTACATCCTGCTAAAACCAGGCTAGCACCGCCAGCCCAGCCCCAAGAACAACTGTGATCTTGTATTTTGACTCACGGACATTTCATACCTGTGCAATACTGAAGACCTTGCCCCATCCCGCTGTCCTGGTGGGACGGTGAAGGAGTCACTAGGTTTGCAGACAAACTTCAGACTGACCTCAGGATGGAAGGAAGGCCAAGCCATTATGACAGTACAGTGTGTGCTGACTTCTGTACTTCCTGCCCTTGTGACTGCCCAGTCTTTGCACCTCAAAATTCGCCTTTTCACTTCAAGCATAGGGCAATAAATACCTGAGCATGGGAGAAAGCAGTTGCTAGACCAGGAGAAAAGGTAGTCATGAAGCCAATTCATTTTGAAGGAAGCACAATTTCCACCTAATTTTTTTTTTTAACTTTGACAGTCTCTATAGCTGTCTCTGTTGCTTCAGGGCATAAAGATCACCACCTAGTCAGAAAAGTAACCCTTCAAGGTGTTAGGGACATGATGTATATGCCAATTTGAACTCTTGGATGCTTTTGAGACTCTATCTTGGGTCAGGTGGTGTCAGTTAGGTGAAGTAGTGAGACAGGAACACTTCCGGTTTCCTTCTCACTGTGGGTTCTTCCCTGACTTTGGACTTGGGCATGATTCTTATTCATACTTGAACCTTTCTTGTTGAACCTCTCCTCCAAGCAACTCTTGCATCATTTGAAAAGAGTTCTTTAGGCCATAGACCAAAAATCACCCCTTTGATGTGGTGGAAGTGGGTGCCATGAGAGAGAAAGGGTACCCACTTCCTGGGTCAGTGGCATTGAAATGGTAGTCAACCCAGCTTGCTGTCTTTATATGTGCTTGTCTCGTCTCTGGCAACACATGTGTTCTTCCCTGCCCCTTGGGGTTGTCTTCAAGCTGTTGACTTCTCGGATTTGCAGATTTCTCAATGTGGTACTACTTCTTTTTTGTCTGTGGGCTATTTCTCTAGGGGAAAAGGCAATAATTTCCTAAAATCCACATGAATGTGAAGAAAAGCAGTATGTTACTGGTTGTCATCATTTTTTTATAGTGCAAAATAAAAATAATAAAAAGAAAAAACAAGCAATAAATATTTCCAAGGAAAGTATGAAATGAGATTTTAAAAATTATACCAGAGTTAAAGTTGACTGTTTAAAAATACCAGTGTATAGTTATTATTAATAACCATGATGTTTACAGTTGAAAATTTGATTGCACATCAGTTATTTGATGCCTAAGCAATTTATGGTATGTACAGAATGTATTATAATGCCAAAATAACACACTCAAGTTTTAAGTTAACATAATCCAATCTACTCACATTCTCTACCAGAGAGTTCTGTTCACTGAATTCCTAAGGAAAATAAGGAATATGTTGAAAAACAATTCATATTTCTGGATTTTAAGAGTATTTCAAGTAAATAAACATTTTTTGTTTGACAGATGAAAACTCTAGTTGTGATTATTATTGTTTAGGCACTAAGTTTTGTCTGACTCTGTGACTTTATGGACTGTAGACCCCCAGGCTCTTCTGTCCATGGGATTTTCCAGGCAAGAAAACTGGAATGGGTTGCCATTTCCTTCCCCAGGGGATCTTCCCAACCCAGGAATTGAACCCACGTCTCCTACATTAGCAGGTGGATTCTTTATCACTGAGCCACCAGGGAAGCCCTAATTAAGAAATATGATAAGGCTATTTAATAGTTTGGAAAATGTTTAAATGCAATGATGACTTAGTGGTCCTCATCTTTATATTTCTAATCAAATGGTAATTTTTCTTTAAGTGGTAGAGTTTGAAGATTAAATTCAAAGTGGCACAAATTTGACTCTAATTCCACATCTCATGATGTAGTCTAAGAAAATAATTCTAAAAACAGAAGATGCTTTATGCTCAAACATGTTGGTCCATCATTATCTATTATTTAAATGTCTTAAATGATTAAAATGTCCAATGCTATTTGGGGATGTAATCTTGAGTATACCAGCGCTATGGGATGATGACGTGGTTTTTGATGATGAAAGGTTTTTGCATGACAGCGTCACATAAGCGGGATGTACCACCGCCCAGTGTGAAGATCAAGGGATCTGGATCCTGTTTCCAAGGATGCTTTGAAAGGTCAATGTATGGCAAAAACCACTACAATATTTTAAAGTAATTAGCCTCCAATTAAAATAAATTAATTTAAAAAATATGTAAAGGCAAAAAAAAGGTCAAAGACAGTGTATGTTTTCTTTTTCTGAGATAGCAAAAGGTAATATTTTGATGTCTACAGCCACCTCTGTGATTGATTCCACTTGTTTTTGAACGTATAATCAAATAGGTCTACGTATATAAGAGAACGCCTGCAAATTTTGCCAAAATGTCAGTGTATTATAGAGCCTCTAGCTAACCAGAGCAGAGGGAGTAACAGGAAGAGATAATAAATTTCCTGTTCTCAGATGGTTTATGTTCCTGTTAGGCTAGCACGGTCAACTATTTTTTTTTTTTTTAATGGAAAACACTGGAGAAAAAATCATTTCAGGATACTTTAAAACACAGTGTAAACGAACCTCATCAACACTGAAAGGATGTCGCATAAAGTGGCTAATAGAAGGCAGTTGGTGTCATCCATGCCCGAGCACCAGGGCCGCGCCCGGTCGGGACCGCGAAGAACTCGCTTCGCTGCTGCGTGTTTTTGTAAAGTTTTCAGGGGCGCGAACAAAGTACAGCCCTGATCCAGCCAGCGGCATCTTTGCTCACTTCATAATCTGCTTCCTACATAAGCTGTTACTGAATGGAAAACAAATGGACGGGCAGCAAGTCTGTGAACAGATGGCGCTTCTGGGTGAAGAAAAACTGAGAGCGGAGGGACAGCGAGTTTAAAAAGGTGGCTCTGCCCGCCTCCCCCACGGTCGCCGGGCTTCCTCCTCGACCCCTCCGGCAGCCCGCTCCTTCTCGTCGGCTCCTCCTACCTTTGTTAGGATGAAAGCCGTTACAGGTTAGAGAGAGAAGGTGCTGCTTAATCCTAAACCTTTTTTGTGTGTGTGCGTTTCAGTCGGGCTCCTGTCTCCCAAAGTGAAATAAAGAGACCAAGGCAGCTGGAAGATGGGAGCGAGGCGGCGCGCAAACAGCGGGCATATGCTCCCTTCCTTCCTCCCGGGCCGCTTGAGCCTCCCTGGTCATGCTGGGGGCTTGTTCTTAAACATCATTTGGATGCTATTGTTTGTCTTGCCTGAGTTGGAGGAAAGAAGAATCTCAAAAGGATTTATGGAAATGCCTGGAAATGTTGCCACAATATCTCTGCACTAACTGTTGAACTACATCTGAGGCAGCTCCATCTCTATTATAGGTCTGAAAATGTGTGCGGGCTTTCTTGTTATCTTTGGTTCTTTTTGTCTTGTTTTGGATCAGGATTCTATAGCATCGCAGTGAAAGTGCTGTGGTATGAGTTATAGGGAAAGTGTTATTCCAGAGTGACAATGACCACACAAATCACATTTTCCAGGATAGTTCCCATTTGGAATATTTTGTCTCTGTGCATCTGTTTGGGGCTCTCCTACTTGACAGACCATATGTGGCCCAGGTTTTTTATTCCTAAAATAGATCATTGTTGGCCCCTTGTTCATTATGAAACAGTTGTATAGTAGGCATGAACAAACATTATGGAAAGGAAGGAAGATATGAGTGAACAAATGAAAGTCAGGAGGCTTAACTAGTCGTGTTAGCAGTTGTCCAAGAAAAGTAACCTCTTGGCTCTCGGTTTCTTCATCTAAAAAATGTCTAGTCAAACCTAATGTATCTCTGAGATCCATCCAGACTCAAAAATCTATATTCTAATTAAAAAGACTTCATCCAACATATTTAAGCGCTTTTCTTCTTGGTTATTGGGCTGATGACTTAATTGTGACTAATCAGAGTTACCAGTCCTCTACACAAACATAGGCAATGACATTTAAGTTTCTTTATTGTAGGCGGCAAGCCCAAGACTAGAAGTCACTAAAAGAACAATCTGTAATGGGGGGCAGGGGCGGTAGTATGCAGAAACAAGATTATTTGGGCTTATTGTGTTTCTTTAAGCGGAAAACAACTATTAGCTTTAAGGCAGAGGCGATACAAAGTATAGAGGCAAAAATTAAAGGAAACTTAGACAAGGATTTGAATAGATGATTTAAGAATAATATACTAAGTGACTCGAAAGACATAAAAGTGAAATATGAGCAATTGGGGGCTTGCATGGGACTGTTCTATAATAAAGACAAGACATCTGAACTTGTAGCCAAGGGAAGAATGCCTTGTAGTTAACTGCATGCACTCAAAATGTGCTCAGCGTTATAAAAGGAAGACATGAGGGGTATTTTTGAAAATCATTTTTCTTCTAATATTTAATTTTGCTAGAAAGAGTGTTGTAATTCAAATGCAGTAGTTAAGTAAAAGCTGGGAGAGATGTAAAAAATGCATTCTTTCAGAGTTCAGGGCCCCTGAGGGGCCCTCCAAGCTGGGGCAAGGTGAGAAACTCCAGACAAAAGAACCAGCAAGTGCTCCCCTCAGCACACGCTTGCCTCCCGCAAGGTAGAGAGAACCCTCTGTCTGTGCACCTCTCAGAGAGGTCCCCCACATACCAGTATACATGCCGCGGCACACCAGTATTGAGTAGTGTACGCTACTGGCTACATTGAAAGTGGAAGTCGTTCAGTTGTGTCTGAGTCTTTGCGACCTCACGGACTATACACTCCATGGAATTCTCCAGGCCAGAATACTGGAGTGGGTATCCTTTCCCTTCTCCAGGGGATCTTCCCAACCCAGGGATTGAACTGGGGTCTCCTGCATTGCAGGCGGATTCTTTACCAACTGAGCCATCAGGGAAGCCCATTTGCTACATTAGCAATATAATTAATTTTTTAGTTAACTTACTCTGTTTTTAATTTGACACTTTTTATTGACCAGCTGGCAAATAGATAGTTTATACAAGGGAATTTTTTTTTTTTTGGAATTGATAATTTTTTAAAAGAAAGAGAATGAGAAAGAAAAAGAAAGAAGGAAGAAAGAGAAAAAAATGTACCGCAACCCTTCCATCCTCCTGTGTTAATTAAAATCTCCATGTTTTCCAAGTCCAGGCTCAGAATGTGGTTTCTCAGTTAAACCCTAGCCTGTGGCCCTGGTCTGGAGAGTAAACTGCAGATCACCAGAAAATAATTCTGAACTTGTTCTTTAGTATCTGTTGAAGTTCCCAGAGCATCACCCAGAAACAAAAACAAAACAACTGAGTTTTGGATGTCACTGAAGCAAGACAAGGAAAAAGTCCTCTGCTCCTCTCTACCCTCCACTTCCTTGCATAGAGAATGCTCAGCAAAAAGAGAAAATCTTTTTTTTAAAACATAAGGTATCCACATGAGCTTCTGCATAATTTTACTAGCTCTGCCATTGATCTGAGTATCTATTCCATCTAAAATAATAATAGTGTCTCTCATGTATTAAGCACTTACGATGTGCCAGGTAGTGTTCTAGGTACTTTACACATATTAATTTATTTAACCATTATAACAGTTCCATTGGGAAGTTAGCAAATACTAGTCCCATTTTGCAGGTGGAGAAATTGAGGTAAATGAGCTGAATGATTTGCCTGGGTCACATGACCAGGATCAACCATAGGCATTCTGGCCGCAGTGTCTCTTTTCTTCATCCTGACACTGCAAGGTTGAAAGCTTTTTGCAGGAGTTAAGCCTCCTATTTCCACTTATTTCCTTCTGGATTAAACCATACCTAATGCTCCATTTCTTCAATGAAGTCTGGAATCAGGTGTGCGTGCGTGTGTGTGTGTGTACATAGAATATTTATGTATAGAAACCGAGTAGTTCAAAGAAATCCAAGTCAGAAAAGTTTGAGAGCACATATTTGCTCACTATAAATATCTTTCAGCAAAAAAAAAGCTGGTGCTTTTAGTCTCCCATATGTTTAAAATAAAAGGCTTTTATTAAAGCAGGTCATTCAACTAAGATGCAAATTTTTTAAAAAAGAAGAAAGAAAGACTCTCATAAAAATGACCCAAAGCCATTGTCTTGGAAGAAAATGATAACTAGGAACACAGATATAAACAGTTTTTAAAATCTCAAGTTTGGAGGTTTAGTTTGGATATTTTTCACATCTACCTTTAATCAACAAGGATGGTTATTAGCATTTAGGAGCATTTCCTCCAATAAGCATTAATATTTCTAATTACAACCACATTGCTTACATAATTTAGCTCCTAGATTATGAGTGGGTTGTTTTTGTTTCAGAGGACAGTATTGGAGGATTTTTGTGCCTTATAAATAGCCCTCAAAGTTTTGGGGGGAAAGCAATGGTATTAATGTGTCAAAAGAAACTACCTATAACACCAAAAAGGCAAAAAATTCCACCAAGACATTAGTTCTAATTCAACAATAAGTCCACATTTAATATGATTTAGGTTCCGCTGTTTCTCATCCAGACTGAACATCTGTAGCACAAGAACAATTTGCCAGGCAAATAGCTAGATTCTAGTTTCTAAAACAAACAAAATCCAATCAAGTAAGAGTTTTGAGACCATGAAAATGAAGGAAAGAAATTAACCGTTAGAAAAATCCAAGTCTTAAACTTTTACCCCAGTTTTTGACCCTGTAATCAAAGATTCACTTTCATTTGATCATTTCCTTTCTTGAGTTTTCTTGAATGGGTTTGGTACAATACAACTACTACCAGAACATAGATTTAAAGCATCTCAAGATACTTGCTGAATTGGAATAGAAAAAAAAAAAAAAAAGAGGTCAATGTGGTCTGAAATCTCCCTGTGGAATGCCTAATGTGTGAGACGTTCATAGAAAAGATTGGTAATTAACTGTGTTTGGGGCATCTGCTTCTCCTTGTCTGTCTCCTGGTATAGATGGCATGATCTTTGTCACCTGTGACCCATGTGATTCAGATAAATGCATGTGACAGCTTGGGGTTGCAATTCTATGAGCGATATGATGTAACCCAATGGTTTCTAACCCTGGTTCCTTCTTAGAATAGCTGGGTAGGTTTCTTAAAAATACTGATGACCTGGCTCCAGCCCAGTCCAATTTCTTCAGAATCTCTGGGTGTGGAACAGGGGCAGAGGTAGGTATATTATAACTCCCAGAGGATAGGATTGAAGCACCCAGTTTGAGGTACACTGAGACAGAGAACCCCCACAGGATTCTCTTGGGCCAGCTAGTGCTGGGTGGACATAGAGATGGAATCTGCCCCTCATCAACTGCAAACTTGAATCTTGTTTTCTTGTCTGGAAAAGGGGATGATAAGACCTACTTTATAAAGCCACTGTAACTATTAGATGAGAAGCTATGTGGAAAATGCTTGGTAAGTAGTAGATACTCATTAATGCCAGGTTTCTTCCCAATATATCTTCATATTTTGTCCTACTCTGAAACAAATCCAATTTTGCTCAATTATTTCAAGAAAGTAGTTCACATAGCCAATGTCTTTTCATTCTGTCCCAAGGAACTGACTTTTTGAAGCTGTGGAGTCTTCTCTCACTCAGAAGCTTGTCTGGTGGGATTATTCAAGAACAAGCCAAGTGTGAATGCCATGTCCATAGCCAATAAGACTGTCCCCTGCTACACCACAGGAGGAACAGAAAGGGCTACTATTATCTGTATCTGAGTGGATATAATGTGCAGATTCTCCCCCCATTTAGGAACTGACTCCTCAAAGCAGCCTAGAGGCTCCCTGTTGGATGACTTGTTGAATTGTAAGGGTTCTGGTGTCCATTTCTGGAGATACCCTATAAACATGCAAAGCAAAGGGAATCTGACCCAAGGCATTTCCTTTAAACCAAAATACGTAGGGACTTCTCTGGTGCTCCAGTGGTTAAGATCTGCCTTCCAATGCAGACGACATGGGTTCGATCCCTGATCAGGGAGCCAAGATCTCACATGCTGAGGGGCAACGAAGCCAGCATGCCCCAACTAGAGAAGGCCGTGCACTTCAACAGAGATCCACATGACGCAACAAAGGTGTTGCATGCTGCAACTAAGACGCAATGCAGCCAAAGAATTAAATGAATAAAGTAAGATACATAATGTGGTCTTCAGACTACAATAGACCACGTCCTAAGGACCTTGAAATGCCCCCTTGAGGTCTGTAGGGAGGCACAGAGGGAGTGAAGGTTTTGCAAGAGGGTGCTACTGGATAAGTCTGTGGCTGTCTTTACAGGCTGTGGGCCTGTGGCAAAAGCAGCTTCATTCTCTTGGCAGCCTGAACCAGGGCTGTGTGAGGAGGAAAGAAGTGATGAGCCCTTCTCCTGAGCACTGCTCTTTTTCCATCTTCAACAGATTTTGGCCCACTCAACACTCCAGAAAGGACCAGGAATTATGTTGACTTCTGTGTTCACCTCAGAGAGAGAGGAAGAATGATTTCCACTTTTATTATCATATTTCATTGGTCTAAATTAAATACTCTTCCTTGAAAGTGAAAGTGTTAATCATGTCACGTCATGTCCAACTCTTTGGGGCCCCATGAACTGTAGCCCACCAGGCTCCTCTGTCCATGGAATTCTCCAGGCAAGAATACTGGAGTGGGCTGCTATTTCCTCCTCCAGGGCATCTTCCCAACCCAAGGACTGAACCCGCATCTCTTGCCTTGCAGGCAGATTCTTTACCACTGAGCCACCAGGGAAGTCCATTTCTTCCTTAGTGTTCATTATTTTGCCATGAAACAGTATATGTTTGGGGGTTGAAGTCTGGATTTTCACCAGTTAGAAAAAGCTCAGAATGTATCCTTGAGGCAAAGACAGGAAACTTCAGCACAGTCATGGCAACTGCATCAAAAGAAGACCACTGGATTCTATTTCAAATAAGTCCGTGTTTCTCATTACATCTGTGGTGCATTGCAGGACTGAAATCTGTAGCTTTTCAACATAATATGTGTCTAGATCAAACAGTATTAAATAATCATTAAAATCTGCTTTGTCCTTCTTGAAGAGCTGCTCATAGCCTCACATCGTGCTGTGTGTATTAATGGAACTTTGGATATAATATAAAATGTGAATTGCAACTGTCTTGGGTGGTAGACAGTTTACTAAAGTATTATCCAGAACACATGCTATCTGATTTACTAACTTATTATCCATTAAAAAAATCCCTGGGTAAATAAATGTGTAACTAAAAGAATTGTTACTCTGTATAATCAGATGAATAGATACAAACAGGGAAGATTGCTGTCATTATGTTGTATATTGTGCTAAACAGATGCACATGGTTTTTTCAAATAGTGTGCTATATCAAACCACTTCCTTCCGTCTAGGCTTTGCTTTTATCAATAAGAGGTTTCATATTTCAAATCAATCGGTGTTTTCTGAGGAGGCCATTCCTCCCCCCTCCTCCTTCTCTCGCTCTCCTGGCTTTCCCCCCCTGCCCCAGCCAACAGGCTTGGCACAGACAGGAAATGACTGGAAACAGCGGATCTATAATGTGCTGTTAGTGTTGGGTCTGCCCTCAGCCACAAGGAGCGAATCATGCCCCAGAACATGTCAGAAACTCAGCACAAATCAGAGTGAGTGGAAACCGAGTCCCTGCAAGTTTCCCAGTTGCCCCAGATAACTGCTGTGACAGTAATGAGCTAAGCTGCATCAAGACTATCTGTAGTTTGGATTCTTCGGTAGACGACAGTGGTGGAGAGCACGCACCTACCCATCCCGTTGCCACTCTCCCAAGGCACACGTATCTTAGGTGATTGGTAGGATTGGCAAGGCAGTGATCCTGGGCAGAGACAGGAACTGGCACTTGCCCTCATTCCATCCCATCCATCCATCCACACAAGAAACCTTCTTAGGTACCCAGTGCATCAGGCAGCATGCTAGGAATGGAGGTGAAAGACCCTCACAGACTCGCTAGCAAGTCTACTTGTACCAAGTAGAATATGGGATAATAAACAAGATGCCCAATTATGAGATGCCTCTGGAGCACCGAGAAGGAGCACTTGACCCAAAATGAGGCCCAGCTCCTGTCCTAAGAGTTGGGATCAGAGAAGGAGGGAACCCCTGAACTGAAAGAGATGGAGATGTCAGGATAAATTCCAGAGCTTGATTTGGCAAAATGTGTAAAGAATGGTGGGGCTTCCCTGGTGGTTCAGCAGTAAAGAATCTGCCTGTGATGCAGAAGATGCAGGAGATCCAAGTTCAATTCCTGGGTGGGGAAGATCCCCTGGAGAAGGGCATGGCAACCCACTCCAGTATTCTTGCCTGGAGAATCCCATGGACAGAGGAGTTTGGCAGGTTACAAGCCATAGGGTCGCAAAGAGTCAGACATGACTGAAGCGACTGAGCACACACCCACCCACGCATGTAAAGAGTGGCAGTGTTTATTAAGATAAACAATTAAGGAGGATATGGTGTCTGTTGTGTTTTCAGCTCCTCTACGGAAAACTGTCCTACCAAACACTCTATTTCAAACCACCTTTATTCAGATATAATTCGCTTACTATGCAGTTTACCCATTTAAATGCATGTCAAACGGTGGCTAGATTTATCATGATAATCATTTGGAAATGTACAGAAATATTGAATCACTATTTTGTGTACCAGGAACACTAACATAGTGTTATAGGTAAATTAAAATTAAAATACAAACTCTGAGAAAAAGAGATCAGATTTGGCTACCAGAGGAAGAGGTTAGGAGAAGGGTGAATTGGATGAAGGCAGTCAAAATGTACAAACTTCCAGTTATAAGATAAATAAGTAATAAGTATGAGGGATATAATATATAATATGCTAAATATAATTAACACTGCTGTATGCTATATATAAAAGTCACTAAGTCATGAAATTAAAAGATGCTTACTCCTTGGAAGGAAAGTTATGACCAACCTAGATAGCATATTCAAAAGCAGAGACATTACTTTGCCAACAAAGGTCCATCTAGTCAAGGCTATGGTTTTTCCAGTGGTCATGTATGGATGTGAGAGTTGGACTGTGAAGAAAGCTGAGTGCTGAAGAATTGATGCTTTTGAATTGTAGTGTTAGAGAAGACTCTTGAGAGTCCCTTGGACTGCAAGGAGATCCAACCAGTCCATTCTAAAGGAGATCAGTCCTGGGTGTTCTTTGGCAGGACTGATGCTAAAGCTGAAACTCCAGTACTTTGGCCACCTCATGTGAAGAGTTGACTCATTGGAAAAGACTCTGATGCTGAGAGGGATTGGGGGCAGGAGGAGAAGGGGACGACAGAGGATGAGATGGCTGGATGGCATCACCGGCTCAATGAACATGAGTTTGAGTGAACTCTGGGAGTTGGTGATGGACAGGGAGGCCTGGCATGCTGCGATTCATGGGGTCGCAAAGAGTCAGACATGACTGAGCAACTGAACTGAACTGAACTGAAGAGTATATCATGAGTTCTCATCATAAGGAAAAAAGATTTATTTTCTATTTATTTTATATCTATATGAGATGATGAATGTTCATTGAGGGGGGGGAAGAAAAAGGACACATGGACTTCCTTGGCGGTCCACTGGTTAAGAATCCACCTGCCAATGAAGGGGACACAGGTTCAATCCCTGGTCCAGGAAGATTCCACAGGTTATGTGCCACAACTGCTGAAGCTGGGGCTACCTAGAGCCCGTGCTCCATAATAAGAGAAGCCCCCCACAGCACAACTAGAGAGGAGCCCCCATGCCGCAACCCAGCACAGCCAAAAATAAGTAAATAAAAAATGCTTAAAAAGGACCATAAACAACTACCATAAAGGTGTTAAAAGAAATCTTTGAGCTAAAAAGAAGTAATATATATATAAATAAAGTGTACACTTCAATGGCTTTTAGTGCTTTCACAGAATTTTGTAATCATCACCACAATCTCTTTTAAAACATTTTTATCACCTCAGAAGAAACACCACACCCCTTAGCTGTCATCTTCCCATTCCCTAACCACCCCCAGTGCTAGGCAAGCACTCATCTGCTTTCTGTCTCTACAGATTTGTCTGTTTTTGGACATTTCATATAAGTGCATTCATACAACAGGTGATTCTTTATGACTGCCCTTTTCACTTAGCATAAGAGATTTGGGTTGTAGAAACAGACATGAAGAAAGGCAACCCAGGAGTCCTACCCTTGACCACAGCTGATGGATCAGATCTGACCCAAGTGTCTCCTGCATTGCAAGTGGATTCTTTGGCAGCTGAGCCACAAGGGAAGCCCAAGAATACTGGAGCGGGTAGCCTATCCCTTCTCCAGCGGACCGTCCCAACCCAGGAATCGAACTGGGGTCTCCTGCATTGCAGGCAGATTCTTAACCAGCTAAGCAATCGAAGAAGCCCCATCCATATATGCTGGGAGTCTTTATGTGCTTGGCAATCAGATTCTCTCCAACCTGAACTGTAAAAATACTGAGACAATGATTCAGTGGTGGCAACACTCAGGGGGAGGAACTTCCCCGGTGGTCCAGTGGTTAAGAATCTGCCTAGCAATGCAGGAGATGCAGGTTTGATTCCTGGTTGGGAAACCATGCACTGCAAAGAAGACTCCGTGCAGCTAAAAAAAAATTTTTTTTTAAATCAAGGGGAGCTAAAGATGCCAGAATGCACAGTGATTCCATGAGCTAGAACTGGGCCATGAGGGATCAAGGCAAGGTGAGAAAAATGAAAGTGAACATTGTTAATCGCTCAGTCATATCCAACTCTTTGGGACCCCATGGCTCCTCTGTCCAAGAGATTTTCCAGGCAAGAATACTGGAGTGGGTAACCATTCCCTTCTTCAGGCGATCTTCCTGACCCAGGGATCAAACCCGGGTCTCCTGCATTGCAGGCAGATTCTTTACCCTCTGAATCACCAAGGAAACCACAGGGTGATAAACTGGAAAGTAAACTGAAGCGATGAAGTACAAAGAAAAAGATGCTCAGCCTGTAGGGTGGACCAGCCACTCACTAACAAGTACCAAGTCCAGGAGACCCTGAAGGAAAGCTGAGTAAGCTTAGCAATGGGGCCCAGACGAAAAGCATCCCAGCTCCCGCTGTTTACCTCCCAGAGCTGCTCTGGGAGTCTGCTTTTCCTGATCCACTGTGCTTTCTCTTCCCCCAAAGCCTGGTTTTGGCTTTGATTTTTTCAGCTTTAACAGGTTCTCTCACATATGTGTTTTTTTTTTTCCCAGTAAAACCTTCACTACCTGAAATGATACCAATAAGATTAAAACAAAAAGCAGCTAAGTGGGATGAGGGAATACTTAACTCAGTAGAAGATGTATGAGGTGTGTGGCTCCAAGATGAGTAGGTGCTGCGGATATAACTGCCTGCAGGAAGGGAGTCAGGGCTATGAAAGGAAACTGAGAGTTAACAACGTAGAGGGGACTCTGAGATACAGAATCCTGAAGGTGAACAGAGAAAGAGAAGCCTAAAAAGCAAATAAGAAGGGGCAGCTGGAGAGATGGGTGAAGGATCAGAGATGGTGTTTAGGGACCAAAGTCACAACTCTGGTGTCATTATGCTCCAACACAGATGCCAGCAACCTTTGCAATATGGTTACTTGGGTCTGCATATATTTCCTCCACCTGCTTAGAAAAGCAAAATGACTTCCTCATTCTTAGCTTTGATTTCCTTTTAACTCAATAAACCTTTACTGAGAATCACCTTATACAAAGGACTATACTGTAGGGACCAGGCACATGACGGGTGGGGGTGGGGGTGATTAGGCCCCTAGACTCAAGGGAAAGGAGAGAAAGACCTAGGGTTTATTGTGAGTTATCTGTGGGTCAGGCTGGCACTGTGCAGTTTATCAGATTTAAACCTCTCAGCAACCAATGCAGAAACTGATCATTGGCTAAAAACAGACAAAACATGGCTTTCGATCCTAGCAGCATCAGTTAGTGACTGTGAACCCTTGCTCTAAGCTCCACTGTAGAACAGGGTAAGAATGTATGCCTCGGGAGTTCCCTGGAGGTCCAATGGTTGGGACTCCGTGCTCTCACTGCCAAGGGGCCAGGTTCAATAGTCAGGATGCCACAGGCCCAGGCATGCCCAAAAAACAAACAAAAAAAGAATATATGCTTCTCCAGCTATCATAAGTATTAAATGAATGCTCTAGACTGAATGTTTAGTGAAAGTATTAGTCGCTCAGTCATATCTGACTCTTTGCGACCCCATGGACTGAAGCTGCCAGGCTTCTTTGTCCATGGACTTCTCCAGGCAAGAATACTGAAGTGGGTTGCCATTCCCTTCTCCTGGGGATTTCCCAACCCAGTGAAGAAACCAGGTCTCCAGCACTGCAGGAAGATTCTTTGCCATCTGCGTCACCAGGGAAGCCCAGACTGAAAGTTTGTTTCCCCCTCTAAATTCACACGTTAAAGCCTAACTTCCAATACGATGGTATTTGGAAGTGGGGCCTTTGATGCTATTAGGTCATGAGGGTGGAGCCTCATGAACGGGCTTCTTCTTGTCATTAAGATGCTAAGTCGTGTCCGACTCTTTTGCGAACCCATGGACTGTAGCCACCAGGTTCCTCTGACCATGGGATTTCCCATGGACAAGAATGCTGGAGTGGGTTGCCATTTCCTTCCCTAGGGGATCTTACCAACACAGGGATGGAACCTAAGTCTCCTGCATTGGCAGGTGGATTCTTTACCACTGAGCCACAAGGGAAGCCCCATAAAGCAGATTAGTGCCCTTTAAAAGGGACCCCAGACAGCTCTCTTCCCCCTTGCACCGTGTGAGCACGCAGCGAGAAGGCAGCCTTTACAAACCAGGAAACATCCTCTCACCAGACACTGAATCTGCTAGTGCCTTGATCTTGGACTTCCCAGCCTCCAGAACTATGAGGAATGAACATTTGTTGTTGACACACCAAGCTGGTATTAGCAGGGTATTAGCAAGTCTCTGGCGTGAGCAGCCCAAGTGGACTAAGACAACAAGGGAAATTATGTACAGTTCCTCGCACACAGGGAGCACTGAATCCCCATCATCACCGCTGTCCACTTGTATGTGATGGGCAGACTGACTTTCAGTCCCAGGTTTCCAGACTGAACGCTTGCCCTCTACATCTCATGACAGGCTCTGGCGATAAGAGACATACCTGCCAATAACCACAGTACAAGGCGAAACACAGCAAGGGCGGGTCAGAGGGACACGATTCCAGGCCTGCCACCTCTTCCTCCCTCTTGGCGCCAATCACCTGGATGTTCCACAGCTCAGCTGACACTGTGCGTGGAAACATTCTGTGGACGCTAAAGCCGTGGTGCGTGGACTCTCCTGGCAATCCAGCAGTTAAGACGCTGTCTTCTCAGTGCAGGGGGCCCAGGTTCGATTCCTGGTCTGGGAACTAGATCCCACATGCTGCAACTAAGAGTTCTCATCACACGACTGGAAGATCCTGCATCCCACAATGAAGACCTGGAGCCGCCAAATAAAGAAAATAAAATGAAATAAAAATACACAAATAAAACTTTTGTGCAAAGGTTACAAATTGGGATATATGGGAAAGACCAGACGTGTTAGGCTTTGTGAAGGACTGCTGGATATTCCAGATCTATTTTTCATGCAAGGACACACTTGAAAGGGACCCCACTGTAAAGGCTCATCAGCCCCCACCGTAATTAGGCAATAACTTTGCAGCAGGGAACACCTAAGTTGGGTTCCAGAATAGTGGGGGGTAGCGGCTCCAGAAGGTGGGCAACGATGCCAGGAGGGGAGCCGTGAGAAAGGCAGAGACAGGCACCCACGACCATGTCACTAATTTCCTTGAGGGGCTTTCTGAAGAGGCCCAGACCCCACAGCTCCACAAATCCTCTTCTGGGCCACCTGGGGTGGTGGTGCCATCTGTGGCTTCATCAAACTGACTGAAACCCTCATAATTAGCCACAAACTAGTAAAACAGAAAGCCAGGGAAAAGACCACATCAGTGGAAGTTGCCTTAGGAGAGTGAATTCAGACCACCCAGAAAGGCACTTAATTCTTTGGAGTTCAACAAGTCTTAGTGTACAACATTATCAACAACCAATGGTGAGAAGTAAACCCCAAATCAGACTCTCTAATTCTGAGACTAACAAAAACCCACTGAAACAACGAGAGTAGACACAACAGATAGTTATGAGCACTTAACACACAACATAACCATTGGCTCTAAAACATGGTTTAATACTCTGAGGTGCAGAGACCTGTTGTCTGAAGGATTCCCTAGATTCTGCTGTGATGCGCTGTGATTGGCTGAGTGGTGTTTATAGAAGTACCACAGGCAAGGAAAAGAGTGTTAGGGTGTAGCCCCTGCTCTCATGAGGCTTACATCCTACTTAGGAATTCACAGAAAATCACAGCAACAAGGCAGGATGTAATAAGCGCCAAGCTGTGTGATCCAACTGTAACAGTTTAGCAACTGGCAGCTATCAGTGAAGGATGCACGTATGAGCAAAGTCTCCAGAGACCAGCCTGAACTCGAGCCAGAGCTTAGAAGAGAAGACTTTCCACTTGGTAAGAATCAGCGCCTGGCCCAGAGTAGGTGCTTAATCAATACCTGCTGGACTTGTTCAACACTGCTGATCAAGGATTTGTAGATGGGCATGCGCAAGATGGATGTCCAATAACATACCACAAACCCCATGTTTCCCTACCTGGCTTCTGATACACCTCATCTACATTCCCAAGGAAAGGAATCCAAGCTAATACCATTTCTACTTCTAAGTGAAGGAGAAGCGGAGACCAGGGGAAAGAGCAGAAATGCATTTCTAGCCCAGAGACCCTAATACTCCAATCACTGTTCCTTCAGCTCTTTTAGCAAAACTTTCCGCTGTATGTTTTCCAACTTACACTGTTTCATTAACACCAGTCCCTAACCACCAGCAGCAGGCATTCTAGTTTGTGCTGTTGCTCGGAGGAGCCTGTATGTCCTTGCGACCTGTCGAATCACTGCTAAGGTTCCAGATAAATGTCCTAAACAAATAAAATTCATTCATTATGTGAATTAAATCAAAATATAACCCTTGCAGTTTTGCACATGGAAAGTAAAGAGAACAATGCATGCAAGCTATTCCACAGGTTAAGCAAAGCAGATAAACACACAGAAGTAGCCACAGGACTAGTGTGGTTTATAAACCAAATACAGAGAGAGAGGAATATTGCCTCTTACTGTTGTATGGCTTTTGTCAATCTTGTCTGTTCACAGACAAAAGTGCATAACTCTTTCCACATAAACATGTGATCAGTTTCCACAGGTTTTAGGAGCTCTGAATGTATCTGAATGTCCAGGATTCACATCGCCTCTGGGACCGTATGCGTGTGTAGAAATGAAGAAATCATCACTTTACAGAAGAGGAAACTGAGACCCAGAGAGGCTAAGATGACTCATGGAAAATCACAACAGTTAGGTTCAAAGCCAACCTGCAGAAACACACGTTTCTTCACCCCTAGAACGTGGCTCTTTTATCCATACTCAGCATTTCTCAAAGTATGCTCCACAGAACACAAGGGCCTGCGTTATAGGTACTCTCTGGAGCAAGGAAAAAATATTTCATGGTCAGATCAATTAAGTTGGGCTAAAGAAAATTAAGTGGATTTTTTCACTTGTTCATCTGAACTTGGAACAAACTGTCTTGTCAGGAGAGGTCGTGGAGAGGGGAACGCATGGATGGTGGTACAGCCTTTCTCATACTCATACAGGCAGAAGATTTTTGTCCCCCTAATACCCAGAAACTCCCTAGGGACAGCAGTGTTCCACAGGACACAGCTTGGAACAAGGTGCTGGAGTCGGGCTGCTTCTCAGATATTTCCTGGGCTGGAATGGTTTTTATATTACCTGTCTGTGTTTAGTGGGGCTGCCGTCCTCTCTCTGCAGAACCTTCTACAACAAGCACCAAAGACATGATACCTGGAGACTTTTGTACAGCTGAAGGCTTCTTTGTACCTTCTGCCTAAAAAAAGCGAGAGCAGCAGGGTCCCAGCAGTGACCCAGAGCTGATGGATGGCCTCCAGAAATCCAGTTCACCCCAACCACTGGCAGTTTGCCCAACCCGGAAGACTACACCTGCAAAATGTGTCCTGTCACATCGCGGTCCTGGCCCGGAGAAACAGAGTTGTGCCCAGGGGCAGAGGAAGAGAAAGAAGGAGGAAGAGGCTTTTTCTCTGCTGTCTTTGGAAGGCTTTGGTCACTTGCTCTTAAAATGCCTGTTTTAGCTCTGTTGCTAGAAAGGCATTAACTGCTCTCCTCATCCAGGGGCCGTGCGAGGGTAGACCCCTGTTTCTGGTTAAGGGACGTCACCGTGGGTGTTGTATACCGACCTCTGCGGTCACACAGTGCTCAACTCCTAGGAAAGATCTAGGTAGACTCGGTGAGAAGTCCCGGAACACCGACGGGTTTCCGGAGCTAGAGCTCCCCCTGCTGGCAGTCAGGGCGTTTCGTAACGCCGCTCGGAATTATTTCTTTCCTGTGAGTGCGGAAGCCCTGATTGAGGAGGGAGCTTTCAGTCAGCCACTTCTCTGCTCCTGTAGTGGCTTCTCCCAAGGACTTGAGCTGACGTCGGTGTTCAGCCATTTGTGATTCTTCCTTCCCCTCGGCTATCTCCCTTTTTCTGAAAATGCTCCAGTTTGCCCAGCCCGGATCGAACTGGACTCTTCCGAACTGGGAATTTAGGTTTGGAGAATTTCTCGAATTGAAACAAGGTCCTTGTAGGACACATTTCTCACTAGTAAGATTACATTTTCAAATATCAGACGCTTTGCATTGACCATCTAGACGGAAGAAGGAAAGAGAAAGGGAGGGAGGGAGGGAGGCAAGACGAGAAAGAAAAAACAGACCTGCTTTACTATCATGGGGAAAAGACATGTCTCAAAAAAATGTTTCCCTTAATTGGGATCCGGGGGGTGAAGGGTGAAAACATACCTCAAGAAAGTTGCCCTTAGGAGTGAAGTCTACTGTACAAACGTTGGGAATCCGGTTTCACTCTGCTCTGATTGCTAAGCCTTCGCTTGCTATACGACCCCGTGGTTTCTGTCGAGTAGAAGAATGAACAGTAAACCTTCCCTCATTTCTAACTTCATCTTCAGACATCAGGCTCTCCAGGATCCCTGGTGGCTGAGAAACTTGCTGTCCCTGTTTGGGGAATGCATCCTAGATAAAGCTTTCATCGATGCCATCCTATTTTAAGTTGAGAACTATTTTTATTTTTCAGATAGAAAGATGAAGGGAAGGAATAGAACTGAGACAGTCTGAAATGGATCTCTGGTTTTATGATGCAGGATAGGGGTAAGGGTTTCTGCTGGCTCTTTTTTTTCACTCAGACAATGGCTCATTAGGATCCACTGGCACAGAATTTGGAGGCTCCTTACAACCTAAGAATTAGAGAGGATATGTGCTGTTTCCTTCCTCTAAAAGTAGAATGGCGCCCATTTGCAAGCTCACTGAAAATAAGAAATGGAAAGACACCAAATGCAAAAATCGAAATAAAGGCATAGCTCCTTCAACCCACTGAATAATTATTCAGATTTATAAAAAATGAATAATAAGGGAGCAAATCTTCATTTTACAGAAGGATGCACCATGGGATTTCTTTACATTTCAAGTTCCCCTGATGCATAAAACATATGATTAGATTTACAAAACTTGATTTACACAGTTTTTTAGGAAAACATCTTTGCGGAAAGATTAGGTGTGATTAGATGCAAGAGCTCTTCTCTCAGGAGGGAAAACAAATGAGCTTAGCTAACAGGAGATGGCAGAGTTAACGACCAAAAACTCTTCATGCCATTTGGGAGGGCTGATTTCAATTCCGTGGCATTCTTAGAGATTTCTTAGGCAACTCCGAATGACTGCTTACAGAGATGAGAATAGAGCTCCTCTACTGGCCTGCCCCACACACTCGGTGGGGCTCAGTCTTTTCTGAACTCATGTGTTCTAGAAAAGTCTGAGCATGGCAGGTGAGAAATCGTGGTGTGGGGCCCTCTGTGAGGCAAAACACTGTTAGGAAAGAGAGACACAGAGAAACAGACCGAAGCCCCATGTGTTACTGAGAGCGTTTGGCTGAAGCGAAAAGAAGTGTGTTATTCTAAATGAATCGATTTGTTCCAGGGAGGTCCTAGAAGACTCTCAGGGCCTGCAGAATACAGCTGGATTTTCCAGTTTCAACTTCCATTATTTCCAAAGACCTGTCTTCCCACGAAGTTCAGCCATGTACCAGGCACACAGTGTGGCCAGATAGTGACGTGCAGGCTAAGCTCTCATCTAGTTTCCTGATGGTCAGAACCTACATCACTTTTAGATTCAGGAAAACTGGCCATTCTAACCTTAAAGGAAAACCAAGATTCAATTCACATACTCTCTTTCCTGATAAAGAAATACTACCATGATCCATTGTGAAGTATCTAGGAATTTCTGTCACACTGTGGTCCAATCCCTGATCTGGCTTTAGCCTTCTGATCTGAGGAGCCATGAGAATCAATATCCGAGTTCCTCTCAACAGCTGCACTTTAGGATGGTTAGGAAAGGGAATGTTCTTTCTCTCTTCTCTCTCTTGGACTCAAAACCACAATAACACTGAAAACCAGTGCAGACGTCCACTTCGTTAGCTTCCATCATGCTACAGTATTTGTTTATGATTTTATGCCTGTTCTGATAATGTAGCACATTTACTGCTCATGAATATTTGATACTGAATTAAACCATTTGTCACTCGGTTATATAAAGAACACAATTCAGTTCACAGCAAACCATTTGAAAGAGAATTATGAACTCATTATTATGATATCACAATTTTATTTTATTTTATTGGAGTGTTTTGATTGTTAAATAGACAATACATGTCTTTCTCTCTCTTTTAATTTTTCTTGTCTAAAAGATGAAACCCTGCCTTTTACTTTGCAAACTACATTACTTGATTTCCTTTAAATAGAGAAAAGTCATTTTCTATAATATTAAATTGTTTAATTTGGGACAAATGGAATAATAATGTTTTGCTACAAGACAGAGTTTCAAAAAAGAGAGGGAACGTTTGCCTCTCCCCACTTTAAAAAAAAAAAAAAAAGGCCGTGTTAGTATCTCATAACAATTCAGCTAAAAGAACCAGCAACAGCCTAGTTAGAATGAAGAATTTGTAACTGTATTCTGTGCACATTGTTTTAATGATACAGAGTCATTTAGGCGTGCACAGACACATTATACATCTTGGGTCATTATCAATATGACTGCCACGACAGAATCACTGGCTTGTGCATCTGATCAGGGCACCTACTGGGAGCAAGGATGACAACAACTAGTGTTTTCCTGGGCGAGCAGGACAGGTCGTGAATTCTTGCCTGCCCCGCCCCGTTTGGAAGCAGCTTCTCACCAGAGTTCCAGAGCTGACCTAGATGCACGGATCAAAGACTGCCTCAGGGGGGACTGACCCTGCATGCCCTGTTCCCTCAGCTAGACGTTGCTCCTGAGAGTGACTAGGCAGCCCATTCGACAGTCTGAGAGCCCATCATTGTGAGTGGACACCATCAGCAGTTAGTAAATACACAGAGATGCTCAGAGGAAGAGGTCCATAAACACACAGAGATGGGAAATTGTTCATGAAAGTGGCAAAGTGTTTGTGTTCTATATGGTCATTGATTTCACTTAACATGGCTATTCTCTTGTTTGATTTTTTTTCTTTTCCCTTTAATTTGACCAAAGCAAAGCAGGAAATGGCTCTATAGCTTAAAAAAAATAGCCAATAAAACTAATTAAACTTCATAAGCCACTCTTTGAAATCATAAAGATCTTCTATTTTCAATAATTGATAAGATCTAGCCATGTAAGAAATTTGTTTTAGAGAAACAGATTTCAATATACCATATCAGTTGCAACCATCCACAAATATTTTCCTTTTTATATTTTCCTCCCTATAAGAATATTTTTTCAGCTTCTTTTCCCAAAAAACAAATTGCTTTTTAATGGTCCGGGGTAATTCTACATGCCCAATATTTGCTGATTCATGTTCTAATATCAAACTTTTCTTTTCATCCAAATGCTTCACTGGGTGTAAAATTTAGATAAAACCATAGTCAGATACAACTAGGACAAATAGACCCCTGCATGCTAACTGACTGTTAGCATGACACCAAAAATATTTAGAATTCCTCTGTTTTTTATTACCTTTGATGAGTCTACTGTATGATAGTCTTCAAAAACTTCCAAAAACTCAAAAGCTACATCTGATATTACTTCTAGAATAGCAAGTTGCTCTCTGTAACTTTCTAAAGATACAATCAGTCCTCTGTATCCTTGGGTTCCACATCCAGGGATCCAAGCAACAGAAGACTGACAATACTTTGGGGAAAAAATTCCAGAAAGTTCCCAAAAGCAAAATTTGAGTTTGCTACATACCAGCAACTATTGACATGGCATTTACGCTGTATTTACAAGTATTTACATAGCATTTACATTGCATTAGCTATTACAAGTAATCTAGAGATGATTTAAAGTATATGGGAGGATGTGCATGGGTTATATGCAAATACTACAGCATTTTATATGAGACTTGTGCATCCAAGGGTTTTGGTATCCATAGGGGTTCTGGAAACGATCCCCCATGGGTACAGAGCATTGACTATAAAGGAAAGACAATACTAGTCAAATTATGCTCCCCCTTCAGTAATCTGTTTTACGTCAAACGTTACTGCACATGTGTTTGTGATGATTCTTCCTCTCGATTAACTTTCTTTAGCAATCTCCTCTGTGCATCTGCATTGATCAAATATAATGCCCAGACCATCACAATTTATGTTTTCATGTTAGTTTCCCCTTGTTGACCAAAGGCAATGAAATCTAAGGTAGATTTTGTTTTTTAAAAGGCGAGCAACAACAAAAGCTAAAGCCACATAGCTGGTTAAACGAAATGAAATGTTGCCACCATGGATTGCATTTTTTGTTTGGTTGGTTGGTCATCCTAGATCATCTGAGGACCCAGTGTCCTTGGCTGTAAACTGAGGACACTGGATTACATGGTATCTAGGTTTCTTGAAATTCCGTTTCAACTTAGGGACTGGTTTAGAGAACAAAGCTTGGCTTTTTAGGGTAAAATCATTTAGGCTAATTCATGTGCAGTCTCATCAGCCACCTGGTGTCATGGTCAGATTACCTGGTGTATATTGCTGACCTTAGAAAACTTGGGGGCAGGACTCCATTCTCTGGGTTTTGATGTTGTTGTTGTTGCTTGGTTTTGGTTGTTGACTTTTTTTTTGGCGGCGGGGGAGGGATTCACTCAAGTAACTTGATGTATTTCCTCGGACTTAGTTCTCTTTCTCTGTTTCTCTAACACACAGTCTCCCTCTCCTTTCCTTCCAGTTCCCCAATTCCCCTTTCTAGTTTGCTTGCCTCCCTTCTTCTCCCCAGTCCTCACAAGAGTTTCCTTTTCTGACTTTCTGCTTATTCACCATTTCTCTCAACTATTGTTTCTAAATCACTTTAGATCCAGGGCCTCCTGAAAGTTTCCAGGTTTGCCTTGGTACTCCTTGGGGTTAAAGGGTCCCACAACCTGTCATGGGAACAGGAGGCTGCCTAGGGTAGAAAAGGGAAAGTTAGATTTTATTTTTAAAATGTGAAAAGGAAGAGGAAGAAGATCAAGAATAGACAACAAGATTTAATGGTGATGTGGGTTCTCTAGGGGCTCAGACAGAGCCAAGGGGGCCTTCACAAGATAAAGATGAGCCCAAGGAGAAGGAATCATTCTATCTCCCACTTGAGTTGAGTTGAGTTACTGACTAGGGTCTGACTCTTTGCAACCCCATGGACTGCAGCACACCAGGCTTTCCTGTCCATTACCAACTCCCGGAGCTTGTTCAAACTCATGTCCATTGAGTTGATGATGCCATCCAACCATCTCATCCTCTGTTGTCCCCTTCTCCTCCTGCCTTCAATCTTTCCCAGCATCAGGGTCTTTTCCAATGAGGCAGTTCTTCTTATCAGGTGGCCAAAGTATTGGAGCTTCAGTTTCAGCATCAGTCCTTCCAATGAACATTCAGGACTGATTTCCTTTAGGATTGACTGGTTTGATCTCCTTGCAGTCCAAGGGACTCTCAAGAATCTTCTCCAACACCACAGTTCAAAAGCATCAATTCTTTGGCACTCAGTTCTCTAGCCTTTCCCTTCTCCAGGGGATCTTCCCAACCCAGGGATCGAACCTAGGTCTCCCACATTGCAGGCAGATTCTTTACCAGCTGAGCCACAAGGGAAGCCCAAGAATACTGGAGTGGGTAGCCTATCCCTTCTCCAGTGGATCTTTCTGACCCAGGAATTGAAGCAGGGTCTCCTGCATTGCAGGCAGATTCTTTACCAATTGAGATATCAGGGAAGTCCCTCTCTCCCAGAAGTCTCCTAAATGTGGCAAGACCCAGACCTGTATCTGGCCTCCTCTGTGGGCAGGTGAGGGACTTTCCCAATGCTATCACCAAATTAGTGGTAAGAAGTCACCAAATTAGTGACTGGCATAACCTGAGCACGTCATTCTCACTGACCAACAAAGATGAATCTTATCATTCATCGTAGCCCCTCCACTGCTGTGAGAAAACACACCACCGCAGCCACTCACCCAGTCATTCTTGAAAAGAACAGTTTTCAGTGAAATGTAAACCACTCAGAAACCAAAGGCTAATCACACGAGGATTCAAGTTGCTTTAAGTCTCAGGACAAAGTATGGCATTTAAAAAACATAGTGAAGTTGGTCATCAAAGTGAAGTGAAAGTTGCTCAGAGTACTGAAGTGGGTAGCCTATCCCTTCTCCAGTGGAACTTCCCAACTCAGGAATCAAACCAGGGTCTCCTGCACTGCAGGCTACCCACTCCAGTACTCTTGGGCTTCCCTTGTGGCTCAGCTGGTAAAGAATCCGCCTGCAATATGGGAGACCTGGGTTCGATCCCTGAGTTGGGAAGATCCCCTGGAGAAGGGAGTGGGTAGCCTTTCCCTTGGTCATCAAAGGAAGGATATAATAGTAGAGAGCAGTACCCGCAGAGCAGGAAGAAGCATTTTCTAAAAAATCAGAAAGCTCTCCACTCCCATTGTTATTACTGGTATTCGATATTGACCGTGTTTTCTACTCACACCCAAATGTGGACAGAAAGTGCTATTTTCTACCCTGTCAGTGCATACATGGCTGACAGTGTGCAGAGCCCAGCCTTTCCTCTCCATCCCTGGTGGCACCTGGCCTTTCAGAGGCATTTTTAGAGCCTGTCTTGATTCGCTGGGTAGCCTCTATCATGAACTCCAAAAGCCAGAGCTTATGTATGTAGGAAGCTTGAGTGGGAAGAATCGGTGGCAGAGATCCTTGTCTTGGCTGGGGCATATAGAGACCCAGGCTCGTCAGAACCCTCTTCTTGAGATTCATGCTACTTGAAAACTTCCCAGAGCTCTCAGCAACTCTTGATCAACCACATGCATAAAGTATTATTCAGGGACCCACTCCAGTCCCAGACCCTGAGGATTTGCAGAGGGACAAGCCTGGCCCAAAGCTGAGCTCCTACAGCAAGACCATGAGATCCAGAACCACCTCTGCTCCCACCTGCCTGGTTTGCCATGGGAGGGGGACTCCCCCAGGAGAACCCTGAGGGGCTGGGAATGTTGTAAGAATGCTGGGTCAGTGAGGAGAAAAGTAACTGCTTCCTGCAGGTGCCATGTGGACTTCAGCTGCCTGTCAAGGCATTTTCATCTCCAAGTGCAACTTGTTCACTGAGTAGCAACTCCCACACATTAGCTTGGGAAGCAGGTCTGCCAAAATGACCTGAAAACACTTGAAATCGGTGCCATCCCTGCAATTAATGAGGGGTGGAATATCTCCAGGGGTCAATTTCCTATTTGGATACACTCAAGTTCATCCAGTTTGTTTCAGAATCGTAATAAAGGTCCTCAGTGAATCCAATATACAAACCCCTCTTCCTGGGGCTATGCCTGATGTAGATCCCACTCTGGATTTCATGGAGAGGGGAGATCTACCTAATTCCTTTTTGCTTCATGGGACACTGTGTCTTCTCATGCAGGCTATCAATGGTCCAGGGCTTCCCTGATAGCTCAGCTGGTAAAGAATCCACCTGCAATGAGGGAAACCTGGGTTTGATCCCTGGGTCAGGAAGATCCCAAGGAGAAGGGAACGGCTACCCACTTCAGCATTCTGGCCTGGAGAATTCCACAGACTGTATAGTCCATGGGGTAGCAAAGAGTCATCAATGGTCCTCGTGAAGCAACTAGAGAAAACGCACAAAAGGAAAGGCACGTAATAGTTCAGATTTCTCTTAAGAGTTCTCTTCAAGCTGTTGGCAACACTGGTTAGAGAACTTATGCTAAAAATTTTTCAGATGCCTCTGGAGTTCAGATGAGCTCACCTTAAAATAAACAAGCCTCATCAATTGTGCCAGTTGAGGTTTTCTTTGCAATTTAGCTACCTTGTGTGTTTTTATGGCAACCTCCCTCCCACCCCCACCCCACCATTTATCACGTCATCTTATCACAGTCTCTTTCTCAGAGACGCAAATAGCACACTAATGTTTCCTTTTGTGAGGGTGAGTTGTCAATCTCTTCAGAAAGGGAACAACTACAGGCAGCTCTTTCTTTTGATAATCTTCCTGACACTTGCCTGAGCCCGACTGATCCATCACAGAGAGCCTGGCTCCGTGGAGAGGCGCATGCTGACAGTCAATCAGTATGGGTGTCAGTTTGTGTCCATCAAGAAAATATGTAAAGTGAACCACTGTGTACTTTGCGCTAGTAAATAGGCTTTCTTTTCTCCTAAATCTTGTCTGTTTTTCATTGGCTGACAGTATAAATACAACACACAGAACTCTGCCCTTTTAACATGCAAGTCTGAAAGCCATCCTCTTGGTGCAGTTTTCAGCTTATTGGTGTACTGTTATTTTCCGTGACGAAGGAGCGGGAGCGTGAACATGAACACTCAAAATACCATATGTTGGGCTCAAGAGCACCTTGTTAGACTCAGGAATGCGGGACTTGGTGTGAAATTGCTATTGCATTGCATCACCAACCATAAACCTTTCAGTCAACAGAAACCCTCTCAGAGACCATAGTCGTCAGTTTGTAAATGTAGAGCAATTTAGAGAACTTGTAGGAGGAGGCTAGGAATATGGAACTATAAAAATATAATGTAGTCATTTTTCTGAAGGAGTCTGATACATCAGCCTCGGTGAAGCCCAAAACTTTCTCTTGGAAACTTTTTTTCCCCATCTGATGTGGGGTTGAGGGGCAAAAGAGAAGGTATGGTGGGAGGAAGGAGTTGGGACAAGGCTGCGATGGAAAAAGGAAAAGTAGATTTTATATTTACGTTGGTGTACTGGGTAGGCAGGTCGGTCACTGGCTGTAGGTGGCCCTATTCCTTCCTTTCTGGGAATAAAAATGGATAAAAACCATCACCAACCGACCGCCAACTGGGACTGGCTAAGATCTGTGGCTAGAATTATAACTGGACCTGTGAGACATTTAGATTCATTATATACAGTCTTTTAAATATAAAAATCTGTAGAAACCTAAATGTCCATTGATCAAAAATGATTAACAAATTATAGGGATTCATACTATGGAATCTTCTACTGCCATTCTAATGAGGTAGATCTTTTTGTTCTGCTATAGAGATGTATCCAGTATGTGAGGAGTGAAAACAGCATTTTGCATCATGATATGAGTAGTGCAATTCCATATTTTATTTCTAAAGCTTGATACAAATGCCAACAATTAACAATGGTTAATCCTGAGGTAGTGGGATTGTGAGGCCATATTTTATTTTTTACATTTCAGATGTTTGCTTGAATTTTTTTCAAACAAGTGTTCATTTGCTGGGCTATTTCTCTTAAGCCTATAAGAAAATTTTACTTTCATTCATACATAATCTCCAAGGCACGAAGGGGTTTAGGAGAGAAATTTCATGTGCCCTCATTACCTTGGAGAAAAGGATATGTGTACTTTATACATATGTATTATGTATAAATGTGTATATTATATATAAACTAATATTTATATAGTAAATATTTATATATTTATATTTCACCCTGGGGTAAAAATTAGGATAAAAATCCATGTTTAGAAAACACCCAGGCAGACTTTCCTCTCGTTGGCTGAGAAAAAAATAAGATTTTGCTCTGCCAATGCAACTGAATTGAATTGAATTTGTTTAAAGGAAGAGAAACTGGTTCTTCTAGGCCTCCCACAAAGATCTAGGGATTCCATGACAAAGAAATAATAATCCCTGTGGCTTCTAGACTAAAAAGAATTCTGAAGCGTTGACATAAACAAACATCCTAATAAAACCCCCTTTTACTTTAAACACATATCTCTGCGAATTATTTTTCCTTGTCCTTTTGACTGAAAATAAAAGATGTCTTCAAAAATAAATTAAATAACTGACCAGGAAAATGAACCCCTGATTTGAAAATTCAGGGAGTGTGCCAACCCACAGCACTGGAATTCTGTACAAGACTGTAACTCCTAATAAAAAGCATGAAGTATTACACAAAAACCCTGAGGTGGAAGCTGAGAGACCAGGGCAGTGATACTCGTGGATTAGAGCAGAAAGAAACGGACTGTGCGTATTCGTGAAGGTGCTTTCTAGTCAAGGGGAAAGGGTGATGTTTCATTAAGGATGGGATCAGAGGACTTGAGTCAGATACCTTTTTTTTTTTTTTTTTTGCCCCTGTCAATAGAATAATCTGTAAAGAAATGAAGTGAAATTTGATGAGAATTTTTAAATGACTTTTAAAACCTCATGACATGATGTGTGGATCCGAACACACTTTTTGTCCTCTGCTCCAAGAGTGGGCTAGACTGGGACTACTGCATGAACAATAACAGAATATACACGCACACAGGCTCCTTCAGCATGTCCACGCGAGACAAAGAACAAGAGATGGATAACATAAAAATGTAGAAGCATTTAAGAAATAGTCACACTTCACGGTAAAATAGGATTACAAAACCTTTGGAATAAGCTTGCTCGTAAATGTTAACCTAACGGCAATTCTTAAATGTAATCAAAAGGGAACAAGGATATATGTCCGTCAGTGGGAACGTTAGTTTACAAATTATGCTACATCTAATAACGGGATGCAGCCATGACAAATGATGGTTTAGTTTTAGATTTAATGACAAAGATAGGAAAGTGATAATTATGTAAATTATATATTTGTATATTACATAATGTAAGATTTTATTGGTATTATATAAAGTAATGCTATATATTTTATTATATACAGAATTTTAAATTTTTTATTATATAAAATGAGAAGATCTGATGGCAATACCATATGAAGTGGTGGGTTCCTTTTTGTAAAAACACCTGCTATACATAAGCAAAGCTTAAAAAGTGTAATACAGAGAAAACAAAATCTAAAAATGGGATATGTACATATGTATGTCCTCAGGAAGGGATTTCTGGAGGGATGTGGACTACGAGGGGGCACAATAGTCTGCTACGGTGCAAGGAATGTTTTGATGTAGGTGGTCATGATATGGATGTATACTATTAAAAATTTTTTTTTGTATTGAGTCACGCATTTATGATTTGTGATTTTTTATTTTTTATCTATGTGTATTTTACATCTCAATGAAAAAAGAACACAGGACAAAGGTATTAATGATACGATCTTTGGAAAATATGTTTGATGCTGATTTTTCTTAGTGTATCTTTATATTACTTAATTTTTTTACAACAATCACATAGTTCTTTATAATCTGAAAATGATAATAAAGCACCTATCTAAAAAAAAAGCCACAGAGAGCAGGGACAGTAGGGATTTCTCAGAATCGAGGCAGAGCATGCCTCTGTCAAAGCTCATTTCTTTATTTGTGGAAGATACATATTATCCATATCATGTTTTCCATACATTGTACACATTTTCCCCCCATCCCAACTAAATGGAGTTTTCACTTCATGGTTAAAAGGTGCAAGTAACATGGAGACCTCATCCTCCTGCCTCATTAGGAAAATATCCAACCAAAAGAGGTCAGCAAGCAGAGCAGTGTCCAGCCCGGGAGGGAAGTGAATGAGAGAGGAGATGAAGGAAGGCCCGTCTCAGATTCCCGCAGCTCTGGCCTCCAAGTTGAAGGGCTCCGTTGAGGTGTGTTGCTGTGTACGTGCCAGGTTATGTTTATTTCATGTTCTGAATGATTCCTTTTTAACCTACCAAGTATTTATAGCCCATAGAAACTCAGAGATGAAAGTTCTCTTCCAATGTGCAAAAGCCACAAATGACAAAATCTTGTTAGAGTGGCCGAAGCCAGGAGGGCTCTCAAGCCCGCGTGTGTGTCTGTCCGTCTGAAGCCCCGTTCATTACGACTGAGCTTTTCTGGGCTGGTCCTCGGTGGAGAATGGGTGACCCTAGGAGACCATTGCGACCACTGTGTTGTGAGCTGAAGGAGAGCCATTGAACACAACAAAAAGGATGCTTCAAGGACACACGGCAACACAATCAGAACCATGCCACAGGCTCTGATGGCTAGGAGGTGACAGCGGGAGTGATACAATTAGGGACAGGAGTGGTTCAATTTAGGGGGAAAAAAGCCCACAGAAGTATGCTGTTTTCGGGACAAAGAGGCTGAGTTCTAAAGTACCCCCAATAAGCAGCTTCCACAAAGGGCTGACCATGTGCCTGTAGCAGATGGCCCTTTAAGCCACACTCAGACCTGGCGCTCTAAAAAGAGTTCGGGGCAGCAGGCTTGCAGGCGAGGGAGAGCCGAGCTGCGTGAGGATGTGCGGGTGCCCCGGGTACCAGAGACAGGCCGGGCTAAACAAAGCCACCCCTGGCAGGACTGGTGAGTCTCCAGCCTGTGTCTGTTCTCCTCCTGCCTCTTTCCTGTCCCCCCCCTCCCCACAGCTCCCCGCTTTATGCATTTTGAAGGGATAAGCCAGTTGAGGATGCCCACGACTCATTTGTTCAGCCGTTTGGGTTATAAAGCTCAGTCAACCCAGCAGTGAACACTTTTCCTCTAGACAAAAATTCTCAGAAAATAAGAGCTTATTCACCTTCTGGATGTCCAGGTTGGAAAAAGCTACGTCTTCCCTAGCAGGCCTACTAGGATGCATATAATCCCATCAATGACAAGGACTGTTATCAAGAAGTAGGGGAAGACATAGATGAAGAAGACAACGTGGAATAAAATATTTTAACCATATCATTTTCCAGGACTGTCGGGCCCAGGTTAATCCTTTATAAATATGCTCATAACCCAGTCATAAAAAATGAATCTCAGCCAGCCTTTGATGGGCTCTTGGAATAGGAGCAATGGGGAAACTCCAGCACTTCATCTTTCCCAGGCTTCTCTTGAGTCTGGGGACATGGAATTCAGAAGTGCAAAGATCCAATTCAACATACTCTAAACACTGACATCCTTGACTTCTGGGAGGGCTCTGGGTACACATTTTTCATTTCTCTTGTGGTTCTTGTAGGTAAGTTTCCTTCTTCAAATATGACTGTTGTGTGCAGTAACATTAGTGCAGGGAGGAATCTGTGCATATTTTAAAGAAAAGATAAACCCTGAAAATCCTATCAGTTTTAGGAAACAGACTTTCTCTACTAGTAGGCACAAGAGCAGTCTGCCTTAGAAAAAAACACATGCTTGAAATTGACTACTCTATAGGCACTCAGAGAACGGCATGTGGGACTCAGGGTTTGGGAGTACAGTTGTGCAGTTTGTGCACTGAACAAATAATCTCAAACTATGATGTGCAAGCTCCTTTACCATATGTGGAGGCATTGCTTGATGCTAACAAGTAGATGAATGTCTTCTTGGGGATACTGTTGTCCTGTATCAGCATAAATACTTCTCTTGTGTTTTCCCCTATGCCCTGACTCAGGGATGATGGCAGTGCCGTGTGTGCACATGCCTTAGCCTGTCCAGCACACTGACTGTCCAACCACCATAGAACAAGCACTTGGATTATCTGCACACCACGTGGCAATAAGCTCACCAACCTGCTCCTCAGTAATGATAATGATTATTTCCACGTACTGAATTTCTACTACACGCCAGGACCCGTGCTGGCTAAGGGCTTTCCAGATGATGTTATTTAGGCTCTTTCAAATAACACAGAGAGGTTGACGGACCCAAATTCAACCTCAGGTCTGTCTGACCCCAGAGGTCATGTTCTTCAAATGGTGACTGTGGGGTCACCTCTTCCCTCCATCCCTCTGACCCTACGTCAGCTCACACAGGATCGACGTGATCTCCTGCACAGGAATGCTGCTCCCTGCCCCACTATTCCCCTCCTAATTCCTCATCTTTTGAGTTCTCAGCTTCAGAATTGCTTTCCCTAAAGAATTTAGGCCTTTTCCTCCCCAGCACTTACAGCCCATAGACAATGCATGTTAGTTTGTACTTAGACTTGTCCACTGTCTGCACTGCAGACCTTGCCAGGCAGGCCTGTGCCTGGTACCTGTACCGCTGGGTGCCTGATGCCCAGGGCTGGGCACGCAGGAGGGCTTATGAACATCTGATGAAGGAATGAATGGCAAAGAAGGGTATAAGCAAGGCAGATAACACTCCTCTTTAAATTGCTTCTAGTTTAGCCACATGATTCTAACTGTGAGGAAAACTCACAGTTGACACTGACTCCTTCCTTCAACAATCACTTTGTATTGGTGGCTTCAGTCAGCTTTCCTGAGGAGCCCCCAGCTCCCTTCTGCTCAGGTCTCCCCAAATATCCCTCGTCTTGACTCCACTACTCCTCCCTGTCCTAGGAGGGCTCTTGACCTTCCCCGGATGATGAAATTCTGGCCTCACGTCCTGCAGGATAACATCTTTCCTAGGTTCTCTGGTAAGATGCAAGGCTGCTCACCATTTTTAGTGTTAACATGACTCAGTCCCACCACTAAGTACAATATTACTCCTTAGTCTCATGTACCATGATCATATTATAGTGGTATAATACACTGTGACAATCTTGATACTGTCGTCTGACGAGCCAACAAACCTGACAATCTCATTTTAAGGCATCTGCAATTTAAAGAAAAAAAATGTACACTCTAATGTCACCGCATCCTCCCCACGAGAGGAGGGGCTGGACCCATTCGGAGTATGACATTCTGAGATGCTGTCAGAATCTTGAAAGTTAAACAAAAATCCTCGTGGTGTTACAAGTGAGAAGACAAAAGCAGCCGCCACCTGAATAGATAGCTGTCACTCCAGACGACAGCCTGCCTGCTATTCAGAGGCATTGCTTTGGAGGGGGATGCTGTGCTGAGGCTTCTGCGGGCGTTTCCACCAGGTACCTGACTCCAGCAGCTGGTGGTGGGAGGTCCTCACCTGGTATGGCTTGTCCCTCATGGGAAGGCCATGGTTCTGTGTCTGGAGAACAAAGGCTATCGTAGGGCCCCAACACAGTAGCCCTGTTGTGAGGTACAGCAGTATCCACTGTTTATATTAATCCAGAGAACTGCAGTACAAAGCTGTATCGAACCATACCTCATTCAGGTTTAATGTGCCCATTTAATTCTGTTGCTGTATTTTTTTTTTAATTGTACCTGACCTCAGATCAATGTTTTCTGACTTTTCCATGTATAGATCTCCTATCAAAATTAATGACTTGCATCTTTAAAGAAAAAAAAAATCGGCTCCAAATAGAAGAACAAAAATTCTAGGCAGTTCTGAGCCTTCCGAGGAGGAAAGAAGCCCCCAGGAGCTTGTAAGAAACTATCAACTGTGTTTGCTTAGAGCAGAGGCTCAGCGGCTGGTTTTGAAAGCACCGGGCAGAACCTTTACCTCCACGGTCAGAGTCGAGCCCCCAGACTTAAAGGGGGTGGCGTGTGTCTGGAATCATTTCCCAGCCTTAATAGGAAACGCTGTCCTTCCCAGGCATCAGATTAGTGCTCCTCTGTGACCCCAGCACGCCAGTAACTCCAAGCCGCTGAGATGATGCTCACCTTTGGGAAAAGAATGCTCTAATCTTGAGCGTGTTCCGACGGCTGCAAGAAATCCTCTCCCCCTGCCGCCCGAGTTGCATGTCCTTGGCCTTTTTTCTTGTTTGCTTTTGTGGTCTGGGCACACTGCTCCTCTCCTGCCTGGGTGAGGGAGCAGTGCGGAGCCTGTGGGGCTCCCCACCTCACATCCTCATCTGGATAGCAGGCTTTTTCAACCCCCAGTCCTTCACAGGTAGGAAGCACATCACAACTCATTAGTAATTTACTGCTACAGTAATTTTTATAATTACTGCCAGGAGGCCTCATTAAATTTGATCTAATGAATAAATATTGTATTTTTCAACGTGATTACCAGAACAGCTTAAGCTGAGTGCCATAAACAATTATTTTCCTCACTACTCAGGATGTTGGTGACTATTGATTTTTATTTCATAAAGAATTTACTGTAGTAATACTAATATAAATTTATGACTTTGAGAATAGGCAACATCCCTTGTGTCAATTCAGAAGCAACAAACAGTCCCAGAAACAGCCAAAGCTGGAGGCTGAGAGTCAGAAGAAAAGAATGGAATAGAGGTCTGCTGAGTGTGGCTAGCTGGGGAAGGACAAGGTAGAAACGGTTTGATGCTGCTGACTTCCGATTGTGAACCGAGATCAAGGAACCCACATGTCATCAATTCCTGACATGTAAGTCTGGAGCTCCCAGGCTGAACAATATTGCTGGCAGCTGATTTTCATATTTTATAAGATCGAGTCAATAAATTCTGCTCAGTTACATATTTCCAAAGTAAGACATGAAAACCAGGCTCTAACAAGGAAAGATTCACACCAAACCCCCTGTTCACTTATGCTGCCTTAGTGCCATTGAATATCTTGTGCTCCCCCTCTTTTATTCTGGTTTCCAATGTCAGGTGATGGAATTTCACATCTTAACTAGTGGGATGGATATTCCCCTCCATCTTCTGCTTTTTATCCCACTGGATACCCCAGCCTCTTCGTACCTAAGCTACTGGAAAGCACTGGGACTCTCTGTCAGTTTTCTTTCTCTTCCAGTAGCTGAAGCACCAGCTGGCTGCCCCAGGGGACCCTCACTTGTCCTGAGTACTCAGAGATGTCACCAGACCTCTCTTCCACCCCAGGGCGGTCATCCTCAACCCTGGCTGCACATTAGAATCAGGGGGAGGAACTTTAAAAACATGCTGGTACCCAGGTCTTGCCCCAGAGATTCTGACTGAATTGGTCTGGGGTAGGGCTTGGCTATAACTCTTCTTGTTTGAACACACCGGATGATTCTAACACGGGGCCAGGTTCTAAAACCACTGCCCTGGAAGGTAAATAGATGAAGGCAGGGGGCAGAGTGAGCTAGGAGCCAGAGCTTCCCGCCCCGTGGCTAGTTGTCATAGGCGGAACTGTGTCTTCCTCAAATTTACATGTTGACATTCTAACCCCCAGTACCTCAGAATATGACTGTAATTGAGTAGAGGGCTTTTCAAGAGGTAATTAAGGTAAAATGAGGTCATACATGTGGGTTCTGCCCTTATAAGAAGGGGAGATTAGGACACAGGTGAGCAAAGGCAAAGACCATGTGAAGATAAAGGGAGAAGATGGCACCTACAAGCCAAGGAAAGAGGCTTCAGAAGGAACCCACGCTGCCAACACCATGATCTTGGATTCCTAGCCTCCCACATTGTGAGAAATACATTTCTACTGTTTAAAGCACCCAGTCTGTGGTGCTTTGTTATGGCAGCCCTAGCCAACTAATACAGCAGCCTTCACAGATCATGGAGCCTAGTGACTACAAGCAAAGACTCTGGAGGAGAAACAAGTCTCAAACCCAAGGTCCGTCACTTACCGGATGTACAGTGTCTTGATGTTCTGGTTATCTATTGCTGTGTATCGAATGACCTCAAAGCTTAGTGGCATAAAACAACTGTTTTTTTGTCACATTCATCAACTTTGTGGGTCAGGAATTTAGACAGGGCATTAAGGGGATATTTGTCTCTGTTCTACACTGTCCAGAGCCCCAGCTGGTTGGCTAAGAGTGACTCATGGGCTGGAGCCGAGCATCATCTGAGGGCTTGTTTTCTCACATGTCTGGATATAATGCCAGCTCTTGTACTAGTTGGGCCCTCCAGTTGACGCTGTTAGCCAGAAAACCTACATGTGGCTTCCTCATGGAGCATGGGTTTCCTTAAGACATTGTGGTAAGAATCCACGGGGATCTGTAGATTGCATTTACAGATTATTTACAAAATGATTTGTAGTACAGTCGTTTTGGACACGGGAGGTGGGGAGGGGAGGAGAGGGTGAGATGTATAGAGAGCAACAAGGAAACTTACAATACCGTAAGTAAAATAGATAGCCAATGGGAATTTGCTAAACAATGGGAATTTGTTTGACTCAGGGAAGTCAAACAAGAGCTCCAGGTGGGATGGGGAGGGAGATGGGAGGCAAGTTTGGGAAGGGCAGGATAAGGGTGTACCTATGGCTAATTCTTGTTGACGTATGACAGAAAACCACAAAATACTGTAAAGCAATTATCCTTCAATTAAAAAAATGAAAGGAAAAAAAAAAAGAATCCATGGGGAGAAAGACAGTAAGAAGCATTCTACCTTTATAAAGACAGGCTTGTAAGTCACGCGGCAGCAGTGTTTCCACAGCATTCTACTCATTAAGTCAGCCACAGAGACTTACCCTGGCTTAAGGAGTAAGGAAATACTCCAAGGCAATGGAGTTCTGGGAAAGCAGGGTTCTGGAAAAGCAGGTGGGACCAGAAATACTACTGTGACCATGTTTTGGAAAATGCAATCTGCCACACTGGGACAAGTTTCTTACCTCTCTGAATATCCGTTTCCCTACCTTTAAACTAGAACTATGTGAACTAACTCATTTGGCTGTGGTAAGGATTAAAATGGCAACATTACAGCAGAGTGCCTGGCACATGTAAGTGCTTACAAAATTCTAGTTGCTTCTAACATCTGGGGCCAATATGCTTATTCTGGTCAGGTCTTGAGGGATGATGAGGATGTGGGGAAAATGGAGTCAAGAGATCAACAGATAGTGTAACAGAGCACAGAGGAAAGGGCCGGTGAGGACATGGGGAGAAGGCAGCTATCTGCCACCCAAGGAGAGAAGCCTCAGATCTTGCTAGCACACTAGCCTTGTACTTCCAGTTTCCAGAACTTCAAGAAATAAATCTATTGTTTAAGCCAAAAAAAAAAAAAAAGAGAGAGAGAGAAATATCGGGAAAATATTGAGATATGGAGGTTATCCTTCAAAAGTTGTAAAAATTGCAGTTAAAGTAGGACTGGGGCTCTGGAGAAGTGGAGAAAGACATTGCTGCTTTTCATTAGGAATCCTTCAGAAATATTTGATTTTTTAAAAAAAATGCATGTGTAATGCTTTAATTTTTTTTAAAAAACAGTGTGTGTGTGTGTGTGTGGGTACTTCCCTGGCAGTCCAGTACTTAAGACCCTGTGCTGCCATTGGAAGGGTCACAGGTTCTATCCCCGGTCAGGAAACTAAGATCCTGCATGGCTTCTGGCATGGCCAAAAAAAAAAACAGCCCATGAAGACATGCCCAAAGTGGTTGTCCCTATTATAAATAAATGTAAAGAAATTATTCTTTTTTATAGTGATTAAATTGATGTTTCCTAACAGTGAGTTGCTATTACAGAATTTAGACATTTTTAAAACGGAAGGACAAAAATTATATGCAGAGTATGATCTTAGCAACATTAACAATACTTAAGTTCAACACCCATGTAATCCAATTCTTACCTGTGGTTACCTGTGAGTGGCCGGATGTGGATGATTTAAATTATGAAATTTCAGTTTTATATAAAAGTAATTTAAAAAATAAGAATAAATTTTAAAATATGATGAATATAAGCTTATTGCCCGTATCTCCCTCTTTTCTCCATCTCAACATACCAGTCAGCATTTTAAAATGTAGTATTAGCCATGGTTAGCATTTTTACAATATTTATTTATTTGGCTGCTCTGAGTCTTAGTTGTGGCACACGGGATCTTTAGAGGCAGCATGTGGGATTTAGTTCCCTGACCAGTGATCCATGCCACTAGGCCATAAGGGAAGTCCCTCCATGGTTAATTAAAGAGCAAAACTTCTTGGTAACAAGATAGTATTGAAATTCTTATATCAAAATGGATGAGACTAAGGAGGTATTAATATCCTTCAGCAGGTATTAATATCCTTAGAGGTATTAATATCCTCTAAGTCTTTTTATTCTTAGAAAGACTGTAGGTCTGACTGTTAAACCCAAAGAACAAGCATAAGTTCCAAGGATGCACGGGTGAGAAAAGTTCCCTTAAAAACAATAGTAAGCTTCCATATACAAAAATGAGTTGTATTTCTATATATAAGTGATAATCTGAAAATGAAATTAAGAAAATAATTTAAATTTCAATAGCATCAAAAAGAGTAAATTAATTGGGAATAAATTGAACCAGGGAGATGCAAAACTCAGAAACTACACTAGAAACTATAAAACATTGTTGAAAGAAATTAAAGTATACCTAAATAAATGGAAAGACATCCCATGTTCATGGATTGGAACACTTAATTTTGTTAACATGGCAATACTCCCTAAATCAGCTTACAGACTCAATGTAATTCTTATAAAAATTCCAACTTCCAATTTTGCAGAAATGGATAAACTGATACTAAAACTCACATGAAATTGCAAAGGGCCCAATGTAATCAAAACAATCTTGAAAAAGAAAGTTGGAGGAAAATGTTCCAATTTCACAACTTACAGCAAAACTGTAGTAATCGAACAATGTTGTTGTGGTATAAGGACAGACATAAAGATGAAGGGAATAGAAATAAGAGCCCAGAAATAAACCCATTCATATCTGGTTAACAGATTTTCAACGAGGGTGCTGAAATCCAGTGGGGAAAAAATGTCTTTTCGACAAATGGTGCTTGGACAACTGGCTATCCACATGCAACAGATTGAAACTGGACCCTTACCTCACACACATACAAAAATTAACTCAAAATGGATCACAGACGTAAAAATTAAAAAATGTCAAACTCCTAGAAGAAAAACATAGGTATAGATCTTCATGATGCTGAATTTAGCAATGGATTCCTTTTTTTTTAATTTTATTTTTGGCAGTGGTGGTTTTTTGTTGCTATGCGCGCTTTTCTCTAGTTGAAGACAGGGGGTTACTCTCTGGATGCAGCGTGCAGCCTTCCCGCTGCAGTGGTTTCTCTTGTTGCAGAGCGCAGGCTTCAGTAGCTGTGGTTCACGGGCTCTAGAGCACAAGCTCAACAGTCGTGGCACAGGGGGCTTCACTGCTCCCGTGGCACAGTGATCTTCCTATGATCCAGGGATCTTCCTGGATCAAGGACACAACCCGTGTCTCCTGCATTGACAGGCAGATTCTTTATCACTGAGCCATCAGGAAAGCCCAGCAATGGATTCTTAGATATAACATCAAAAACACAAGCAACAAAAGGAAAAAATCAATACAATGGACCCCTTGAAAAGGAGAACTTTAGTGCACCAAAGAGTACAATCAAGCAAGTGAAAAAGATAGTCTGGCAGTTACTCAATCAAAGAATTATTACTCTACGGCCTAGCAATTCCAGTCCTAGGTTGAAACTGAATGTTGAAACAAAATCTTGCAAATGAATGTTCATAGCATCACTACTCACAAGAGACAAAAGTGAATACAATCAAAATACTCATCCACTGATTGAGAAAATTGTGGCATAACCATAAAATGGAATATAATTAGGCCACAAAAAGAAATAAAGTACTGATAACTACTGCACGGATGAGCCTTGAAAACATGCTAAGTGAAAAAAATTAGACACAAAAAGTCACATACTGTATATTCCCAAACATCCAAAACAGGCAAATCCAGGAGACAGAAAGCAGTTCCTATCACTACAGATGGTGACTGCAGCCATGAAATTAAAAGACGCTTACTCCTTGGAAGGAAAGTTATGACCAACCTAGATAGCATATTCAAAAGCAGAGACATTAGTTTGCCAACAAAGGTTCATCTAGTCAAGACTACGGTTTTTCCTGTGGTCATGTATGGATGTGAGAGTTGGACTGTGAAGAAAGCTGAGCGCTGAAGAATTGATGCTTTTGAACTGTGGTGTTGGAGAAGACTCTTGAGAGTCCTTGGACTGCAAGGAGATCCAACCAGTCCATTCTGAAGGACATCAGCCCTGGGATTTCTTTGGAAGGAATGATGCTGAAGCTGAAACTCCAGTACTTTGGCCACCTCATGTGAAGAGTTGACTCACTGGAAAAGACTCTGATGCTGGGAAGGATTGGGGGCAGGAGGAGAAGGGGACGACAGAGGATGAGATGGCTGGATGGCATCACTGACTCGATGGACATGAGTCTCAGTGAACTCTGGGAGTTGGCGATGGACAGGGAGGCCTGGCGTGCTGCAATTCATGGGGTCGCAAAGAGTCGGACACGACTGAGCGACTGATCTGATCTGATCTGATCTGATGGACTGAGGAGGACAGAGAAAATGGGGAGTGACTGTTTTGGTGATTGGTTTCTTTTGTGGGAGTTGATGAGTGTTCTGGTAATGGTTGTACACCACCATGAATGTGCTGGAAGCCACAGAATTGTCCATTTTTTAAAATTAATTTTATTTTTGGCTATGCAGTGTCTTCCTTGCTGCTCGTGGGTTTTTTTCTAGTTTCCGCCAAGTGGGGGCTACTCTCTCGTTGCTATACGTGGACTTCTCATGGTGGTTTCTCTTGTTGCGGAGCACAGGCTCTAGCGCACACAGGCCTCAGTGGTTACCACTGAGGTAACAAAGGCTTATCTTTGTTGTGGTGCAAAGGCTTATCTGTCCCTTGGCATCTCTGCAGACCAGGGATGGAACCCATGTCCCCTGCACTGGCAGCTGGATTCTTGACCACTGGACCAGCAGGGAAATCCAGAACTGTACATTTTTCAATCTTTTTAAATTTAGAAAAAAAGCAAATATTAAGCCTTGAGGGCATGCAGCCCAGACCATCCTCCAGCTTCTAGTCCATTTGTCCGGTTTCATTAGATTTCTAAAATGTCAGCTGACTTCCCTTCCCTGCTCTTGAAGAATGACTTGGAGGGAGGTTCGAGGCGGGGGCTCGGGTGCCAGCTCTGTGGTTCCCCCAAGTCCCGGAGGTTGTCACAGTTTGTGGCGGCTGGTGGGAGGCCATTGCCCCTCACCACCCCCACCTGCCCATCCACGGACTGGCCTTTCCAAAGACTCCGGGCGTAGGGAGGCCACCCACTCCCACCACCATTTCTCTCCCATTAGTGATTCCACATTTTAAAACTGGAGATTCTGCCTTTTTGTAAAAAAGAAACAAATGGACTCTCACCTGCTACAAGGCGCCATGGCCATTTTACTCGGGAAAGCTGTTATGAGTTGTTTCTTTTTTTCCAAAGGTGGGACAGTACTTCCTCCCCCATGTCAGAGGGTGCAGCCAGGAAGGAATGGTAAGAACCATTACTATGAATGAGCAGCCTTGCTTCCAGGCTGTTCTTGCACTAGGGAAAGGGGTCACAGCATAGTTTCAGTGTTAAGATGTGTAAAAAAGATGTAAAAAAAACCTCAAAATTTTTTTGAAGTGGGAAGAAAACATTCAAGCCTTTTAACTCCACTGTGTTAGGCAAACTGATACAGCTCAGAAATTTTCCTTTATACCAACTGTCAATGCCAGAATTTTGTATTCTGTTTTGTAAGGATTTCATAAAAGTCATAAAAACTGAAAAAACAAAAATGCTAAACACTAGGCAAGCTTGATATTAGGTTGTTTCTAAAACCTAGTTTTCTGGTAAAGCAAACTAAGTTGAAATCAAACCTCTCTCTTACCAGGGCCTGTCAGCTCTCTCCAATACTTTAGAAATCCCACATGTCACTTTGCTGAAATCAATTAATAGAGTTCTTGGTGCCTGCCCTGATCATCCTTTTCTCCCCCTCCCCAACACTGAAAAAGAAGATAAGTAGAATCTATCTCCATAATTTTACTTAGTCATTTAGTTCAGTAGCATCTTTTTATCATGATTTACAAAAATCTGACTGGCAATGAGAATTGGAAGAATCATTTGCATAAAGGAATTTTATTTACATATTTTTCCTCCTAAAGCACTAGGTTACTCAAAATGGTCATGTCTTAAAATTTAGGCAAGCTCCTGTGGTAATTATTACTTTTTAAAAAGCCATACTGGGTAGTCTTCAACAAGTGACAGTTTTTGTTGCTTAGGTGCTAAGTTGGGTCTGACTCTTTTGCAATCACCTTGCTCCTCTGTCCATGGGATTTCCCAGACAAGAGTACTGGAGTCAGTTGCCATGTCCTTCTCCAGGGTATCTTTTCCACCCAGGGACTGAACCCACACCTCCTACATTGGCAGGCAGATTCTTTACCATCTGAGCCACCAGGGAAACCCCTGAGAAACATTTACAGCTATTCATTTTAGAAGACATACTTGAGGACTAGTCTATTAAAGAATGTATAATCAAATAAAAGTAAAAATGAAATATTGAAAAAAAAAAAAAAAGAAATATTGGTTCCTGCTGATATGACTTGCCTACCAAGCTCAATGTGAGAAGAGAGAATTTGAGTATTTTAGCACAAGCTCACAGAACAGTATGTCCTTCAGTGTTGGAGTAGTAGAGGAAACCACTTTCTGCAACATCTTTTTCTCTGAAACTTCATGGCTTAAGTTCCATGTTCATGTATGTGAGCATATTTCAGAATTCTATGACTCTCTCCCATACATAATTAAGTAAAAAAGATTTTTAAAAAGTATATAGTGAGTTGGATACTATAATTTATCTGAGAAGGCAAAAAGAGTAGATATGTATACATATTTGTTTATAGTTCTAAAAATCTGAGTGTAAGTCATAAAAAAGTGTAAGATGTTAATTTAGAGAGGGAGAGAAGGATCAGGGTGGAAGGACACAAATAAAATCTAGACTTCACTAAAAACACCTTATTTTGTAAGCTTGACTTTGGAAATATTTAACTGTTTTACATCATTAGAAGACAAAATTAAATCCTAATTTTTTAAAAAGCTGTCTTTAAAAACAAAAGCAAAATAACACAAGTAAACTTAATAACCATATAGAGTTTAAAATGACTTTAAAAACAGTACCAAAGAACTTACAATAAGGATGAAAAGAGAAAAATCTTTAACTGTTTTCAGTAATAATATCTAAGTAGTAATATTGGTACTATTGTTCTGAAACCATGTTTATGTATAGTGACACTATTATATTTACATATAATTGCTATAATTTGTTTATATATGAGCTCATTTACATAAGTTGTGTGTATATGTAATATAGATAGATACAAAAGAAATGTGTTATGAAAACAAAATACAATGGAGGAATGGCTGACTGTAGGTTTGAGGTAGAAAGTGTACAGGGTGAGCCTGGAACATTCTGTCTTACTAGAAAACAAAGGGAATTATAAAGACCCCTGGGGTCACATCAGAAGGATGCAGGGGCCTACGTGACAGCTCTCTCAATGGCCCAAATTGGGCATCAATGAGAATAACAACTGCTATGAATTGAAACACTCAAATATCTGAAAACTCCAAGAGTTCAAATGATACTTAAACAAGTAAACAAGAAAACCCTTGTTAGGCACCATTAGAAGATACCTGAGAGCTAATTTTGGTTCTGAAAACTGGTTAAAAAAAAATCAAGTTCTTAATACATCTGTTATGTAAAAACTGTACCTAGTATAAATAAATAGTTGAGGGGAAATTCCCAGTTGATTAATGAAGAGAGAATTTACAGAAAATGTTTGTCAGTGGCTATTAACAGTACAAAAAGGGAGACAACAGGACAGTATGTCTTCTGATGTCAGTTCACAAAATAAAGTACTGTTGCTGCATCCGATCCTGATCAAGCTTCTAGACATAACAGAGAAGACAGAGGAACATGCTAAATGACACTATGGGGTTGCAGTTAGTAAAATGTGGAAACTCTTCAGGAAAAAATGACTTTTATCAACAAATAAACAGCAAGGGGAATAAAGGGAGGGGAAACCTAATAATTAAGAGACTTTAAATAAGCATTAGGAGTCCTGAATTCAAATAAGTCAATTGTATAAATGGAAGGTGAGGCATAGGATAGTGAAAATTTGAAAAATGATTGGATATTTGATATTAAGGAACTCTAACTTTATTTAGGTGTAATAATATTTTATTATGGTTCTACAAGTCTTTTAGAAATACTGAAGTATGTATGCATGTCATATGCCTGGGTTTTTCTTCACAATAATTCAATGGACTGGAGGGAGTAAGATGAAACAGGATGGACCACTGCTGAAGCCAGTATCTTCTCTCTTACAGTAAGCTTTTAATGTCCATGAACTCAATTTTTGCCACCCCAAAATTTCCCCAAACGGATACCATTTAGAGCTACTATATGTAAAATTATCTTTTTGTAGCTCATTAACAGCTCAATACAAATTCTTTATTTAGTTGAATAGCAGTATTCTTTCAAGTTAGTACAATGAACTAAATTGTATTTTCCCACAGAAAAACACATTATTAGAAATACATGATTTTTAATGAATTGACCATTACAGCTTCATAAAAAGCTAAGCATTGTATCACAAAGAAAGGTTACACCTCATAGGGGTTAATGCTGAGATTAACAAATGTTAGGACCTATCCATTATTTCTCCTCCACCATGACTTTAGTTCTTTCTGCTCAAATCTCAGGAACTTTCCCATCCAGGAACCTCAACTCATTTGATAAATATTCAGTAAGCTTTTCTTTTTTCTTGGCTGTGTGGCTTGTGGGATCTCAGTTCCCCGACCAGGAATTGTACCTAGGCCATGGCAGTAAAAACCCAGAATCTTAACCACGAGGGAACTCCCTTAGTAACCACTTGCTGAACCCAGACTACATGAGTATTTGGATCAGTGTTCTTGCTCCCAATGACTTCATTCTTACCAGAGAAAATGAAATAAACGTGTAACTATGGGTGGCTGGTATTACCTGTTAAGATCAACATATGTAGCCTTATCTATCACATATGTAACCCAGTCTATCAGAAGCCCTCAGAACAGTGTTTGGCTCGATTATCTAAAATCTTCTCAGGCTACAAGAGCAGGCACGGCTCTTCAGTTTTCTTAAGTTACTTAACCTTGCTGAGTCTCATCTCCAAAATGCCTAACATACATCCTGTACTGAGCACTGTGTCTGGTACTTAGGAGGTGCTGAACTAACTCTAGTATCCCTTCTTTGTCAAATATTTATAATGTTGGATTGAGCACTGCTGCAATCCTGGGTTACCAGCAGGTACTTTCATCTGATAATAAGCACTTCCAACAAACTTTCAAGGCACAGAATTATGTTTTAAAAAGTTTCCTATGTGGCTAGCTATGCCCATCTGCAATCCTTCAGGCCGCCTCCCCATTTTGGCATCTAACAAAGTAGCTTGCCTCTTCTCTCCTCACCCTTGAGCGACACACCCAAGTTCACCCAGAACTGTGTGCTACAATATAGGTCTACAGACTAGCCCCACACTCTCCAAAATTCTCAGTTTCCTACCTTTCTTTGTCTTTGTAACTAAGAGGCTGTACTATGCCAACCCTAATGTGAAGAATGAGGTACTAGGACTTCCCTGGCAGTCCAGTGGTTAAGACTTCTTTCACACTTCCAATGCAGGGGACCTGGGTTTGCCCTCTGGTCGGGGAACTAAGATCCCATATGCTGCTCGGCATGGCCCCCCAAATTTTTTTTAATTTTTAAATTAAAAAATAAAAGAATGGGATATGAGAACTTTTGAACCATACTTTTTCTGTCTTTTGATTCTCTCAGTCCTAGAACAGGCCTCAAGGTACAGGGAGTCTAAAATAAATATCCAGGTATTGTGAAATTGCTGTTGGTTCTTGTGTTGGCAAAGGGCCAAGGGAAAGAAAACATCATTGTAAAACTTCACGGGTCCCTACTTTCTATCCGTCGATGTAGCTATCTTAGCTGATTCTGATTCACAGCTATTAATCATATCTGATTCACAGCTATTAATCACATCACCAAATCAGGTCCTGTTCAAAAGAGCTAGCCCTTTGTCATCAGAAACTTAAGCCAAAAGGGAGGAGGTGGGTCTTGAAAAGGCAGAAATGGTCTTTTGTTTAAATAGGAAAGAAACATTAGGACTCGGTGCAGTAAGATTGAGTATCAAAGATTTTAAAAAAGTAGACAAGCTAAAACAAAATGTTTTATTATTAAAATAAAAAAACTTTGTATAAAAGCGTAACAGATCAAAAGCTCTATTTACATGTATTGATTCAAGGTCCAATTATGCACCAAACACTGAACCGAACTGGCAGAGCTACAGGCTGCAGATGCAAAGCAAAATGCACACACACACACTCTGAGTCTACCTCTACGAAAGGTTTGATTCATGCCGAAACAGGGCCAGGGAGAGACAACACACGACTCTGCCCAGAAACTAAACTGGCAGAGATGGTAAGTTCGCAAACTGGTGACAGTCACCCTTCTCCAAAAAAGGCACTTCTCAGTTATAAAAGTGCTTCAAACCTGAACATGAATCCTCTATGCCTGGCTTATAATTTCAAGAAAGCAAAAACTGCAAAGGATTGTAGCTGAGTTTATGTATCAATTTTCCATGCAAAATAACCAAGAATTTATTTGAAACACCTGATGTTATGAACTGACATAAACTTGGCAAACTCAATTATCCTGAGGTTTTATTCCATGAATTCAAAGATTGGCCTACTCCTGAAGCCTCCCCATCTCAATTTCCTAGGATGGCTTTTCTACAATGATTTCAAGCTTAGTACTGTCCTTGAACCTTCATATTGTGACTGTGTGGGCCAGATGCACATGGCAGAGGAAATACAAGCAAAATACATGAAATATTATCCTCAGAAGCCTCCACAGTCATATGCTCTGCTTGCCAACAATCACCTAATTTTTCCACACAGTCTTACAACTTTTGTGCCATGATTCTGCTAAAAAGGTTGACAAACACTATATCAGACCCAGTGTTTACATGTGAGCAAGTTACAGGGATAGTCTCTGAAATTGGATAGAGGTAGTTAATACTACTACTGTGTTTCTAAGTGCTTGGTTTTATGCGTGGATTCCAGGGCTATTTTCGACGCCAATTAAATCCAACATGCTTTCATAAAACTTCATTCAAAAAGGATTCCCAAACTAAATGATGGAGGAGAATCACTGGAAATAAGAGGATGGCATGGGGCAAGGGGTGGGCAGAAAAGCAAAGGAGAAACTGCAGGAGGGCAGAGTACAGCTGGCACTACACTTCTGTGATGCCCAGACACACGTGCACATTTAATGGGAACAACTTGATTTGCCTCTAAGACAGATTGAGCCTCAGAATTCTTAACCCGGGTTTCAATCACATGACAAAACTGAAGACTTTAACAAGGAAGATTTGCGAAGTGGAAGGCAGGTAGTGGATCTTCCAATTATTATCCTTGCATTTCAAACTCCTGTTTTAGACTGAAAGAGAAGAGGGAACACGTCAGGATATGGTTTTTGGCCTAAGAATTCTCTTATGAAAACTCTAATTCCAAAAGACACACGCACCCCAATGCTCATAGAAGCACTATTTACAATAGCCAAGACATAGAAACAACCTAAGTGTCCATTGACAGATGAATGGATAAAGCAGATGTGGTGCATATATACAGTGAAATACTACTCAGTCGTAAGAAAGAATGAATGAAATAATGCGATTTGGATGGACCAGTTGGACAGACCTAGAGATTACCATACTAAATTAGACAAAGACGAGTATCATATGATATCACTTATATGTGGAATCAAAAATATGACACAAATAAAAACTTATTTACAAAAAAGAAACAGACTCACAGATCTAGAAAACAAACATGGTTACTAGAGGGGAAGGGAGTTGGGGGAAGGATAAATCAGAAGTTTGGGATTAGCAGTTACAAACTACTATATATAAAATAAATAACCAACAAGGTCCACTGTATAGCACAGGAAACTATAGTCAATGGTTTGTAACAAACTGTAATGGAAAAAATACAAAAAAGAATATATTAACATGTAACTGAATCACTTTGCTGGATACCTGAAACTAATACAACATTGTAAATTAACCATACTTCTATTTTTAAAAAGTTACAAATAATAATCTTCTGAGAGCCTAATTCACTCCTTTAAAAATGTTTCTGTTGAATTGTAACATGCATCTTAAGTGCACAGCTTAAATTTTACACGAGGGCCCACAGGGTCACCACCACCCAGAGGAAGGTTTGCACTGCTCCCTGACACCCCACGTGCCTCTCCTGCTTTCCATGCAATTGCTATCCTGACTGCCACCTTCTCTTTAGGAAGGTAACAAAAATGAACAGGGGCAGGGTGTTTGGGAGAGAATGGACACATGTATATGTACGGCTTAGTCCCTTCACTGTTCACCTAACACAACCACAACATTGTTAATCAGCTATACCCCAATACAAAATAGAGTTCAAAGTTTGAGGAAAAAAAATACGAAAAGTGCTTAAAATAAGTTTCTCAGATAACTTGAAAAAAAAAATGTAAGGAAAAAAAAATTAAGATTGGGGTGCAGAAGAGAGAAAAACCAGCCCTACCTTTTCAAGTAAGCATGCACGTTCCCAAAGCCATGGTACTTGGCTAAGTACACGAGCACCCCAGTCGCACATCGCCCATCTCGCTGCCGACAGAAGCTGCAGTTGCAGATCCCGCGACACGGTGGGCAGTGCCAGTTCTGAAGGAGAAGCGTGAAAAGGCACCATTAAGTCAAACCTTACCACCCCTTACTTATCTACTCCTGTTCAACCTCTAAGGTGGGTGTCATCAATTGCATTCAGATCTTTTTTATTACTATTAAAAAAACAAAAACATAATGTGGTTAATGGATCACATTCCCTTGGGAAATCCCACAGGAAAAAGTCACACAACCATTACTAGTATGGGGACTACAGAACAGACTTCCCCTGAATGGCCAGGTCCCGAGCACTCCACAAGCGCTCACAATTATCCAGTACCTACACTATGAATTCATCTGCCTTTCAACACCAAGAGCTCAATCTCTTTCTGCCTCTATCAGCTCACAGCTGACCTTGGAGCCTAAAGGACGACCTCTTCAAGGCACTTACTGGGTCAAGCAGAGCATCCTTGACTTCTTCACCATAACGGTTTCGAAGGCAGGGACCACAGAATTGGCCTCGAACACCCCAGCACTCTGGGTTTCTGCAGTTTGTCTTGGTATCGATAGTTTTCTGGCGGCACTGATGACAAGTTGACCCCTGCAAATAAGAAGAAAAACAGAAACACTACTCTTTGTAGAGAAAATCTTAAAAGAATGTCATTCTCTGTGAATCCCCGGGCAGCCTGATGGTTAGGACTCTGTGCTTTTACTGCTGAGGACAAGCCACACAACCAAGAAAAAAAAGAAAGATAAATTTGACTACAAAAAATATTAAAAAAAAAAAAAAAGAATGTCCTTTTTTGTGGGTAGTCTGATCTTTTCTCTTTGAATCCTACCTCACATCTATATACACACGTATACGCCAGGCCATGAAGAGTATTGAGCATGGTGATTCCATTCAACTGGCAGATGCAACAGTTAATGCTATCAAAACTATCTCAAGAAAAGATATGCAAAAGAAAGCTTGCCCAAATCTTGTTTGTCTTTAGCACACCACCATATCCCCGGCAGAGAAGGCAACGGCACCCCACTCCAGTACTCTTGCCTGGTGAATCCCATGGTAGGCTGCAGTCCATGGGGTCGCTAGGAGTCCGACATGACTGAACAACTTCACTTTCACTTTTCACTTTCATGCACTGGAGAAGGAAATGACAACCTCCAGTATTCTTGCCTGGGGGATCCCAGGGACGGAGGAGCCTGGTGGGCTGCCGTCTATGGGGGTCGCACAGAGTCAGACATGACTGAAGCGACTTAGCAGCAGCAGCATATTCTCAGCACCTATCTATGTAGCACACATTAACAGCTACTTATGTTGAATGAAATGAATTTCTAAATTGAGAAAAGACTTAATGCTACTGAAGATTTACCTAAGCAACTACTGCTACTGCAACTAACCAGGCTAAATCCCAAGGATGCTACAAAATTCTCTTATCTTACATGAGAAAAATACCCAGGCACACATCCCATGCACTAAAATGTCTCTTACAGACGGGGACATCTACAGACATTATTTAGAGGCTCTGACCAATGAACGGTTATAGATCTTCTCTCGGGAGTTGTTGCAGATGTTCTCCAACTCTTCCTCCGTGATTTCGTCCACCGGGCGAACAACATGGGGAAGGGTCATGGGTCCGGGGCGACGACTTCGGGGCATGTCATCTTCCTGCATAACGAGAATCAAGGAACAGCGTCCTTCCTGGCTCGCTTTCCCAGCTTTGCCTCTTAGATCCTCGCTTTGTCACTCCTTCACAGAGAACGTAACCTGGAAATCAGTCTTGGAACTTATGGAGAAAGGGGATTTACTAAGGATCACAGAACAACATCACTGAAAAATAATTAAGAAAAGCCCAAGAAAACTTTTTAATTCTCTTGCCTGCTACCAACAGCCATCAAAACAAGCTGATGTGACCTTAACCATTGTGGACGGTTCGAGAAGGCCATTTAGTACAGATCCGTGGGGACTTCCCTGGTGGTCCAGTGGCTGGGACTCCACATTCCCAGTGCAGGGGGCCCAGGTTCAGTCCCGGGTCAGGGAACTAGATCCCACATGCTGCACCTCAGAGTTTGCCTGCCACAGTCAAATTAATTAATTTTTTAAGTTAAAAGTATACATGGATCGTTGGTGTTGAAATTGTATGTGCTCCCATCCTGTGTCCATGATCCCTGGACCCACAGAAGATGGCAAACAGAGGAGCAGACACAGAAGCAGAGAACTCACATTCATGTAGCCGACCATGGACTTCCTCTTCCTCACCAACATGTACTTGTCTTCCTCTTCCTCCTCCTCCTCCTCCTCCTCTGTGGGCAGGGCGCTGAGTGACCCAAGGACCCGGGATCTAGACCTTGTGAGTGGACGAGCTCTCCGCTCAGGGTTTCTCCTGCAGGCAACACCTGGAAATGTGCGCCTCCTGGGGGTCTTTGGACGCTGAAAACACAGAGGATGGACCCACTTACTCCAAAATGACAAGTGGCAGCTTCTTCTGAGGCAGGTTTTCCCATAAGTAAAAGGAATGCTCCACTTGCCATTTTCCTTCGTCCTTTCTGTAATGCATGGGAAATGAGCCCAGAAATAATACAGCCATTGAAATTCAGCTTCTGTAACACCAAGCCCAGTTTCTCTCAAACTCAGGGATGACCTATTTATTCTTGACTTGATAAAGATGTAAGAAAAAAATCTTGTTTTCTTAAAAAAAAAAAAAAAACCTTTTCTACAATATCTCTTAAGTAGCACAAGCTTAGCTCCTCAGAATACAATCATATATATTAGGCCATGACTTGGTTAAGAAATTGTTTTTTCTTTTTTTCTCATTCTCAGATTTTAAAAAGATAGATTACCGTGCCAGGTAGAAATGTTCCAAGGGCTGGAGTTACAGAAAAAACAACTTGCAATTTTTCTTCCCTATCTCTGAGGGGCTTAGTTTATTTGGGTGGGAGGGAGAGAAATAACCAATCAAAAGGCATTTGAGGAACTACTCTGACAATTCAATGCTTAAGACTCCATACTGCAGGAAGTGTGCGTTCAATCTCTCGTGGGAGAACTAGGATCTCACATGATACGCAGTGTGGCCAAAAAAAAAAAGGGGGTGATTTGAGCCCTGCAGGTGCTTGGCATGGGGTAGAGGGCCCACACTTGGCCTGGGGTGCAAGGAAGAGATCCCAGAGATCTTTTAGAAGACTTCCTGTATCACCTCTGTCTACAAGATCACACAAAATAACAAAATCAGACTTTAAACTATCACAACACCTCAGACTACCCCAAACACCATTCCACAAACAAATATTTGTACTTACTGAACTGGGGCCCGGCAGGGAACGCCTTCCAGGGAAGGAGCCAGGGAAGCTTTCTAATTCTGACATGAGTTTTGCAAGCTAGAAAAGGAGGAAATTAAACAGAAATTATTGGTTTACAGTAACTGCTGTAAACAAGCAAATTCTAGAAATCACAACAGCACAACTCAGAGTTTGTTTCTCCTGTACATTTCCCAAAACTTTCACAGATTGAAAGAAAAGTTAGAAAAGGGAAAGAAATACATGTTAAATCATATGCGATGACGTTTTCAGAGCTACGTGGAAAATAGTTCTTAGGACACATAAGCAACAAGTGGCTTAGAGAAATGCTGGGAAGGGTCATCAGTTCTGACACCTTCAAAGTCAGATACCTACCATTGCTTTGTTTTGCTTTATATTTAAAGCCCTTTTCTCCAAGAAATTCATGCCGCTTTCATCTTCCGAGTCAGAATTGGAATCGGTCACAGAATTCTCTGGGGGTTCAGGAGGCACTGTCCTTTTGTTGGCTGCTCCCCTGGTGCTTCGAGGGGGAAACTTCATGGCCACGCGGAGAGGTCCAGACCGCGTGCATTGACTGCGGGTCCGACAGCCCTCCCGGTTGGCCTGCAGCCTCTGGTCAATGAGAACAAGCGAGGCGTTAATGACTTGCTGACTGTCACAGAGTCTGAAAGAGTGTGACTACACAATGCCTTTGGAACAAAAGACACTTGCAAATACATTTGCATTGAACACTTTAATTGTCAAGTTTAACTGACGGCTCTGAGTAACAAAATCAGGAATTACTAATAAACGCAACAACCTGAGGGCCAATTAACTAGGAGCTTTCCTGGGACACACTGTACTACGCCACAGTCACAGCCTCTAGGACAGTGGTTCTGAGTCATTTTTTAAACTGTGAAAAATCCCAGCTTCTTTTTCCACTTCTTTAAAAAATAGAATCTCTATGTATTTTAAAAGAATTTCCCTAGAGACAAATATATGTTCTCTCATGATGTCCATACTTATGGTAGTATTAAACTATATTAAAGATGTCTCAATGCTCTACTTTTTTAAAAACTGTAGCAAAATATACATAAAATTTACCCCTTTAACCATTTGTTTTAATTTTTATTGGAGTATAGTTAATTTACAATGTTGTTACTCTTCAACCATTCTTAAGTGTACAGTTGAGTGACATTAAATACACTCCGTGTTTTGCAACTATCACCACCATCCATCTCCAGAAATTTTTTAAAACTCTATATTCATTAAACAATTACTCCCCATTCATCTCCCCCAGAACTCCTGGCAAGCATCATTCTACTTTCTGTCTCTATGAATCTGACTACCCCTCTTGAAATCTCAAGGACAGAAGAGCCTGGCAGGCTACAGGCCATGGGGTCCCAAGAGTCAGACATAACTTAGCAACTAAACATTAACAACTCTCTAATACATTTTGTGTAAGCATAAAATTTTTTAAATTTCAGATTCCAAAAGTAATGTTTGCATCATTTAAAATGTATTAAAGTTGGCCACCGGGGCAAATCAGAATCATGAGATATCACTTCCCACCTACTAGCAGAGCCAAATAAACAAGTATGGCAAGGATGTGGAAAAACCAGAATCTGCAAACACTGGGAGAAGTGTAAAACGGAGCAGCCACTTTGGAACAGTCTGGCAGTTCCTCAAAAGGTTAAACATAGAGACTGTATGACTCAACAATTCTACTCTTAGGTATGTACTCAGGTGTGCATATCCACACAAATATTGCACATGAACGTTCACAGCAGCATCATTCATAATAGCCAAAAGGTGCCAATAACTCAAACATCCATCAACTGATGAATGGATACATAAAAGGTGATAGGGTCTGAATATTTACAGCTGAGTATTATTCAGCAATAAAAAGATACAAAGTAATGGCACATGAAAGAACCTCAAGAACATCATGCTAAGTGAAAGAAGCCAGTCACAAAAGACCACGTATTGTTTGGTTCCATTTATATGAAATGCCTAGAACAGGCAAACCTAGGAGAGAAAATAGATTGGTGGTTGCCAGGAACTGAGGGTGCTGGGAAAGGATGCAAAGTGACTGCTGATGGGAACAGGGTTTCTTTTGGGGGTGATGAAAACATTCTGAAATTGACTGTGGTGATTGCTGAAAACAAACTAACAAAAAAGAGAGAAGTAAAAAATACCACCCATAAAATCCCAAAATGGAAGACCCGTTTTTTAACATTTCAACAACCTCATTGCTTTTTATAACCTTTATGTTATTTTTAGTGTGCAGACTGAGAGAACATAAAATGACAAAAAAACTTTCACAAATCCTTAAGCCTTTTAATCGATTGGCATTTTCTCAGTCGCAACAAACAGCATCTACAAAGAACTGAAACACTGCCCAGAAATGATTCAGGCTGTAGACAATGTTTGAGTCATACCCAGATTCACAGAGCAGTGCTGCCAATAACTCCAATACGCACTGATTCAGATCAACATCACCTCTTAAGAGAAAATATTACATTATCATGAAGTTAGGTCATGATAAAATACTCCCTGGCCAAATGTTCTCACTTATGTCAGCGCCGTGCAACTGTGGTCCCAGGCAGTGGACCCGTGTCAGACCACAATGAGCTGAAGAGCATGCACCCGAAACATATTTCCTTTATCGAGAAAGTGTTGCTAAGAGGAAAACATGTGCAGAAGTAAACAGCATGCTCTGATAAGAGTGGGACTGAGGCGCATCCCTGGCAGCAGCATCCTGAGCAGGACAATAGAGGTTAAAGGTAAGACAGCAGGCGTAAGAAAAGCCAACAAAAGAGCAACAGCGGAAGCAAGCAGGGCCCTAATTGTCATTACCTGCACTCAAGCTCCTGCATGCGAGTTATCACAGGCTTTCCAGATGCAGGTATAGATCCACTATGGGAATCAACTTTTACTGAAGTCTCTATGTCAGGCCCTGGGCTGGGCACTTAAATGTGACTGGAGCTCATCTTGAGGACATATCTGCTTCCTCTGATTGGGCTTGATTTCTGTGGCCACAGAAATCTGCACGCTGGCCAATTGTTTCTTACAAGTTTCTAAGATTTTCAGAGACTACAAAAATCCTCAAGCCTTACTATTAGAACTACATTAGCAAAAAACTGCTTTAAGACATGAAGAAAATACTCTTAAAACTTTTCTTAAAAGATCAACGACACCTTCTGGCATGACTAAAATGAAAATCATACGGAAAAAAGATTTTTAAGCAAGTATGTCATGCCTCTAAATGTATCTTATTGCCTGATATTGGTGAAATTCTCAAACTCACCATTCCATCCTGTATCTCACTCTCTGAGAAACCGCAAAACGATTCATCATCAGAGTCGGCATGAAAAATACTGGCCAGTTCGTTAGTGACATCTGGCCTTGGTTTCTGTAAAAATCCACAATGGTCTAACACATCTTGCACCTCACTTTCTGAAAAGCCGCAGAAAGATTCATTATCAGAGTCCTCATAAAAAACATTTGCCAGTTCTTCACTGATATCTGACCTGAATTTAGGTTTCTGTAAAATAAATAAATAAATGTGGTTGTGCATTTTTTTTTTCTTTTTGAAGAACCAATTTTCCGTAAACCGTGCAGAGAGCAAATCACATTTACAAGTGCACTACAAGAGAATAGCTTTTGTTACAAAGAAAAATGGTTCAGAGGTTTACAAATGATTTCTGAGTTGTTATGGCAAATCATCAGGCATGTTAGGTTAGGCGACATTTCAAAAGGATAGAATAAGTAGCTAATCTACCTCCAACAATTACTACCTAGAACCACAGCAAAAAGTGAAATGAAATTACAGTGCATACTGTATTTTCGTAACAGCTGTATAGAAATGTAGGCAAAAAGCAAGCAGTTTTAATCACGCACAAAGCATTTGGGGCATTTTGAGCACTGCAGACTCCATTCTGTTTATTCTCAGGCAGCACTTACTGTGTTTGCAAAATTATCAGAAGCAAAGCTGTCACAACTGTCATCAGAGGATGACGGGGTTTCCATGGAAATCAACTTCACATATCTGAATTTCTTGAAGTTCTTCTTTGCTCTGCAATCCTTTTGCTGCAAACGGAAATGGCCATACTATTAAATGGGATGCTTGCTGCAGAATCTAAAGAAAGGTATCATTTTTGAGTTGAGTAGGTTCAAACAGCGCAGAGGAGGTATGTCCATTTCTTATACCCTACAAAGAAAAAGGAGGCTTTGCAATTGCTACAAAATTTTCCAAAATCAGGTAAAATCCTAAAAAGAGATCCCTTTGAGGGAACATTGGTATCAATTTATTCAAATACCTGTGGAATTACCCTTTAACCCACCTTAAAAACTCCCAAACTCTTAACATTATACTGAGCTCCCAAGGCATTAAATGCTAAACTGCTAAAATCTGCCCTTAAAAAAAAAAAAAGAAAGAAATTAGACTGTACTTCAAAAATACAAAATGGTAGAGTGATTTCTTTCCCTCAGCCAAAATCAAGCTAATGAGGTCTTTCTAAGTAAGCTTTGGGCTCTGTACTGTGATGCTAATTTCTCAAACCTCGAACACTGGGCAGCACCTCTACTTCAAGAGGGCAGGCTTTCAAACAGGCCTTGTGCCAATCAGGAGGGGAACAGTGATTTCTGCACAAGTCTTTACAAATCAAATATATCAACCCAGTGAACAAATGTACAAGAACCAAGTTAAAGGTCAAACAGTCCTCCAAACCCAGGTAGAATGCCCAATTCCACTTCAGGGCTCTATTAGGCTGGCCACTCAGCTCTTTCTGTAGTTCCATTGCTACACAAGTCTTGAGTTTTTATAAGCCCTTTTATTAGACACATATGACCTATGGATATGAAAATGCTTCTTTCCTTCATAAACAATGAATTGCCTGGCACCAATCATCAGAATATGCAACTGACATCTACTTCATGTAAAAAAGATAGTAGTTTCTACCATTTCTTCATATTTCATAAGAGATTTCCTAAATGTTGTGCAGTCGCTAAGTCGTGTCCAACTCTTTGCAACCCCATCAAATGCAGCACTCCAGGCTTCCCTGTTCTTCACTACCTCCCAGAGTTTTGCTCAAACTCATCATGTCCATTGAGTTAGTGATGTAATCTGTCTCATCCTCTACCGCGCCCTTCTCCTCCTCTAGCCTGGAATCTTTCCCACAATCAGTCTTTTCCAGTGAGTTGGCTCTGCACCAGGTGGCCAAAGTACTGGAGCTTCACTATCAGTCTTTCCAATGAATATTCATTACTGTTGTATTACTTCCTATATTTTTAATATCTGAAATATGGCCATGGAATAACATTAGTGACTCCATACACTGAAAAGTTTAAGAAGGCAAGTTCTGCTACGGGTCCCACAAAATAATGCCAAGACGTGAGGTGTAGGGGGAATATCTTTCTGATCTTTCTACACCTAACGTTACACATTTCTCTTGCAAATAAAATTATTTTCATGATGGTGGAACCCAACCACCCAGTCAGTGCTTCTCAACAGACTCCATTCAATCATCTTAGGAAGTTTTAGTCTTGTCCTTTTAAAAATCATGAAAATGTGATAATAGGTAGAGGTACTACCTATTAACGGAGGTCTCAGAAACTCCCTATTTTCCAGATGAACAAATTAAAGGTACCAGGTATGTGAAATAAGATTGCCCAAGATCACAGGGCTGGAAGGAATCCGCAGTCTCCTAAAACAGCTGTGCTCCTCACACTGCTGCAGGAATTATCACCATTTCTGGTGGAGCTGCGGGTGGGGGTTCAATCCCTGGGGCAAAAAGATCCCCTAGAGGAGGCCATGGCAACCCACTCCAGTATTCTTGCCTGGAGAATCCATGGACAGAGGAGCCTGGTGGGCTACAGTCCATAGGGTCGCAAAGAGACGGACAGGACTGAAGCGACTTAGCAGGCACGCCCGCCAGCAATCATCAATCTACCTGCCTGCAGTCAGAGGCACAAGACCGCCTCAAGGGAAGTATTCTATTGGAAGCTCTCAGGGAAATACTTGCTGGGCGTTAACAAGTCAGCGCATGCGAAGTTAGTTAACAGGCAAATGTATGCTTGGAGAATAAGACAGAAAGAAGCAATACAAATGGTCATGGATTTTCCTGGCAGGTAGGTAATAACAAATGCCATTCAACAGATTTTTTTTTTGTGTGTGTGTGTGCCAGGCACTAAGCAATTCCTTGCAACAAAGGTGGAAACTGAGGCGTAGAGTGGTGAAACAGATTATTCAAGTCCCATGATGGCTCAAATTTGAACCCAGGGATGTCAGATTCCAGGTCCTGCTACATGTGGTTTTCTTCATCCTGAAAGCCAATGCCAAGGTCCATTCGGGAAGAGGTATCTCTGAAACTACGCCCCCAACACGCCCTCTCCAACCCACTCCCGGAGTACCCCAGCCCCTCACGTGGGCCCCTTACCCCTGCTATTTATTTTAAGCTTGTCATTTTCTTCCTCTTCACCCAACCCCCCACCCTCTAACCTCTCCTGGGGCAGACCCTCCGTTCCGGTTTCCGTTAGCGTAAACAGTAACGTTCCATGTTCCATTCAGGGCTCCGTCCTGTTGCTGCAAGAAAGGCTGGGGGTGGGGAAGGGAATGGGAAACGAGCAAATGGTCGGCAAACCGATAAGACCACCATTGCACTAATCACCTCCTGTGACCGTAAGTGCCCCCTCAAGTGTGCGCAACCCAAGTTCTAAAGAGAGCGGTTTTCAAGACCTTTAAACTCCCAACCCATCAACTCTCAGCAGTTAGATGCGCCTGCCAGCACGGCCAAGAGGAAAATAAGCAGGAAGCTAGCGCAAGGGTCCCAAGTGCGCCCAGGAGAATGCGTTACTAGACATTCATCCTCCCCGGGCTGTGCCTGGGAAAGGTCCGGGAGGCTGCAGGGCAGCACCCTACTCCACGTCCCGCTCCCCTCCGCGCCCCGCGGGCAGAGTTCGGACCAGCAGACACAATGGGGGACCGGTCCGCCCCTGCTGCCCGCAGCACACGTGTGCCTCGGACGCACGTGGCCTTGAGCTCCTCCAGGCTGCCAAGCATCCTGCAAACCTCAAACCTCACAACTCTCTGACCGCCCGCGCGCCGGGTGTCACGCCCGCTGGATACAGTCCCTAGTCTCTAAAATACCCCCAAGTGCACAAAATCTGGGGCTTGCCTAAACGGGTGCCGCCCAGGACTGCCACCCGTTGATAGGGGCACTCCGCCGGCGAAGTTGGAGGGGGTCAGCCCGCCCCCAGCACCCACCGCGCCCATCCCTCGCCTTAGCCCGTCCAGCCTCACCCGCGCGCGGCGAGCGTCCATGCTGGCGGCCGGCGCTGGAGCGGGGAGAGCTGAGCAGCCGCGCGCGCCGCCGTCCCACAGCGCAGGAGCCGGAGCCCTAGCCGCGCGGGCCGGCGGGCGGGGTGTGCAGAGCTGGGGCCGGAGGGGCGGGGCGCGGCCGACTTTCCCGCGTTGCGGCGCAGGTCCTGCCAGCTTTGGTAACGGCCCACCCGCGCAAGACCCACTCGGCCCCGAGAAAAAAGCAGCCCTTCCAGATACGCTAAAGTCCAGTAATAGTCTTGCAGTCCCCTAAGATCCGCCTTGGAAAAGTACTGCCTTGGAAGCTCCGGGACCTCTCTCTTTACATAGCTGCAGGGTCCCTAGAGAATGGCGCGAAAATGGGTCGTATTGCCCCGGGGATAGCAGCCTAATTTGCATGAATTCTGGGGCTGGGAGGGGAAAGCGGGAGACAGTGGGTAATGGAGAGCGGTGCCAGCCTCCGCGCTTAGCACTTTCCCTGAGGCGTGCGGTTTACGTTATTTAAAATAAAAATCAAAGACTGGAGCATGAACTCCCAACAGCCCAGGCACTGTCCCGCGATATAGCTAGCACCTCTTATCTGGTAACCACAACATTATCTAATGTAATAAAATGAGCTAAATCCCTTATCTTTCTTTCCAGAAAGCTCGGGAAGTTCTTTTACATAAGACTTGTGATTTTTAAATAAGAAAGGTCTGATGTTAGTTAAGACTTAACTATGGGATAATAAAGTCTAGAGATTATAGAAGAATAGAAGCTAAAGACTGTAATAATGTGATTTGGGGCTCCTTTCTTCTGTCAAAATTTGTAATCACTTAAGTCAGAAAGAACGTGAGATTTTTCATTGCCCCTTGAATCGAACCTGACATTACGACGAGATCAAGTGTGAAGCTTTAAAACAAATGTTTGTAGAGAGTAGGAAAAAAAGTTGCTTTTAGAAGAAAAAGTTAAATAAATTGGATTGCTTTAAAAGACGCTAATTATAATCTTACATTTTAAAACAAATGCTTGAAATGAAACATCAGTTTTCTCCTTCCCACTTCTCTTGGGAATACTTCTTTGCAGGAAGAGAATGCCTGAACATACTGCTTCCTCTCTGGGTGTACTGAAGACAAAAACTTGTGAACAAGCGACGCAAGAGAATGTGGATTGGAAAAATTGGAGGCGACTTGGTCGGAGTCTTCCAGCCTTTCTAATACCCGCCGGCTCCATGGTCACTCTGCCACAGTGCCAGGGACAAAGAACTCCCCGTCTGGAAGGTAGGCGCCAAGAGAGGTTGTTGGTCTGTCCTTCGAAATTCCTTGGCAGTAGTGGGCCCTCAATAAATATTTGTTGAGTAAATAAATGACTGCATGAATGATGAATGAACTAAAATTGTCCTTAGTGCTGTGTCCTTGGAAATGCAATCTGTGCCACTAAAATCAAACATATGAGAATTTGAAATTGCTAAACTAAGGAAGGGAAAGATTAAGTCACTTTGCCTACTGGTTCTGATAAGGAGGGCTTTCCTTGTGGCTTGGTTGGTAAAGAATCCGCTTAGTCCTCTGGGGGCACTCTAATATAGTTTACGTTATTTTTTTAGGTTAAGATCACTGGGCTATTCTTTTTAGTAATAGGAAAATGCAAATTAAAACAGATAGTTTCACTCAGACTGGCAAAAAAATTTAAAGCCTGTTAAGACCATGTGTTGGTAAGGATATGAGGAAATCCCTGCAAGGATGTTGTTAGAGTAAATGTTTCACTTTGGAGAGCAATTCAGGAATGTTCAGCAAAACCACTTACAGGTATATACTCTAAAACAAAGTTTTTCACACTGTGAGTTAGAACCCATTGGCAAATTTTGAAATCAATTTAGTGGGTTGCAACTAGCATATTTTCTTTCTTTCTGAAATAGAATTTTAAAAATAAGAGTAGTGTGTTGTTTCCTGAAACTCTTGCGCCTGTCTGTGTGTATGCTGTATAAAATGTGTACTTCTTACTGTGCTTCACCATCAAAAAGTTTCCAAGACACTGTCCAGGAGAAGGTGCATTGAGGCTTGTACTGGTGCTCTCTTGTTTGTTCAGCTGAGTCTTGCCAACATCTGTAACACTAGGCACTATTCTGAGAACTAGGACATAAAGCCCAGGGAGTTTACATTCTAGTGGAGGAGCAGAAGTAAGAGTAAGATAATTCCAGATGTGATCACTTCTGAGAAGAAGCTGTTAGTTGCTTAGTGGTGCCCGACTCTTTGTGACCTCATGGACTATAGCCCACCAGGTTCCTCTGTCCATGGAATTCTCCAGGCAAACATACTGGAGTGGGTTGCCATTTCCTCCTCCAGGGGAATCTTCCCAACCCAGGGATCGAACCCAAGTCTTTTGCATTGCTGGCAGATTCATTACTGTCTGAGCCATCAGGGAAGCAAAAAGCAGAATAAAGGGATAGGAAATAAAAGAGGTACCAATTCAGATAATAGAAACAGGAAAGGAGGTGTTATCTGATCAAAAACGCAAATAAAGACAAGGGAGGGGAACTTCAGTGGCTGAGGCTCCACGCTTGCAAAGCAGAGGACCTGGATCTGATCCCTGTTCAGGGAACTAGATCACACATACCACAACTAAAGATCCCATATGCCACAACTTAGACTTAGTGCAGCCAAATAAACAAATACATTTAAAAAAAAATAGGAATCCATAGGAAGATGAAGGAAGTGCTGGCATAAGACAGAGTGAACAGCTAGTTAAAAGGCTCTAAGGCAGTGAATAGAAGCTTAGTAGCAGGCCATATGGAGAAGGCAATGACACCCAGCTCTTGCCTGGAAAATCCCATGGATGGAGGAGCCTGGTGGGCTGCAGTCCATGGGGTCGCTAAGAGTCAGACACGACTGAGCAAATTCACTTTCACTTTTCACTTTCATGCATTGGAGAAGGAAATGGCAACCCACTCCAGTGTTCTTGTCTGGAGAATCCTAGGGACGGGGGAGCCCGATGGGCTACCGTCTATGGGGTCGCACAGATTCGGACACGACTGAAGCGACTTAGCAGCAGCAGCAGCAGCAGACCATACTGGACTACAGAAAGCTAGAGAAAGAGAGAGCATGGGAGAGATCACATGGAGGCTCCCTGGCCATGGAAGAAGCTTGAACTTTATATCAGGTATGAGAGGAAGGATTCTGATGAAGAAAAGACCCAATCAGACTCCATGAGCTGCATGAACTATAAACTAAATGGGGATGGGGGAGCAAGAGTGAGACACTTCGGAGCTCCTAAAGGAGAAAATGATGTTTTGGACTAGGGTGATTCTGGGATGAGGGAGAAGTGGTCAGATTTTAAGATACATCATTTTGAAGGCAGAGCTAACTGGACCAGAGGAATGGATTGTTCATTCATAGTAGTGTTGTGTATCATAGTAAGATATTGCAAACAATCTAAATGGCCCTCAGAAAGGAAATGGAGACAGGAACAGTGGTATAGTCATACAACAGAATTTGAACAGTGTTCAAAGGAATGGCATAGCTTACGTGCATCAGTGTAGGTAAATCTTAATGTTGAACGGAAAAGCAAATTGCAAACATTTTGGTAAAGCATACCCCTTATGCAAATTTTTAAAAATACAAAACGTACATAAACTGTGAAAGTATATAAAGACATGAGCAATTAGAATAGGATAGAGGCTAACTCTAAGGAGGGAAAGATGGAGGACACAGGGGAGGATGAGGTTTTCCACTCTATCACTAATGCTTTCTTTAAAAATAAACAGTATGGGGACTTCCCAGTTGATCCAGTGGCTAAGACCCTGTGTGCTCAGTGTAGGAGGTCAGGGGTTCAATCCCTGGTCAGGAAGCTATTCCACGTGCTACAAGTAAAGATCCCATGTGCCACAACTAATACCTGGTAAAGCCAAATAAATAAATAAACATTAAAAAAAATAATAATAAAGGGTACAAAGAAAAAATGGCAAAGTGTTCAATGTGAGTAGTAGATACATGAGTGTATTATAATTTCACTTTTTGTGGGCTTTTTTTGTGTCTGAAACATTTTATGATAAAAATTTTTTTTAAATTTTGTAACAGTTGTCCTGTCAAGACATATATTGTAGTGTTAAATATGCAGTCCTGGGATTTCCTTGAATGGTCCAGCGGTTAAGAATCCACCTTCCAAGGCAGGGGACCTGGGGGAGGGGTGGTTTTGACCCCTTGTGGGGTAGGGGGAACAAAGATCCTACATGCCACAGGGCAACTAAGCCCATGCACCACAACTAGAGAAGCCTGCCCACAGCAAAGACCCAACACAGCCCCCCGCCCCAAAAAATATATATATACACACATATGCAGTTCCATACAGGGTCCTATAAAAGGGAATGCCAGTTAGTCTTGTAATTTTAGCTATTTCATAAAGGTTTTAAGTCACTATGTTAATCATATACTGGTAAAATGTTCATTTTGAAAGAAAGACACAAATGAGTAAGAATGGAAATTCAATGAGCAGAGATGACGAGGCCACCGGCCAGAGCAACAGGTAGCAGGCACATAGCTGATGTTGCATAAGCACATACCTGACATTTACAGACAGTATCTGATCCAAGGGTTGTAAATACAGCAGGGCCTCAGTAACTGCTTATTACCAACTAGAATGATTGTGGGAGGAATTTTAAATCTGTGAAACATTCTAAAATACCAATCTCCTGTAACAGAGCTTTGAACCCCTCAGGCTATTATGAACTTTCAGGATGGTTGTATGCTGTCTCATCGCTTTTATTCACTTTGCACAAAGAATTTCATTTCCTATTAAGTTTGGTACTTGACCCTGAGGATCTGAGCACTCAGCACCTGTAGAATAACAAGGTGAATTAAGTCAATCTCAACCTTGAGATGCTTGGTTTTAGGACAAAGAGTGCAAAAATTAATAAGAGGTATCCCTTTTAGATGGATTTCAGAACAAAGCTAATGTCCCAGTCGGTATGCTGCTCTGGTCCCACCCACCTTTCCTTCTTTCTAGCAAGGTAACTTGAACCCAAGCTGCTCTATAAATGAGAAACCCTCAATAGCCACCACACACGTGGGGACAAAGGGCTGGGAGAGTTGTCACTGTGTTCGTGGATATAGACAGGTTGCACTGTGTCAGGTGACAAATCTCTGTTTTAAATAACCCCCTAATTATTGATTTACTTGCCCAGTGCCTGCTTTCAGGATGCACAAAGGCAAGAAATCAAAAAGCTCTAAAGTTACCCTTCTGTTGCCAGAAGTCCCTCTGCATGAGGGCCCAGCCCATGACCACCCTGGCTCAGTCAAATTCATAAATCCTACGCCTCCAAACCGTATTGGTATGTTTGTTTTTAATCATATGTCAACACCATTTTAAGTAGGTCAGTTTACTGACCTCTGATGCCTGGTGCGAGAATGGAAGATGGAAACGTGAATGCAAATCTCGCCATTTTTCACAAGAGGAAATATTTGGTTTTTCATGGATAAGCATTATCTATTGTGAAATACTTGATTGCTAATGTTAAGGCACCATTAAACACTGAATGAGATAAAGTCAAGTTTTAATTACTGAATCAGTCAGTTTCAACATTACAGAAGCTGAATTATAACTATAACTCTGCCTACAATTTTATGATCCATACTCGATTCTAACTTGTTCTCCTTCCAGAACTTTTTAAAAATTTTGTACTTAGCAAGGTTTCTTTTTGTTTTTACTCAAGAGTTTTTGGTTTTTAATTTGATCATCCCACCACCACCACTGGGGGGCTTCCCTGTTGCTCAGATGGTAAGGAACATGCATGCAGTGTGATACCAGGGTTGGATTCCTGGGTTGGGAAGATCCCTTGGAGAAAGGAGTGGCTACCTACTCCAGTGTTCTTGCCTGGAGAATTCAATGGACAAAGGAGCCTCGTGGGCTACAGTCCATTGGGTTGCAAAGAGTCAGACACAACTGAGCGACTAACACTTTAGCACTTTCTCACCACCGGAAACAACTAGGGAGTACCCAAAAAAAAGGCGTGAAAAGTTTCTTTTCTCTGTTCGCTGCATAGACAGCTTATTGTAAACTGTCCTACTTGTGAATTTTCCAGGGCATTGATTTCTTCTTCAGATCGGTTCCTCTTAAGCAACTCTGTGCAAAGAGAATTGTAGAGAGAGGAAGTTTGACTATTAGCTAAAAGGAGACTTGAGGATTGACTATAGATTGGTTAAAAGCTCAAGATACTGGTCAGGACCCTAGGGAAGAGCCTAATCTGCACATTAATCTATACAACTCAAAACCAGTCCACCAGCAGACCTCAAAAAGTTAAACATAGAATTACCACATGATCCATCGATTCCATTCCTAGGTATACACCCAAACACTTGAAGCAGGAACTCAAAGATAAACTTGTACTCCCATGCTTGCAGCAGTGTTATTAACAATAGCCAGAAGGTGTTAAGCACACAAATGTCCATCAACAGATGAATGGATAGAAAAAAAATGTGGTATTTACATACAATGGAATGTTAATTAGCCTTAAAACGAATGAAATTCTGTTACATAGATGAACCTAAAAAGCACTGTGTTAATTGAAATAAGCCAGACACACAAAAGGACAAATATAAAGTATGTAGAATAGAAAAATTCAGAAAGTATAATAGAGGTTACCAGGGACTGAACGGAAGGAGGGAAATGACTCCTTAACACATACAGAGTTTCTGTTTGGGACAATGAAAAAGTTCTGGAAATGGATAGTGCTAATGGCTGCACAACGTTTTCAGTGTACCTGGTGGCCCAGAGGTTAAAGCATCTGCCCGCAATGCAGGAGACCCGGGTTCAATCCCTGGGTCGGGAAGATCCCCTGGAGAAGGAAACGGCAACCCACTCCAGTATTCTTGCCTGGAGAATCCCATGGACGGAGGAGCCTGGTGGGCTACAGTCCATGGGGTCGCAAAGAGTCGGACACGACTGAGCGAGCGACTCAATGCCACTGAATTGCACACTTTCAAATGATTAAAATGATAAATTTCAAGTACATATGACCACATTTAAAAAAAATAACGACAACAGACAGCTCACCAAAAATCTGGATTCCATAAGGACTCATGGGGTCAGGTTAAAGGTGTTGGAAGTGAGGAGGAAAACCACATTCCCACCCTATCCTCTCCCAGATTTCTAGAGAAGAAATTACTGTGGAAAATGTGAGGGAACTATTAATAGTCCAAAAGTCATTGTAGTTCACAGTTCTTTTTTGCTGTAATATTAATAGATTCGTTTGGGGGAAATTCCCAGGTGGTTCAGTTGTTAGGACTCAGCTAACACTGCACGGGGCACAGGTTCCATTCTTGGTTGGGGAATTAAGATCCTACAGCGTGTGTGACAGGGAAAAAGAGTTGCCATTTTTTTAAATAAAAATAATTTTCATGATCATGACTCATCCGTAACTCACAGACACGTCCTCTCTCCATGGGCCACCAGGAGGAAACAAGGAAAAAACAGTCAGCATTGTCCGTCTGGCTCAGGTGTACAGAGATCCAGCCTTGGGAGAACCAGCATGACCTTGATGAGCATCACTTAGTGCCAAAGGAAATGACTGACAGATACTCAAGCCAGGCTGGGAATCTCCTGGACCCCTTAGATTTTTGGTTCAAAGAGACATTTGGGAGTGGGACACATTAATTCCACTTAATGGTCTTTAAACAGGCTGATGAAACTTGTGCCTCCTGAGGGTGTAACTCAGAATGGACTGTTCCCTTTAACGTTTAATGAAAGAATTTTCTAAAGGGAGGAAGGGGTGTCTTTTCCTGTTTCCACAAGACCAGCATCTGCAACTACAAGTGCCATCAAACATCCACATTAATGACTAAGGGGATGATGAGGTGGTGTTAGGAGAACTAGGAAGGAGCTTTGCTACATAGGACTACCAGGCAATGCAGCAGAAAACAGGTACCAACAGGTGCAATATAGATGATTTAACAGCAACCACAGGAACCCACTGGGCTAGAATTTGGAAAGGCCTAAGGAGTTTAGGCGAAGGAGGTGATGGCACCCCACTCCAGTACTCTTGCCTGGAAAATCCCATGGACGGAGGAGCCTGGTGGGCTGCAGTCCATGGGGTCGCTAAGAGTCGGACACGACTGGGCGACTTCACTTTCACTTTTCACTTTCACGCATTGGCGAAGGAAATGGCAACCCACTCCAGTGTTCTTGCGTGGAGAATCCCAGGGAGGGGGTAGCCTGGTGGGCTGCCGTCTGGGGGTCGCACAGAGTCGGACATGACTGAAGCAACTTAGCAGCAGCAGCAGCAGCAAGGAGTTTATGTATCCTGAAAGCAATAGAGTTTTAAGCAAAAGAACAAACAATACAGTAAAATTTGCACTATAGAAAAATCACTCTGGTTCCAGGATAAAGAACGCACAAGAAGGACTTCCTGGTGGTCCAGTGGCTAAGACTCCACACTCCCAATGCAGGGGACCCCGGTTTGATCCCTGGTTAGGGAACTGTATCCCACATGCCACAACTAAGACTCAGCACAGTCAAATAAATAAATTAAAATATATATATTAAAAAATAATGCACAGGAAGGGGGCAAGGAAGCTGGATGCTGGGGAAACAGGAAACTGTTCCAGCTATCCAGGACACAGAATGAGGTCTAAATTAATATTGTTCTGGTAAGACAGAGGGAGGGATGAGTATAAAACAGAATGTAAGAGATATTTAGAAAGTCAGAGGGAACAAGAATGTAACCAGTGGGAGAGAAGCATAAAATAGTAGGATTATTGGAATGATATGGTTCCTAGGCTCATAAAAAATATAAGAGCTCACATTAGCGTCCTCACTCTGTCCATAGGTATCCAGTATGTACCCAGTGCTGTACTCATCAGTATTAACTTTAAGGCAGGAAACAGGGGATCTGGTTTTCTTGGAGCAAGGGTCATGGTTAACTGAGCTTGTCTGTATAAATACTTTATTTCTTAGAAATCTTATTTTTTTTAATTTCCTCATTAATTAATAGATATGTATATACCTAATATAATTGCATTAATACTTTCATATACTTTAATATGTATGATCAGATTGCCAACATCCACTGGATCATAGAAAAAGCAAGAAAATTCCAGAAAAACATCTACTTCTGCTTCCTTGACTACACTAAAGCCTTTGACTGTGTGGATCACAACAAACTGTGGAAAATTCTTAAAGAGATGGGAATACCAGACCACCTTACCTACCTCCTGAGAAATCTGTATGCAGGTCAAGAAGCAACAGTTAGAAATGGACATGGAACAAGAGACTGTTTCCAAATTGGGAAAGGAATACATCAAGGCTGTATACTGATTACCCTGTTTATTTAACTTATATGCAGAGTACATCATGAGAAATGCTGGACTGGATGAAGCCCAAGCTGGAATCAAGATTGCCAGGAGACAGATCAATAACCTCAGATATGCAGATGACACCACCATTACGGCAGAGAGCAAACAAGAACTAAAGAGCCTCTTGATGAAGGTGAAAGAGGAGCGTGAAAAAGCTGGCTTAAAACTCAACATTCAAAAACTAAGATCATGGTATCCAGTCCCATCTGCTGCTGCTGCTGCTGCAAAGTCGCTTTAGGAGTGTCCAACTCTGTGCGACCCCATAGATGGCAGCCCACCAGGCTCCTCTATCCCTGGGATTCTCCAGGCAAGAATACTGGAGTGAGTTGCCATTTCCTTCTCCATTGCGTGCATGCATGCTAAGTCATTTCAGTCATGTCTGACTTTGTGCAACCCCATGGAAACAGCCCACTAGGCTCCTCTGTCCACAGGATTCTCTAGGAAAGAACACTGGAGTGGGTTGCCATTTCCTTCTCCAATCCAGTCCCATCACTTTGTGGCAAATAGATGGGGAAACAATGGAAACAGTGAAAGATTTTATTTTCTCGGGCTCCAAAATCAGTGCAGATGGTGACTGCAGGCATGAAATTAAAAGATGCTTGTTCCTTGGAAGAAAAGCTATGACCAACCTAGACAGCATATTGAAAAGCAGAGGCATAACATTGCTGACAAACGTCCATCTAGTCAAAACTTTGGTTTTTCCAGTAGTCATGTATGGATGTGAGAGTTGGACTATAAAGAAAGCAGAGAGCTGAAGAATTGATGCTTTTGAACTGTTGTGTTGGAGAAGACTCTTGAGAGTCCCTTGGACAGCAAAGAGATCCAACCAGTCAATCCTAAAGGAAATCAGCCCTGAATATTCATTAGAAGGACTAATGCTGAAGCTGGATCTCCGATATTTTGGTCACCTGATGTGAAGAACTGACTCATAGGAAAATACCCTGATGCTGGGAAAGATTGAAGACAGGAGGAGAAGGGGACAACAGAGGATGAGATGGTTGGATGGCATCACCGACTCAATGGATATGAGTTTGAGCAAGCTCTGGGAGTTGGTATTGGACAGGGAAGCCTGGCATGCTTCAGTCCATGGGGTCACAAAGAATTGGACACAATTGAGCAATTGAACTGAACTGATAGTTTAATAAGTAGTTAAGTAATATCTAAATAGTATCAGCGACACTGATGGTGGTAAAAGGTACTATTCATTCCATGTGCTAATGTGCTATGTGCTCAGTCACTTAGTGGTGTCTGATCCTTTGTGATCCTGTGGATTGTAGCCCATCAGGCTCCTCTGTCCATGAGATTATTTAAGTCAAGAATACTGGAGTGGATTGCCATGCCCTCCTCCAGGGTATCTTCCTAATCCAGGGTTGAACCTGCATCTCCTGCACCTCATGCATTGCAGGCAGATTCTTTACCTTTGAGACACGAGGGGCTGTATTTAATAAAATGGCAGGAAGGGATTGCAGCAGAACTAGAGATGGGATGCTTAGTGCCAGGAGGTTGTGAACTCTTAAGACTGAGAAGCAGCTTTGATACTGCCCCATGATGTTGTCTCTAGATACAATAGTTAGTTATGATTTTAGGAGCTTTATTTTAACAATGGGAATATGTATTTTTGACTAGAAAAGTATTATCTTAATCATGTTCGTCTGGGCATCTTTGGAACTACCGAATGGGAAAAGTTACGCACTTGGCAGGCTCAGTAATAATAAATAAAATGTATTGTGCACTGACTATATGCCAGACGTGTACTCATTTAATCCTCACACCAATCCTGTAAGGCAGGCTTGGTTCATTTTCTCTAGTTTATAGACAAAATACAAAAACTGAGAGATTAACTTGCCCAAGGTCATAGAACACGTGGCGAGTGGCATAGCTATTTCAGCTTAGACTGAGTTCACACTCTTTACTGCTGTACTGTACCAGACAACATCTGAATAGCCAGCCCCACATGGTTAAGCACCACATTTGATACCAGGTGATAACGTTCCCCTGCTCCCAATCAGATTAGACACTTGAGATAGGGGCCACTGATCCATTAATACCTTAGTGGTCCCATGGTCACTTTCTTTCTCTTAGTTAATCCTTGTTAATACCAGAAGATAACACTGGCTAGTGGTGAAATAGAAAGCAAATAAATGATGCTCTGAGTCCAGGGCAGAATGAGGACTACTGTGAGCTAATGTCACAAAGAAGCAGAAGAGACCAAATGGCCAGTAAGAAAACAGGGTTGCAGACTTCCCTCGTGGTCCAGTGGTTAAGAATCCACCTGCCATTGCAAGGGGCATGGGTTCGATCCCTGGTCTGGGAGGATTTCACATGCTGTGGAGCAACTGAGCCTGTGTGCCACAACTTCTCCGCTTGTGCTCTGCAGGAAGAGAAGCCAGCACAATAAGCCCGAGCACCTCAACTGCAGAGCAGACCCCACTTGCCACAACTAGAGAAAGCCTGTGCAGCAAGGAAGACCCACTATACCCAGAAAAAAATAAATAAATAAAATTTAAAGACAAGAAAATAAGATTGCTTAGGGCAGCAAGAAGAATTATCCAAAATTCCAAATTTTAGAAACTATAAAAACTGGCTGCTATTAGTTCAGTCTGCTACAACAAAGATACCATAGACTGGATGACTTTAACAACAAACATTTACTTCTTTTAGTTCTGGAGACTGGGAAATGCACAATCAAGGTGCCTGGCAAGAGTGTGCTTCCTGATTTGAGACGGCCTTCTTGCTATCCTAACAGGGGAGAGCAGAGATAGAGAAGCAATTTCTCTCATATCTCTTCTTCTAAGGGCACTAATCCTATTCATGAGGGCTGTACTCCCATAACCTCATTCCTTCCAGAAGGACCCACCTCCACATACTGTTTCACTGGAGATGGAACATCAACACATGAATTTCCCAACATATGAATGTCCCAACATACGGGACACAAACATTGGCTTTATAAGTTCCTAAGTGGAAACTGGTAAAGACTGGTTATTCTAGTTACTGTCTTTGATGACTCTGAAAGATCTAGTCTAATTTGTCACCAGAGTTGTGACGGTAGTCTAATCTCTAGGGTGAGAGCTTGGTCAAGCTGTGTCTCTTTGGACTCCTCTTTTTCAGATTAGAGCCTGGAAGGCGAGGTATGCTACTGTATGGGTATCCTGTGGCTGCTGTTAAAAATGATCACAAACTCTGTGGCTTAAAACAATAGAAATGTATTCTCTCAGCTTTGGAGGCCAGAATTCTGAAATCAAGGTATCAAGAGGACTGTGCTCCCTCCAGAAGTTCTAGGAATGAGTCTCTGTTCCTTGCCTCTTGCAGTTTTGGGTTGCTGTCCTCATTCTTTGGCTTATGGTTGCTCACACCAGTCTCTGCCTCCATCTTTGCATGATCTTCTCCTCTGTGGCTGTGACTCCTCCTCTTGTGTCTCTTATAAGGACACTTGCCATTGGGATCAGGGCCTATTTGGGTTATCCATGATGGTCTCATTTCAAGATCCTTAACTTAAATTACATCTGTAATTTCCAAATAAGGTAACATTTACAGGGCTTGGGTATCAGGAAAAAGACAGAATTATAGTTGGGAGATTTCAGCACTCCTCACTCAGTGAGTGATAAAATTAACCAGAAAATCAGCAAGGGTATAGAAGAACTCAACACCACCGACCAACAGAACCTAGTCAACATTCATATAACGCTTCATCCAACAACAGCATGATACACATTCTTTTAAAGTGTCCAGAGAAACCAAACCATATCCTGGGTCATAAAGCAAACTTTGAAATTAAAAAGAATGTGATTTATAGAAAGGGTATTATATAACCATGATGGAATCAAACTAGAAATAAATAACAGAAGTCTGGGCTTCCGTGGTGGCTCGGTGGTAAAGAATCTGCCTGCCAATGCAGGAGACGTGGGTTCCATCCCTGATCCGGGAAGATCCCACGTGGCCAGCAGCTAAGCCCACACACCACAACTACTGAGCCTCGGATTCTAGCTGCAACTACTGAGCCCAAGTGCTGCAACTGCTGAAACACACACGCCCTAGAGCCCGTGCAGTGCGACAAGAGAAGCCGCTGCAATGAGAAGCCTGCGCACCACATCTAGACAGTAGCCCCTAAAGAGAAGCCCGTGCAGCAACAGAGACCCGGCCCGGCCAAAAATAAATAAATACAATTTTTTTTTTTAAAGAGAATCATAAAGGGGTAGCCTCAAATTCTGCACGTAAGTTCTGCCCAAATCTTTGGCTAATTCCTAAACTACCTGCACGTGAGAGATCCAAGAAGTTCATCTATGGCTTTAAAAACTAAATAGAGATTTCAGCTGCTACCAACTGCAGGGGAGTCTGAGTGTGGAGTTTGAAGTAGGCCCAGTTAACCTCCCGTCAAAACAAATAATCAAGACTCTTTGGAAAAACAGAACAGAATCCAGAGTTTCTACAGTGATTATTTATGTTTTGAATAAAACCCCAAATCACTAGACAAAGGGGGAAACTCGCGTGACTCATCCGTAATCAATGCAGACTAACTTCAGGATTCTGCAGATACTGAAGTTAGCAAAGGAAGATTATAAAAGTTATTAGGACTAAGCTTACTTTTCCTTTATGACCTTAAACAAATAAGAGCTATCAGTAAAGAAAGCAAAAGTATAAAAATAGAACCAAATGGAAATTCTAGATTTGAAATATAAATAAAATATCTAATGGATAGACTTAAAAGAATACTGGTTATGATGTCATAATAAGTGAACAAAAAGAGAGATAATTAGAAATTATCCAGTCTAAAGAACAGAGGATAAAAGACTGGGGGGGAAAACAAAGAACAGAACAGAAAAGGGACTTTGTGACTTATGGGAACAATATAAAAAGTTCTAATATATGAGTAATTGGAGTCCTAGAAGGAAGGCAGAGAGAATGAGGCAGGGAAAAAAATAGTTGAAGGAATAATAGCTGAAAATTTCCCAAATTTATAGATTCAAGAAGCTCGGCAAACCCTAAGCAAAACAAATACAAAGAAAACCACACCTGTGATATCCTTTGTAAATTTTCTGAAAACCAAAGATGAAGAGAAAAACAGTTTAAAAACATATACAAGAAAATACAAATGACCACTGACTTCTCTTCAAAAGTATTTGTGTTTCCAAACACAGCATCATTGTGTTTTAGCATAATTCAATTTTAACACAGCACCAACTAGAAAAGACAGGGTAAGATGTCCATGACACGAGGCCCTTAACAGAATCATCAAGGATTTTTTCTTCAGTCCATCCTTCAGAGAAGATCAAAGAAACCAGTTACTCCACAGTGAAATGACTAAAAACCTAGTTAAGAAAATAAAATTTTGCCTTCATTGTATAAATACAAATAAGCACTAGGTAGTCATACCAATCCTTAAAAAGCCAGGGTAGAAAACTGGTAGCAGAGAGTTTAGAAAAAGGAGAGCTGATTAAATTGGATTATCATCCTGACAGCCCCTTTTTCTAATCTCTAGTCAATGCTGCCTCCCTGGGGGTTTATTTTCTTTATATTCTTTGGATATCAAAGGGGTTACTTTTCAGGTGCTATGGACCTGATCTAGGACCTGAGTTAGACGACTTAAAAGAAAATTTTGTAACTCTCCTCAGGATCAAGATCAACATACGAAAATAAAAAAAAAAGGAAATAATAGACATTTCTGAAATTGAAGTTTCATCAGAGACATTCAAACAAATCAACTTATAGATGTATTTTAAAACTACCTTCAAAATGGTTGGAAATAGAAAGCAAAAATCAAATAACATTTATCAGAAGTGGAATTTAAAAGGTTATACTGATTCTTACAAAATTTAATAAAGTATTAGGATAAAAACATCTTAGAGAACCAAAGATAGAACTTCTTAGAATGGCTGTATTCTCAACAACCTTTTACATTAAAGTTACAAAAACTGGTTCTAACAATTGCACTGGACTGAAGGCCTTAAGCCTTTGAATTCTCTAACCCCTATTCCCTGTCCTGACTTCTCTTCCTTACTCTAGATTTCCATTCACCACTGTCTCAGGGTCAGAGGAAGTATGTTACCGAAAAGAATCTTCCTAACTTCAGTATTCCCAGAACTATTATTTCATGTTTTGCCATAACTGTATAACCCGTCTACTATTAGTGCTAATTAGTTTTCTTTATATGGACTCACACTTATTTTACTTGTATAAAACTTAAAATTATAGCTACAATTGGAAAAGCAGTATAATGGGCTGTCAATAAAATGATAGATGGATAAAGTATGAAACATGATTATTAAGTTCTAATTAGATTTTATTGTCTTCTAAAGTGTGAGACATGATCTCTTGGACAGAACAAAGAGTGACGTTTAAAAAATAAATAAAAAATTACAAAAAAAAAAGAGTTACGTTAAATAACAATATCTAACTGAGGTGTTCTCATTGATAATAAGAAAGACTTTTAAAGGATTAAGAGAACTGAGACTTATGTAGTGTTGATAGTGGCAGAGTAACCACCACCGGAATAACTCTCACACTGCTAACAGTTATAAACTGTGGACAAAATGTAATCAACTATTTGAAGATACTGGAGAGGGGCCACAGCAGGCGAAAACTGGAGGGGCCTTCAAGCCTTAAAAAGGGGAACTACACTCACTAGATGAAATCCACTCACTCAGGATGTTCCCGTGTCTAGGCTGCATGGGGCAGCTAGACCTGCAGCAGATATCTGCAGTTTTATTGGCTTGTGGTGTCAGGGCTAAAAAGCTAATAGAGGAACTAAAACTGAATAGTAAAAAATATGATCTCCCAACAGAAGGATAGAAAGGAGAAATAAAGGAATAAAAAAGAGCCAAGACACAGAGAAAATAGCAAAACCAGTGGAACTGAATTGAACACACCAGGAATTACATCAAATGTAAATGAATCTAACAAACCAATTGAAAAACTGGAATTATCTGACTAAATAAAAAAGGAAGACCTAACTATGTGCTGTCAACAAGAGACACAAACTGCCCTGGTGGCACAGTGGGTGCAAGTCCGCCTGTCAATGCGGGGGACATGGGTTCGATCCCTGGTCTGGGAGGATTCCATGTGCTGTGGAGCAGCTAAGCCAAAGAGCCACAACTGCCAAGCCTGAGTGATTCAACTGCTGAAGCCCATGCACCGAGGGCCCGTGCTGCACGAGAGGCCACCACAGCGAGAGGTCCATGCCCCACAATGAAAAGTGGACCGCACGCACCACGGCTGGAGAAAGCCCAAGTGCAGCAGTGAAGACCCAGCGGAGAAAGCCCGAGTGCAGTAGTGAAGACCCAGCACAGCCAAAAATAAATGAATAAGCACTAAAAAAAAAAAAAGACCTTAATACAGGACAAATTCAATTTCAAAACAACATGTATTACCAGTGATAAAGAGGAATATTTTTTAATGATAAAGGGATTGTTTCACCAGGAAGACATATAATTCTGAAATGTATGAACCTAATAGCAGAACTTCAAAACATTAAAGAAAAATCTGATAGAGCTAAAGAGAGAAATAGAGAAACTCACAATCATAGTTGGAGATTTTAATATCCCATCTCAGAAATGAATAGAATTAGACCAACACACAACCACACTCAAAAAACTAGGATATGAAGAATATGAAAAAACATCATTAAGTAACTTCACCTAATTACATAGTTAACATTTATAAAACATGTTATCCAGCAACTGTGGAGTAGCGGAATACATGTTCTTTCAAGTGAAAATGGAAAATCATGATACACGTTGTTTTATGTCATGAATTCATAATTCTCAATGAACTTTAAAAGAAATTGCCATTTTACCTAATCTATTCCCTGACCACAAATAATTCAACTAGAAATCAACAACATTAAGATAACTAGAGAAGTCTCAGATATTTGGAAATTGAACTGTGCACATATAAATAATCCCTGAGTCAAAGAAATCACAAAGGAAAAATTACTTTGGACAATGATGAAGAAAGTACAATGCTTATTGTACTTATCCCCTTATTGTATTGTTATCCCCTGCTTTTCAAAAGTTTGCTTTATAACCACTTCGCTTTTACCTGTTTTTCACAGTGGAAAGAAAGCCAAAGAGGATTTTCACTTTTACCAAAAAAGAAGATGAAAAATGACAATAACATTCAGCACTTACTTTGCAGCCAGCCACCAACCACCATTATAAAGGTGGTGAGCAACTGGAAGCAGCTACAGTGGCCCCACCAGCCTTTGCCGGGAACAACAGTCAGCATCTCAGCAACAAACCGCCAGATTTGAACTGTCTGTGCTGTATCTCAGTTTATTTTGTGCATTGGTTAGCAAGGTGTGTCCTAAGGTGATTGTTTCTTCACACCATTTCAGGTTGTGAAACATTTCAGAGGAATGCTCTACTTTCAGACAGCGAAGGGAAAACCTATGTTAGAACAGGTGAAATGAAACAATGGCAACAGAAATTAGAATGAACAGTGATTGCCTGTGAAACGCGGGGATTACCTGAAACATGGCACTCAGGCATGACACGTTCTTAAGTTAGGAAACGTTTGACTTGATCCGACTTTTTTAGGAACAGATCATCTGAGCCCATGGGCAGTAGTGCCATCATCTCCTGTGACTCCCAGTATTATATCTTCAGCCAAAACTTTTCCTCTGAACTCTAAACTTGTATATTAAACCATCTACTTAATGTCATTTTGAATATCAGATCAGATGACTCGCTCAGTCTTGTCCGACTCTTTGCGACCCCATGAATTGCAGCACGCCAGGCCTCCCTGTCCATCACCAACTCCCGGAGTTCACTGAGACTCACGTCCATGGAGTCGGTGATGCCATCCAGCCATCTCATCCTCTGTCGTCCCCTTCTCCTCCTGCCCCCAATCCCTCCCAGCATCAGAGTCTTTTCTAATGAGTCAACTCTTTGCATGAGGTGGCCAAAGTACTGGAGTTTCAGCTTTAGCATCATTCCCTCCAAAGAAATCCCAGGGCTGATCTCCTTCGGAATGGACTGGTTGGATCTCCTTGCAGTCCAAGGGACTCTCAAGAATCTTCTCCAACATCACAGTTCAAAAGCATCAATTCTTCGGCGCTCAGCCTTCTTCACAGTCCAACTCTCACATCCATACATAACCACTGGAAAAACCATAGCATTGACTAGACAGACCTTTGTTGGCAAAGTAATGTCTCTGCTTTTGAATATGCTATCTAGGTTGGTCATAACTTTCCTTCCAAGGAGTAAGCGTCTTTTAATTTCATGGCTGCAGTCACCATCTGTAGTGATTTTGGAGCCCAGAAAAATAAAGTCTGACACTGTTTCCACTGTTTCCCCATCTATTTCCCATGAAGTGATGGGACCAGATGCCATGATCTTCGTTTTCTGAATGTTGAGCTTTAAGCCAACTTTTTTACTCTCCTTTTTCACTTTCATCAAGAGGCTTTTGAGTTCCTCTTCACTTATGGCAATAAGGGTGGTGTGTCATCTGCATATCTGAGGTTATTGATATTTCTCCCGGCAACCTTGATTCCAGCTTGTAGATCTCCGATTCCCTCCTCAAAAGCCACTTATCTCCACATCTTTCCGTCTCAGTAAACAGCATCATCACCTACTCCGTTGCCCAAGCTAAAAATCAAGTGTTATTCCTGATTTCTCTGCATCCCTTATTTCTCACATCCAATGTGTCACCAAATACTGTTGCTTCTACTTCCACACATAAGTCACAAGCATTTCCACTACCACTGTTCTTGTCTAAACTCTTGTCTAAAATCCCTCTGGATACTCCAATGACTTCCTCAATTATATATCTACACAGAACCACAGCAGTTTTTTAGAAAATAACTTGGATCATTCTCCAGTTTAAAAATCCTTCTGGGGGCTTGCCTGGTGGATCAGTGGCTAAGACGCTGAGATCCCAAAATAGGGAGTCTGCGCTTGATCCCTGGTAAGGGAAAGTAAAGTGTTAGTCACTCAGTCTGACTCTTTGAGACCACAACTGAGCAACTAACACTTTCCCTGACCAAGGATCAAACCCAGACCTCCTGCACTGGGAGCTCAGAGTCTTGGGGAACTAGACCCCAAATGCTGAAACTAGGAGCTGGCGTTAGCCCAAAAAAAAAAATCCTTCATTAGCTTTCCCTTCCTCCAGTCCTGCCTGCCTCCTCCATCTCATTCTAATCCAGTGACCCCAGTGCTCAAACGTGATCAGAACCTCAGGCTCATAACCATCTCAAAGTCTTTGCACAGGCTCTCTGGTCTGCTTGAAAGGACCTTTGTACTCTAATTCCTTTTCTGCCTTCAAGTCTAAATTCAAATGTCACCTCACCTCCCTTGAGCCTGTATTACATTCAGAGGACTGTCCTCCACCCTATTATATTCTATCTCAGGACGCTTTGTCTTCACAGCCCCTCTCAAAATCTCAAGTTTTCATGTTTACTTGTTTACAGTCTGTCTCACTCACTGCTCCCAACATACACAAGCACACACTCATGTACACATACATGTGCACACCCGCATCCAAAACCTACCTGGAATGTAAAGTCTAGAACAGAGATCCCATCTGTCTTATTCATGGTCCTCATCTTAGTACCATGGCTGGTACAGCGGTTCAGAACATATCTCCCACTTTGGCATTTATTTTGAATTAAAGGCACTGGAGAAACAGCCAGTACAAGAAGGACACTCTCACCTTCCTTTGTCCCCTTACTAAGCAGGAGATAAATCTCCCATGTGATAAAAAACAGGAATGAAATAATGCCATTTGCAACAATATAGATAAACCTAGAGATCATCATACTAAGTGAAGTCAGAAAGACAAATACCAAATATCATTAATATGTGGAATCTAAAATAAGACACAAATGAACATATCTATAAAACAGAAACAGACTCAGACATGGAGAACAGACTTGTGGTTACTGAAGGCGGTGGGGGAGACAGGACTGGGAGCTTGAAATGTGCAGATGCTAACTAGCAGAGGATGGATAAACAAGATCCTACAGTACAGAACAGGGAACTATATTCAATATCCTGTGATAAACCGGAATGCAAGAGAATATGAAAAAGACTAAATATAACTGAGTCACTTTGCTGTACAGCAGAAATTAAAAAAAAAAGTACTCCCTGTGAAAGGTGCCCTCAGTGTACCTGGAATAGGCATCCTCACCACCAGATACAGGGAATTTAGGGCCAAAAAGGCTGGATAAACAAATCTTGTTACTTCGTCACCATTTATTACTTCCAGCCCAAACCCCTTTGTCTTGTCAATTCTTCACAAATCTATTGTTTCTTTGTCTGTAAGTTATAAAAGCATCCTGCTCTGGTCATGTCTTTCAGTCTCTTATCTTTGCGGGGCTTTTGTACAGGAATGGAATTAAATTTTCCTCTTGTTAATCTTTTCATTACAGGGGTTGGGAAGATCCCCTGGAGAAGGGATAGGCTATCCACTCCAGTATTCATGGGCTTCCCTGGTGGCTGAGACCGTAAAGGATTCTCCTGCAATGTGGAAGACCTGGATCCTTGGGCTGGGAAGATCCTGGAGTGAGGGCATGGCAACCCACCCCAGTATTCTTGCCTAGAGAATCCCCTATGGACAGAGGAGCCTGGTGGGCTACAGTCCATGAGATTGCAAAAGTTGGACACAACTGAGCGACTGAGCACAGCACTCATTCAAGAACCTAGAAGGGTAGAGGCAAAATTATTTTCCCCCTCTACAGTGACATATAGTGAATATTGAATAAATTAAGGTAATACCTGGGGATGCCGGGACAGCCAACTGAGAAGTTTCTTGGTTAAAATACATAGAACATCTCTGTTCTGACAGTCTCCTTTTTCTTAAAAACTAGCAAGGCTTCTTTTCTTTCAGTGAGAAAGAGGCTACATTTGTCACTTTCATTTCTGACAATTGTAAAAAGTTAGAATCACCCCACACAGCCTGGGAGAAAAAATAAGTCTCTGGACTATTTTTCAGGCTAAAATTTTTTAGGCTCCTATAGATAGGGAGGTGGGCTTCCCAGGTGGCTTAGTGGTAAAGAATGCCAGTGCAGGAGATGCATCCATGGCTTCGATCCCTGGGTTGGGAAGAGATCCCGGGGAGGAGGAAATGGCAATCCACTCCAGTATTCTTGCCTGGAGAATCCCATGGACAGAGGAGTCTGATGGGCTACAGCCTGTGGAGTGGGAAAGAGTCGGACATGGTAGAAGAGAGAAGAAGAAACTCAGTGCTGAGTACAGAATGAAGGAGACTATGGAGTGGCTGAATCCTCTCCCTGCCTCTTATCCCCCTGCCGCCAACCCCCCATCCCCCACCCACACAGCTGCTTCCTGGTCAGCGGGCGACCTGAACACACACACACACAGCCGTGTCGTTCCCCTACTTGAAATTCTTTAATGGCTTTCAATCTACCACTGAATAAATCTTCAAGGATTTCACCCCAGCTCAGTTACCGATTGGTTGTTATTTGCTTGTCCTTTCATGTGACAGCCTGGTTTTCACTTCTGAAAACTCCAGCATCCACCATGTACTCTTATCTCTTGGTTTCTTTAATCCCTTTCCCAAGACTGGCTGCCGAATGGGGCGTAAATATTTCCCAGGGAAGCTACATAGCCCCCTTTACAGGCAATCTTTCTCACTTCCTCTGCCCATGCTAAAGATGCCAGTGTTCTGGGGCTCGTTCGAGGTGCCCCACATGCTCTCTGTGATCACATCCAACAGACTTGTCTCTTTTCTCTCCTTTCCTCCTCTACTCACCCCTCTTTGGGCCAAGTCTTTAGTTATAAGAAAGCCTTCCCTGGTGGTCCAGTGGTTAGGACTCTGCAGTCTCAATGCAGGGGGCCCAGGTTCAATCCCTCGTCAGGGAACTAGATCCTACATGCCGCAAAGAACAATTCGCCTGCGGCAACTAAAGATGCCATATGCTGCGACTAAGACACAGCGCAAAGAAAGAAATGCGGTTTTTTAAAGGCAAATAATTTCAGAGGCAGAGTAAAGGTAAATGTCACTTGGGAGCAATGTATTTGTTTATCCCCTTTCTCCCTACAAGCTGGGACACCCTAGAATTGGCCAAGGCTTCCGTCATTGCAGGGCAGCCCAGCTACAAACATCTCACTCTGCCCCTCGTTTTCGCACTTGGCCCCAGGCTAATTCCTGTTCTCAGAAAGTGTGCCAGAAATAGCAGACAGCGGGAAACAATAGGTACTCTTTGGTCTTAAGCGGTTTATTTGCATTTCGAAAAAGGTTCCTTCCTAGAAAATACCCGTCTCAAAGAGCTTTTGTCTTAGAAAGAAAGATCCTCGGAAAGGTCGTTTTCTATCCAGCTTTCTAGACTTAGGTGTTACTTTTTCTGAGCCCCCATCAAGACTCGTTTCATTTCCCATTCCCCTGCCCCCAGTCATTAAGATCCTGGAGAATGGGGATTTAGTGTTGCCAAGGCCTAGCATGAGAATGGAACGGAGCTTCATTTTTTTGTACAAACTCTAAAGGGATTGGTAGTGGTTGCCTGGAGCTCAGAGAAGGACCATGATCCTGGGGAGATGGAGAACGGCAGCCCCCCCAGCATTAGAGCCTCCTAGGAATTATCGGGGCCCGGGGTAGGCTGCCCTCAAAGGCATACTGATGATTTTGGATTAAAGTTGCTTAAGAAATGGCCAACAGAAGAGGGACACTCTGACCCTCCTCTCTTTCTCCCTGAAAGCAGGAAATCTCTCCCGTGAAAAGTAGATTTCCTGCATCTGGAGGTCAAACACCCTTACTGCCAAAGATAGGAAATTCAGGCTGAGATGCCTATTTACACAAACCTTTTTACCTCTTTAAGTTACTACCCCAAGCCCAAATTCTGTGTTGATTCTTTGCTAATTGGGCGCCTAAGTTTCTTTGTCCGGCCAGTTCCTCACAAGTGTATTGTTTCTTTCTCTAAAAGGTATAAAAGCTGCCCGCTTTGGCCACTCCTTAGGTTCCACGAGAACTTCATGCACCTGGATTAAAATGTGCTCCTTTTTCTCCTAACCTGTTTTGTGTTAATTTGATTATTAGCCCAGTTATAAGAACCAAGAGGAGTAGAGGGGGAAGTTTCCCCCTCTCCACAGAATGAAATGAATTAATGGTCACAGTGCTGCTACTAACACCCTTCATCCTGGAGGGGAGATGTCTGGGTTTCTTGGGGCCAACAATCACTCTGTAGACCTCAGGCTTTTCTGGGGGAACTCTCGCTTCCCTCCAGCCTCTACAGGAATGACTTAGTGAAGTTCTCGACTCTCAGGCCTGGCCCCTCATCACGACCACCTGGCCAACTCCGGTGTTGGCAGATGACACGCACCCGCTTCCCACACCCCACCTACCATAAATGAGGAGAGTTGTGTGAATTTTCCTACCTCTCCATGGCCGATTTCAGCTCATTTGTCTCCAACTTTGATACAAAAGCCTTTGAGACTCCCCCCACCTCAGCCTTCTATTTTATTGTCCCTCTGGGCTACTTATTTCAACCTCCAGGTGACCCAGGGTTTGTCATTATTCCCAGGAATTTTAACGCCCTTGCAAATGAGAGATTTCCTCAATCAAATTCTCCCCATCTCGAAACTCTTCTCACACTTCAGAACAGCTCCATTTGCAGAAAGGTCAGCTCTAATAATTTGACTCACCACTTTGCTGTCCTGTCCCCATCTTTCCAGCTGTCTCACTCGTTTATTTCCACAAGGCCTGCCATATATTTGATCAAACCTGCTGCTGCTGCTGCTGAGTCGCATCAGTCGTGTCCGACTCTGTGCGAACCCATAGACAGCAGCCCACCAGGTTCCTCTGTCCCCAGGATTCTCCAGGCAAGAACACTGGAGTGGGTTGCCATTTCCTTATCAAACCTGTCCTCTGGCAAATTGGTCACACAGAGATCTCATCTCTAGCCTAGGTCTCGCGTTCATTGCTTCAGCCCCTGGGGCAGCTGCCCTATACTCTTTAGGCCTCCTCTGGCAGCTGAACAATGTTGTGAAAGATTATAGGACGATGAAGACTATAATTTTAAATGTATGACGTCTAGTTTAAGCTGGGTTTTCAATGCCCTTGTTGTTCAGTCTCTAAGTCGTGTCTGACTCTTCGCGACCCCATAGACTGCAGCACACCAGGCTTCTCTGTCCTCCACTATCAATGCGCTTAGTTAATGCTCTTTTAGGATTCCAAGTCTGTGCCTTCATTAAATCCCACCATGGCTTAAACCTGAATCACTCACTCTTCTTATCACACCTTTTGCTTTACACTTACCTTTTTTGGCCGAGGATTCCACCTCCTACTTCAGTCAGAAAAAAGGAGCAGTTTCTTGCCTAGGTCCCACCAACAAACACCTCTGCAATTTCATCTGTTCTCAATTAACCTCCTTTTCTTGTTCAAGACTATTTTTCCCTGTCTCTGGTTTTGATCAGTGTTCTCAGAGTGTGGTTCCCAACACTTAGCTTTAGCCAAGGTCTCGGAACAAGTTAAAAATGCAAATGATTGTTGGCCCCACCCCAGACTTGCAGAATCATTCACTCTAGGGACGAGCCCAGCAGGATGTTTTAACTAGCCCTCCAGGCTAGTCTGAGGCAACTGAAGGATTTGCTCTTTCTTTTGTCCGCATTCTCTTGTTTGTATTAATATTTCCTCTGGGAATTTATTCTGTTAAAAAAGACAGGCCCCAGATGGAGTCACTTGAGCAAACCAAGACTCAGCACCTAGCCTGATAGAAGTTTTAGCTCTCCCAAGAATGTAATCTTTAACCGGTCTAGAATTACCTGGTCAGCACTAATGATGTAATCCACCCAGTAGACCCCTTCCGTCCCCTCTAAGAAGGTAACCTTGCCTGAAACAATGAACTCTTTCTTTATCTCTCTCCCTTTTCTACCCTTTTGTACAGTCTTCCATTCTTTACAGCTCCTCAGAGCTCCTCTCTACTTATCAGTATGCGCCCGATTCATGAATTGTGAAATAAAGCCAATTTAGATCTTTATATTTACTCAGTTGAATTTTGTTTCTTAACAGTTCTAAGGAAATAATCTAAAATCAGGTCATGATTTTATACTCAGAGATGTTCATTACAGTATTATTTATAATTGGGAAACATTAGAAACATGCCCAAATGGGATAGTTAAATATTAAGGAAAGACAATGTCATATAAGCAACAACTAAATGATATTTATCAAGTTATTTTTTATTATACAGGGAAATGATTATGTTCTAATATTAAATTTAAAAATTTTAAAGGAAATATGAAGTTGTTTAAAGGCTGGTTTACATCCTGACTTCAATACCAGCAATTAGCCACTTCCCTTCCCCCCACTCCACTCCACAGTAACAAGGGTTTAAACTGTTTGGTTTTTTGTTTTTTTGATTGGAGGATAATTGCTTTACAATGTGGTGTTGGTTTCTGCCATACAGCAATCGGCCATAAGTATATATACATTCCCTCCCTATTGAGCCTCCCTCCACCCTCATCCAACCCCTCTGGGTCATCACAGAGTGCTGGCTAGGCCCCCTGTGTTGGATAGCAGCTCCCCACTCACTGCATATTTCACACATGTGGTGTATATATGTCAGTGCTACTTTCTCACTTTGTCCCGACTTCTTGCCCTGCTGTGACCACAAGTCTGTTCTCTGTATCTGCATCTGTATTCCTGCCCTGCAAATAGGATCATCAGTACCATTTTTTCTAGATTCCATATATATGCGTTAATCTATGATACTTGTTTTTCTCTAACTTACCCATTCTGCATAGCAGGTTCTAGGTTCATCCACTTCAGTTCAACTGATTCACATTCATTCCCTTTTATGACTGAGTAATATTCCATTGTTCGTTTGTACCACAACTGCTTTATCCTTTCATCTATCAGTGGACATCTAAGTTGCTTCCATGTACTGGCTATTGTACATAGTGCTGCAATGAACATTGGGATATATATGTCTTTTTTAATTAAAACAGAAAACCACAAGATCAAAGAAATTAGGAGAGGAAAGAAAAGGAACAACATTTTAGGAGCTGGTAAAGAAAGGGTAGGATGATAACCATCTTAAGAAAATGGATTCCTCTGACAGGGAAGGATTCCCAAAAGACTCAGAAACTGGCAACATTGTAATAGCTTTCTGAAAAGGGGCACAACTGAGCTACAAACAAAAGGAAAGGTTGAAATTCAGTGTAAGAAGCAGTTGGAGCCCCAGGCTCATCCCCAACTGGTACCCCCAAATGGCTACCTCACCCCTGAGACAGATGTTTATCATTTGCAGAGATTAATGTAAAGGGCCACTGAAGTAAGGGACTCTACCCTGAAAACTGGTGATTAATAACCATTCACATGTTGAAGATCAAAGCCCCCTACTTCTATCCTAATTTGGCTCTCAGACCAGGTAGTCAGCACATCAAAAGATTACTGTTAATTAAGGAAAACCACATATCTCAAGTTAAGGAATTTACTGCTTTTCTGTATATGGGGAAATGCAAAGTCTGGGTTCTTTGGAATTCTTCCTTTGATATGCACCTCAGCTATCTGGGGCAGCATCCTATATTTTCTCACCCTGAGACACTGTGAAGGGTGGTTGCGGTGGCTGACTGTTAGGTAGGAGGGCATCCAGCCTCTCTTCTGAGTTCCCTCAGAGCTTACCTTCCCAGCAGCTGTAATATCACGGCTTGACAGCGGCAACATCCTCTGTTTACTGATAGGGCAGGCAGTGTTTTTCACTCAGTCACTTACAACAGACTCATGCATGTAGGCAGTTGCCATTCTGATGGACTGATGGAGTTGCAAATGCCCGTGGAGTGTATTTCACTTCTACAATATTGATCACATATTAATAGCTACTTACTGCATGCCAGGCTCTCACTGTTTAACTTATGGGCTAGGATAGGTATTATTATTCTCTTATTAAACTGTTGAGGAGACTGAAACACAATGAGGTTAAGTAGCTTGTCACACAGCTTGAAAACAGTGAGTTGGAATTTGAGCTGAAACAGTCTAATTTGAGAGGCTTCTGGCTTTAGCCTTAAAACTTTTAGAGATACAGACTTAGAAGATAACTGTTATTTAAAAAAAAAAAAAAGACTTAGAAGTCTTGAGGAACCTGAAAATGAAAACTACCCAAGAAGTATTTTATCAACTTAATTATTTAGAGAGGGAGAAAATCTTTAGGTGGTTAGATGGCTAATAAATTATATGAGTAAGCAGAGCAAAAGCTATTCAAGAATTAGCAGTAACATTTATGATTCAGCAGTTACTATAAGCAGCTGAATTAAATACAGATTTTAGATACCTAAATATCTATCTTATGTAAATCATATAGATGTATAAAATAGTATAGTCTTAAGAGGTATTAATACATGCATCTTTATCATTTCAACACCAAAGGAATGCAGGCTGGTTCCCTTTCATTGCTGAGGCTGTGTAGAAGGAGCTGCCTTTTGGAGATACTCAAACTGAGGAAAGTGCAAGACTTAGGAGATAGTGGAAAGGACAGGGACCGTGTGCTGTTTTGTGTACAGAGAATTATAAGAACGGCTTCCAGGTGTTGAATGCTAGCTCTTGCGAGGCACTCTTTGGAGTTTTACATTCATTCCTAACCATCAGTGTATTCTTGTGAATATAGTGATTCACAAGGACTATATTCTTGTGAAATCATGATCCTTGTATCCATCTTATATATTGGGGATGTGTATCCAACATGGTACAGCTCCTAAACTAAAATTGAGGACTGTCTCTGTTCCAAAGATGAAATCATCAGCTCACATCTGATGGAACAAGGGCCCAGAGACCATCTTCGGTAGCAGTGGAATCAACTGGTGCTGTTTTGTTGCTTACCTGTTAAAAATGCTCACCTGGAATTCGGGGTGCAGACAGCAAACTGGCCTCGTCATGGGTAATTGGTGTGATTCCTTCAGAGCCCGGTGGGATACAGACAGACCCCACTGGGCTGAGAAGATAGAAAACTCTACCTAGTAGGCTTATCTAAACATATTAGTTTATTTATTTATTTTTACCCCATGTCTCCATTTTTAAAAAGGATTTTATTATTCATTTCTGTTTATTTTTGGCTGTGCTGCTGCATGTGGCTTTCTCTAGTTGTGGCAAGTGAGGGCTATTATCTAGTTGTGGTGCTCAGGCCTCTCACTGAGATCACTTTTCTTGTTGCAGAGCACAGGCTCTAGGCGCTCAGGCTCAGTAGCTGTGGTGCACGGGCTTAGTTGCTCCATAGCCTGAAGATCTTCCTCGACCAGGGATTGAATTCATGTCTCCTGCGCTAGCTGGCAGATTCTTAACCACTAGACCACCAGGGAAGCTCCATATCTTCCCTTTTTTGGTCAATTATTTTTTAAAATTGAAGTATAGTTAATTTACAATGTTGTGTTAGTTTCAGGTGTATGGCCAAGTGATTTAGTTATATATATACGTCCCAGGTAGTATGTATAGTGATAAAGAACCTGCCTGCCCGTGGAGGAAGCATAAGAGACATGGGTTTGATCCCTGCGTCTGGAAGAACCCCTGGAGGGGGGCATGGCAACCCACTCCAGTATTCTTGCCTGGAGAATCCCATGGACAGAGGAGCTTGGCAGGCTACAGCTCATAGGGGCCAACAGAGTTGGACATGACTGAAGGGACTTAGCACATACACATGTATGTGTGTATCTGTGTGTGTAAAGATCTTTTTTTTTTTTTGGTACAGTTCTTCTGTGTATTCTTGCCATCTCTTCTTAATATCTTCTGCTTCTGTTAGATCCATACCATTTCTGTCCTTTATCGAGCCCATCCTTGCATGAAATGTTCCTTTGGTATCTCTGATTTTCTTGAAGAGATCTCTGGTCTTTCCCATTCTGTTGTTTTCCTCTATTTCTTTGCATTGATCGCTGAAGAAGGCTTTCTTATCTCTTCTCGCTATTCTTTGGAACTCTGCATTCAGATGTTTATATCTTTCTTTTTCTCCTTTGGCCACCTCATGCGAAGAGTTGACTCATTGGAAAAGACTCTGATGCTGGGAGGGATTGGGGGCAGGAGGAGAAGGGGACGACAGAGGATGAGATGGCTGGATGGCATCACTGACTCAATGGACGTGAGTCTGAGTGAACTCCGGGAGTTGGTGATGGACAGGGAGGCCTGGCATGCTGCGATTCATGGGGTCGCAAAGAGTTGGACACGACTGAGCGACTGATCTGATCTGATCTGATCCGTGTGTGTGTGTGTTTTCTTTTTCAGGTTCTTTTTCTGTATGGGTTATTACAAAATATTAAGTAGAGTTCCTTGTGCTATACAGTAATAGTCCTTCTTTATGTTTTATATTTAGTAATGTGTATATGCTAAAGATACTAGATTACAATAAGTACATTTTCAACTAAAAAAGTACAAGTAATTTTTGAGGTATTGTACAAATAAGCAAAACAAAGATAAAATATAAAGCACCTGCTATTGGGGAGGGAAGTGGGAGGGGGGTTCAGGATGGGGAACACAGGTACACCCATGGCTGATTCATGTCAATGTATGGCAAAAACCACTACAATACTGTAAAGTAATTAGCCTCTAATTAAAATAAATAAATTAATTTAAAATAAAAAAATCACCTGCTATCTAATCACCCAGTGACAAAGTTAATATTTTATTATATATCATTCCAGACGTCTTTTCTGTTTCTCTTTTCTCTCTCTCACACACACACGTTTGTTTTGCACCAGGTCTTAGTTGCTGCATGTAGGACCTGGCTCCCTGACCAGGGATCAAATCAGGGCCCCCTGCATGGAAGAGCAGAGTCTTAGCCACTGCACCACCAGGCAAATCCTATGTGTTGTTTTTTTTTTTAGTTGACTTTTTTTAGGTAATTATATCAATTTGGAATATTGGGGACCTATTAAAAATTTACACAGTTTTGTTCAATGTACTGTAGACTAAAAAAAAAAAATTCATAACCTTAAAGTTAAGAGTTGTGTTTTATTTAGCAGGAATTTTTAAGACTTTAAGCCTGGGAGGCAGCATGTCAAATAACCCTGAGATAATTGCTCCAAGGATGTGAGGGAGAAGCCAGGATATATATAAGTTCTGCAACAAAGGGCAGTAGTCTGAACAACAAAAGATTATTGTTAATTTAAAAAACTCAGATATGTGAAGTTAAGTAATTTAGTGCTTTTCTATGTATGGAAAGATGCAAGTCTGGGCTCAGTGAAGTCATCCCTTTGATATGCACCTTAGCTATCTGGGGCCAGTAGGCTGTGTATTCATATCCTGAGTTTCCTTAGGGCTCAGTGGCTGGAGTGGCTGGAGTCTGATAGCTGTTCAGTTCAGTTCAGTTGCTCAGTTGTGTCTGACTCTTTGCGAATCCATGGACTGCAACACACGAGGCCTCCCTGTCTATCAACAACTCCCAGAGTTTACTCAAACTTATGTCCATTGAGTCAGTGATGCCATCCAACCATCTCATTCTCTTTTGTCCCCTTCTTCCACCCTCAATCTTTCCCAGCATAAGGTTCTTTTCCAGTGAGTCAGCTCTTCACATCAGGTGACCAAAGTATTGGAGTTTCAGCTTCAGCATCAGTCCTTCCAATGAATATTCAGGACTGATTTCCTTTAGGATTGACTGGTTTGATCTCCTTGCTGTCCAAGGGACTCTCAAGAGTCTTTTCCAACACCATAGTTCAAAAGCATCAATTCTTTGGCACTCAGCTTTCTTTTGGAGAAGGAAATTGCAACCCACTCCAGTATTCTTGCCTAGAGAATCCTGTGGACAGAGGAGCCTGGTGGGTTGCTGTCCATAGGGTTGCACAGAGTCGGACACAACTGAAGCGGCTTTAGCATGCATGCATGCACTGGAGAAGGAATTGGCAACCCACTCCAGTATTCTTGCCTGGAGAATCCCAGGGACAGCAGAGCCTGATGGGCTGCTGTCTATGGCGTTGCACAGAGTCAGACACGACTGAAGCAACTTAGCAGCAGCAGCAGCTTTCGTTATAGTCCAACTCTCACATCCATATATGACTACTAGAAAAACCATAGCCTTGACTAGACACACCTTTGTTGGCAAAGTAACGTCTCTGCTTTTTAAATATGCTGTCTGGGTTGGTCACAGCTTTTCTTCCAAGGAGCAAGTATCGTTTAATTTCATGGCTGCAATCACCATCTGCAGTGACTTTGGAGCCCAAGAAAATAAAGTCTGTCACTGTTTCCATTGTTTCCCCATCTATTTGCCATCAAGTGATGGGACTGGATGATAGCTGTTAGCTGTTAGCTGGCAGGTATTCTTTCCTTCCTGAGTCCCCTCAGGACTCACCAGTTCACCATTGACTGTAGCTGCAACCTCTGAAAAATGGAGACATCCTTTGTTTCCTGTTATGGCAGGCAATATTCCATTTATCAGTACTAAGACATCATGGTATATAGTATCTATAAACATGAAAACTTGTGCAACCCAATCACAGCTATATAGTCCTTTTAAAATAACCAAGGCCTGGAGGCAGTAAGTATATTTATTTTGAGGGGGAAGCTGACTAGATTATAAAATTTTAAGGAATTGAAAAATTGCTCCACTATTAACCCAGTCTCCTTAAAGCAGTGTAAAAATGAAACACAGAAAAAGGCTAGGGAGAGTGGTTTAAACAAAGACAATTAACAAAAAGAGTAAACCATCTTAAGCATTGGTGCAACTCTTTTCTAGATTAGGACAGATGAACAAAGAGTAACTATGTTTTATATGTAAGCTAGTTTGTAAGGTCAGATTCTATAGTATAGAAGCTCCTGTTGCATATAAAATTTTGTACGGTTACATAAATGAATAAATATGTCATTTAGTTTGCCAGTTATGAGGATGTGCATTCACATTTATAATAAGTAGTTAATATAAAATGTGAGACTTAATAGTATTGAGTACTGCCCTGCTAGAGTTAATTGTATACAAGTTCTAGGAAAAATAAAAGATGCTGGAGGCTAAAAAAAAAAAAAAAAAGAGTAAACCAAGGATGTAAGCACTTACCTGGGAAGTAGCTGGAATATATTATTACTTTTAGTGCTTCTTTCTCAGACCTGGCCTTTTTAATTTGAGTATTAAGATATAATACAATACTAATAACAACAATGATAATAGTTATAATCTATTGAGCCCATGGCAGGAGCCATCTATGAACTGAGCACCTTATATACAGGCTCTTTTATCCTTTAAAATCTTACTCTTATTGTGGAGTAATCTTAGTGAAATAAGGCCTAAGCATTCTGCTTTCTGAAGTAATGTAGAGGAGATAAAATAAATTTACCTCTATTTTTCCAAGTTCTTGGCTAAGACCCCTCACCCTCTTAATAAGGACAGGTTAACAGGAGAAAATAAAACAATTTTAATTACATACATTCATACTGGAGCCTGGGCTTTCCCAGGTGGCACTAGTGGTAAAGAACCTAGCAGGAAGCCAATGCAGGAGACATTGAGATGTGGATTCAATTCCTGAGTCAGGAAGATGCCCTGGAGGAGGGCATGGCAATCCACTCCAGTCTTCTTGTCTGGAGAATCCCATGGACAGAAGAACCTGGCAGGCATAGTCCATAGGGTTGCAAAGAGTTGGGCATGACTGAAGCAACTGAGCAGCTGCAGCAGCATACTGGAGCCTAAGATTTGAGACTCAAAAGGGAGCCAGACATGGACTTCCTTGGCGGTTCCCTGGTAGCTTAGATGATAAAGAACTTGCCTGCAATGTGGGAGAGCAAGGTTCGATCCCTGCGTTGGAAAGGTCCCCTGGAGAAGGACATGGCAACCCACTGCAGTATTCTTGTCTGGAGAATTCCATGGACAGAGGAGCTTGGTGGGCTACAGTCCATGGGGTTACAAAGAGTCGGACTGAATGGCTACATTTTAACTTTCGTGCACTTCCAAGGCAGTGTGTGCGGGTTCAACCCCTGGTGGGAGAACTAAGATCCCACATTCCTTGCAGTGTGATTAAAAAAAAAAAAAAGGCAGCCAGACAGTTGAGACTTAAGTACCACCCCAATCTAAGGACAGAGCTGGGGGCTGGGACTTCAGAGGGGGATGCCATTCAGAGGTAGTGAGAAGAGGAGTGTTTGGTAAACTAAGGTTGCCGGCCAGTGCAGATGAGTTCCTCCAGTGAAACAGTTATGTGTTTCCAGTACAGGCCCCTTTCTAAGGTAAACTTCTTTATAAATGTAGATTTCCTTTACCAAAGGGTAACTGCTGCTGTTTTCAGAGCCTCTTTTGAACTTGCAGTTTCTTAAAAAGAATCCCCTCAAAATAATTCTTATACCAAAGAGACATATTTTAGGGTGGCACATTGACCAACCCTTCAGGAAGGAGAAGAAAAAATATTCCAGATGAAATCAGGGATCTTCATTTTGTTTGGTTTCAGTCTGCAGTTCAATGTACTTTCCTAAATGAGCCAGTACTTTCAGTGGTGATCCAACAACCAGCTGAGCTAAGGTGAATAAATGTGAATGTGAAAGTCTCAGTCGTGTTGTAACAGGAGGGAAAGGGTCAGTGCAAAACTTTTGAAAGAATGACATAGCCCAAGGACACAACAAAAACGGATTAGAATCAAATGGGACCAAGATGGCAGACAAGACTAGACCTTGATCCTCAATCAGCAAGTGAAATGACACCCCCAGAGGCGCCATGACAGTTCCAAGGCTGTCAAAAGACCAAGGAGTGGCCCAGTTCCTGGAAATCTCCACCCCCTTCTCCAAAATAGATGGAATAATCTTCCCACTCATTAGCAGATGAAACTACTCAGCCCATAAACGCTAACCACACCACATTTCTCGCTGCACTCACCCTCTGCGGTGGCCCATACTCTGTGTGTGGAATGTGCCTCTCTCTGAATCCGAATAAATCCACAAGTTACCTATCACTTTGTCTCTCACTGAATTCTGTGATGAGACATCAAGACCTGAGCTTCATTAGGTCTTGAAACCAGGTTCGGTAGGTTTTGGCTGGATTCTAGTCCCAGCCATGTGGGTTCGAGTCCCATGCAGAGTTTTGACTAGGTTTGAGTCCCAGCTACATGGGTTCAAGTCCCAAGTGGGGTTTTGGCTGGGTTCAAGTGCCAGCCATGTGGCTTCAAGTCCCAAGCAGGGTTTAGGCTGGGTTCAAATCCCAGCCATGTGGGTTCAAGTCCCAGCCATGTGGGTTCAAGTCCCAATCTGAGGTAAATGGTTTCAGTGTCTGACTCTTTGTGACCCCATGGACTGGAGCTTGCCAGTCTCCTCTATTCATGGAATTCTCTAGGCAAGAATACTGGAGTGGGTAGCCATTCCCTTCTCCAGGGATCTTCCCAACCCAGGGATTGAACCCAGGCAAACCCCTAGCTAAATTGGGCTCCTCCTTAACCTCAGTCCAGCTTGACTGTGGCAAATTTACAAGTTTGCCCAAATGTTAAACGTCAAATCCTGGAAGTGCAAAAAGTGATGGAATCTATTCTGTTCATGGTAATGGTTTTGGTTACCAGTTTTGGTTTTCAGATGTTGCAATTAGCAAACTCAGGAATGATGATTTGGAAAAGAGAGTGTACTGATAATCATTGCTTTATTTTTTATGATTTGTGTTCTTAATCATTTGTTTTTTCACTAGAATCAGTGTAAAGTCACTCTTCAGTCTTGATGTAACATCAGTGCTAGGGAGCTACAGAACAAATATATTTTGGGGATATGCATAGACTTTTTTTTTTTTTTTAGTAAAATAACTTGTTAACAAATTTTGAGATCTCCATCCCATGTTGTTATATGCATGATCAACAGGTGGATGTGGGAGAAACAGCTCTCTTCTGAGAAATTCTCTCAAGTTCAGTTCAGTTCAGTTCAGTCACTCAGTCGTGTCCGACTCTTTACGACCCCATGAATCACAGCACACCAGGCCTCCCTGTCCATCACCAACTCCCGGAGTTCACTCAGACTCACATCCATCGAGTCAGTGATGACATCCAGCCATCTCATCCTTTGTCGTCCCCTTCTCCTTCTGCCCCCAATCCCTCCCAGCATCAGAGTCTTTTCCAATGAGTCAACTCTTCGCATGAGGTGGCCAAAGTTCTGGAGTTTCAGCTTTAGCATCAGTCCTTCCAAAGAAATCCCAGGGCTGATCTCCTTCAGAATGGACTGGTTGGATCTCCTTGCAGTCCAAGGGACTCTCAAGAGTCTTCTCCAACACCACAGTTCAAAAGCATCAATTCTTCAGTGCTCAGCTTTCTTCACAGTCCAACTCTCACATCCATACATGACCACAGGAAAAACCATAGCCCTGACTAGACGGACCTTTGTTGGCGAAGTAATGTCTCTGCTTTTGAATATGCTATCTAGGTTGGTCATAACTTTTCTTCCAAGGAGTAAGTGTCTTTTAATTTCATGGCTGCAATCACCATCTGCAGTGATTTTGGAGCCCAAGAAAATAAAGTCTGACACTGTTTCCACTGTTTCCCCATCTATTTCCCATGAAGTGATGGGACCAGATGCCATGATCTTCGTTTTCTAAATGTTGAGTTTTAAGCCAACTTTTTCACTCTCCTCTTTCACCTTCATCAAGAGGCTTTTGAGTTCCTCTTCACTTTCTGCCATAAGGGTGGTGTCATCTGCATATCTGAGGTTATGGATATTTCTCTCGGCAATCTTGATTCCAGCTTGTGCTTCTTGCAGCCCAGGGTTTCTCATGATGTACTCTGCATATAAGTTAAATAAGCAGGGAGACAATATACAGCCTTGACGTACTCCTTTTCCTATTTGGAACCAGTCTGTTGTTCCATGTCCAGTTCTAACTGTTGCTTCCTGACCTGCATACAAATTTCTCAAGAGGCAGGTCAGGTGGTCTGGTATTCCCATCTCTTTCAGAATTTTCCACAGTTTATTGTGATCCACACAGTCAAAGGCTTTGGCATAGTCAATAAAGCAGAAATAGATGTTTTTCTGGAACACTCTTGCTTTTTCGATGATCCAGCAGATGTTGGCAATTTGGTCTCTGGTTCCTCTGCCTTTTCTAAAACCAGCTTGAGCATCTGGAAGTTCATGGTTTACATATTGCTGAAACCTGGCTTGGAGAATTTTGAGCATTGCTTTACTAGCGTGTGAGATGAGTGCAACTGTGTGGTAGTTTGAGCATTCTTTGGCATTGCCTTTCTTTGGGATTGGAATGAAAACTGACCTTTTCCAGTCCTGTGGCCACTGCTGAGTTTTCCAAATTTGCTGGCATATTGAGTGCAGCACTTTCACAGCATCATCTTTCAGGATTTGAAAAAGCTCAACTGGAATTCCATCACCTCCACTAGCTTTGTTCGTAGTGATGCTTTCTAAGGCCCACTTGACTTCACATTCCAGGATATCTGGCTCTAGGTGAGTGATTTTCCATTATTATAAACTGCTTTTCTCCTGTTAATTTGTATTTATTGGTTTAATTTTCAGACCCAGCCAGCGACCCTACAAGGGTCGAGGGAAGTTTTTTCATCTCCTACAGCGTGTTCTGCAGTTATGATGGCAATCAGTCTTACAATGACAGTGTTGTGAATGGGAGGAACCATAGTGATCTGAAGTAAAAACTAAACTTAAGCTCTTCTGCATTCTAATTTGGACAGCACTCTAGATATTTCTGGATTTCTAGGGAAATCTTTTCATCTTTGTGTGACAGAGATAAGGGCGTTTAGCACAGTGGTTTCAGCAGCTCTGGGACGGCTATTTGTGGTTTGGCTGTGAAGCATTGCGTAAAGTAAAGTCATTGTTACATTAGATAATTTTCCTGCCTGTGTTTGAGAAACTTGTCTAGGTAAAAATGATGCATTGAGAAGAAGAGAAAGGGTGTTTTCTTTCAAAGAATCTAAGGAAGGCAGCTCACGGAAGAATACTCTAAAATACAAAGGTTTCCAGCAGCACGGAAGCTGTCTTTTATTGAGAACCATATCACCAAAATTGTATCTCAAGCCAGATGAACTGTTCCTCTTTAAGGACAACAAAAAGCTCTCAAGAAAATTACTGGATAAGTGTCATTAATTCATGATTCCCTTACTAGGTACAGTAGCCTGATTGAGGTTGAAAGCAATCACCCTTCAGGAACCCTCAGCAGACTTTCATCCTGAAAAGCTGCCCAGCTAAAGAAACTTACACAAGAAAAAGACATGGAAAAACAAAATGGTAAATGAAACAAAACTAAAGACAATTCAAGATTTGAGGAGTCTAATCAAACATGGAACAAGATAATGTTTATTAAGCACTGCACATAGCGAGCTATATTTAAGTTGTGGTTATAATTATTGCTACTACTGAGAATGTGAGAGAGAAAAAAGACAGGAAAAAGAAGTTGGAAAACAATATGGAGATTTCTCAAAACATTAGTAATAGCCCCATCATGTAATCTAGCAAATAACCTATATAATCTATTAAGTATATACCCAAAAGAAATGGAAAGGCTATTGAAGAGATATACTCACTCCCATGTTTATCACAGCACTATTCTCATAACATGGCTGGGGACAGAGTAAAGGGACAAAGCAGGTGATTAAATAGTTAATCCCACTAGGGGATTGTAGGTAGAAAAAATATGGGAGACCCCTGTAAGTTAATGATTACTTAAAAGAGCAGGTTTACCTAATTACAAAACCAAGCAGGCTTGCTTAGCAACAAAACCATGCAACAGAAGCATGACACATGTCCCCAAACAATGAAACAATGGTGGAATGAGACCCACGTCCTGCACAGTGAGGTCAGCAAGTTAATGATCCCTAGGACATGCTCTCTGCACACATGAAAAAACAATAATCTGTGGACATAACTTGACCATGTAGGGACAAGAAAACTCCCCTGCTCAGTCTGGAGGAGAAACTGATGATGGAAGCACAACATCTAGTTAAGAAAGCTAACGACGTTCTTCTCCCTCTCCTCACTTTTCCTGTGATGCTAAGTCTGTAGCCCAGTAAGTTCTCAGGGTGCAACATAGCCCTCACCCACTGACTTGTAAGCCTCACAAGCATCCTATTCTAATAAATCATTTCTTTATGACAACCCACTCCAGTATTCTTGCCTAGAGAATCCCAGGGACGGGGAAGCCTGGTGGGCTGCCGTCTATGGGGTCGCACAGAGTCGAACATGACTGAAGTGACTTAGCAGCAGCAGCAGCATGTATCACTTTGCCTCTTGGTGAATTCTTTTCTGTGCTGAGACATAAAGCACTAGAAATGACACTCCGTTTCACAGCTATGGAAAAAACCCAAGTGTCCATCAACAGATGAAAGGATAAAGATGATGTGGTATATATATGTGTATAGACATACACACACAGAGACAATGGAATATTATTCAGATGAGGAAGGAGGAAATGCTGCCATTTGCAATGACCTTGGATGGACCTTAAGGACATCATGCTAAGTGAGGTTAAGTCAGACGGAGAAAAACAAATGTTGTATATCCCTTATATGTGGATTCTGAGGAGCCAAATTTGTAAAAACAAAAAATAAAATAGTAGTTATCATGGGCTGAGGGGTGGGAAGATAGGAGAGATGTTGTTTAAGAGTATAAACTTGTAACAAGTAGTAAATAAGTCTTAACAGATCTAATGCACAGTACCGTGAATATAGACAATATTCTACTCTGTTCTAGCTTACTAAGAAACTGGATCTCAATTATTTCAACTACTAAAGAGAAATGATAATTATGTAGCATGATAAAGGTACTAATTATTATCACAATGGCAATCATATTATAATATGTAAATGTATCAAATCAACATGTTAGACACCTTACATTTACAGTGTTAAGTATCAAATATATTTCAGTTAAAAAAAGAATGTCACAGTTAGGTGATCCAGGTAAGCAAGGAACTAAAAAGCCTCCAAGGGTGGGGAATGGGAAAGAAGACAAGTGTAAAAAGCTTGTCCTGGCTCAGTCACCATCTTGCTGTAGTCTTTTTTTTTTCCTTTTGTTTAAAATTCAGTTACAAGTAACTAGGGATCTAAGTTCTGTGCACTTGGGATGAATAAGTTACTTCCTGTCTTAAGTAGCTCACAGGTTTCTTTATATTTCAGGACCTTGTACCTACCATCTGAAAATTAGGTTGATCTAAGTCAGTTTTCCTTAAACATGAGTAATGTATGGTATCCTTTTAAACAAAAAGAATTATTAAATTCTTCCAGTATTACTAAATTATTTACGGCAGCCCACCAGGCTCCCCCGTCCCTGGGATTCTCCAGGCAAGAACACTGGAGTGGGTTGCCATTTCCTTCTCCAGTGCATGAAAGTGAAAAGTCAAAGTGAAGTCGCTCAGTCGTGTCCGACTCTTAGTGACCCCATGGACTGCAGCCTACCAGGCTCCTCCATCCATGGGATTTTCCAGGCAAGAGTACTGGAGTGGGGTGCCATTGCCTTCTCCGATTTAGGTTATAATGTTACTTAAAAATAAACAGTACCAAAAACAAACTCCTTACCTCATAGTTGTGATTCAACTAACTGTACAGCCCAAATTTACAAACTAAATATAAATACAATCAAGATCCACAGACTTAGGAAACAATCTTAGGGTTACCAAAGGGGAAAGGTCAGTGGAAGGGATAAATTAGGAGGTTGCAATTAACATATACACACTACTGTATATGAAATAGACAACTACTAAGGCCCTACTGTGGAGCACAGGGAACTCTACTCAATAATCTGTAATGACCTATGTGGGAAAAGAACCTAAAAAAGAGCAGATATACAGATGTGTATAATTGAGTCACTTTGCTGTACACCTGAAACTAATACAACATTGTAAATCAACTATACTCCAATATAAAATAAAAACTTAAAAAAAAACGACATTGTGGTGAATTCCCTGGTAGTCCAGTAGTTGGGATGCTGCACTTTCACTGCCAAGGACACAGGTTTGATTCCTGGTTGGGAAACTAACATCCTGCAAGCCACACAGAGCAGCCAGTAAACAACAAAAAAACATGACATCCTATAAAAATAAATAAACAAAATCAAACTTGGGAACATTTAGTTAGATATGAAGAATAATGGTTTTTGCTTTTGGCCACGTGGCTTATGGGATGTTAGTTCCCCAACCGGGCATCAAACCTGTGCCCTTGGCAGTGAAAGCATGAAGTCCTAACCACTGGACCACCAGTGAATTCCCAAGAATGATGTTTTATTAAAGTGAAGCTTCTGTCTCCCTCACAAGTGCAGTGCCCTCAGCTACACAAATTCTGTCATTCTCCTCCTCTGCTCAAACCACTGGAAAACCAAACTGATAGGGGAACCGCTGACTGAAACTGCCTGCCTTAGCCAGGAAAGATATTAATTGTAGCCAACTGCATGAGTTCTCTTACAAAGGAGGACACTTGCTCCTTGGAAGAAAGGCTATGACGGGCCTAGACAGCCTATTAGGAAGCAAAAACATTACTTTGCCAACAAAGGTCTGTCTAGTCAAAGCTATGGTTTTTCCAGTAGTCATGTACAGATGTGAAGAGTTGGACCATAAAGAAAGATTAGCGTTGAAGAATTGATGCTTTTGAACTGTGGTGTTGGAGAAGACTCTTGAGAGTCCCTTGGACTGCAAGGAGATCAAACCAGTCAATCCTAAAGGAAATCAGTCCTGAATATTCATTGGAAGGACTGATGCTGAAGCTCCAATACTTTGGCCACCTAATGCAAAGAACTGACTCATTGGAAAAGACCCAGATGCTGAGAAAGATTGAAGGCAGGAGAAGAAGGGGATGACAGAGGATGAGATGGTTTGATGGTATCACCGACTCGATGGACATGAGTTTGAGCAAGCTCTGGGAGTTGGTGATGGACTGGGAAGCCTGGTGTGCTGCAGTCCATGGGGTCGCAAAGAGTCGGACATGACTGAACGGAAGTGAACTGAACTGAGCCTGGATAACCCCATTACCATAAAATCCAAGACTGTGAGCCAAATGGCAGAGCAGAAAGACAAAGTCAAGATTAGAAGATTTGGTATTTTCAGCCTCACCACAGGTTCTCCAGAGGGGAGAGGGGCTGGAAAAGGAGTTAATATAATAATTGATCATGTCTGTGTGATGCAGTCTCCATAAAAATCCTGATGATAGTATGGAATTTGGAGAACTTCTGGGTTGGTGAACACGTGGAGGTACTGGGAGAGTGGCACTCCTAGAAAAGGCATGGAAGCTCAGAGCCCCTTCCCACATCCCACAAACATCTCTCCCACCTGGATGTTCATCTGTGTCACGTATCATTCTTTTTGTAATTAACCGGTACACAACGAGTAGACTGTTTTCCTGAGTTCTGTGAGCCACTCTAGCAAATGAATCAAGGCCTGGGAGAGGGTCATGGGAACCTCTGATACACAGCCCATTGGTCAGAAGCACAGGTGATAACCTGGACTTGAAATTGCCATTCAAAGTTGAGGGGTGTGTAGCAGTCTTGTGAGACTGAACCCTTCACCTGGGGTCTGATACGACAGTATCAGGTAGAGAGTGTTGGACTGAGTTAAATTGTAGGGCACCCCGGCTGGTGTGGCAGGATTGCTTGGTGGAGGGGGAAAAGCCCACCCATGTCATGTCAGAAGTGTTATGAATGTGGTGGTAATGTGAGAACAAGGAGAAACACTGGAGTAGTGTAGGTTTCCTACTCACTAGCCAATCTTTTAAAAAAGCAGACGTTTTTATTTGTATAATTTTCTTGGTACAGTTCTTATAAATGACACATTTAAAAAATGTATTAAATCCAGCCAATTTGTTTGACTATGCCCTTCTAGCAAACAGTGTAGACTGGACATTAGAGGATAAAAATGTGCTGGAAGAGTGTGCCTATCCTTGTTCTGAGACATGCGATGGCAGCTACATGGCCTTGCAGCCTAGATGGCTGTGCTTTCTCTTACTTGCCATCCTCATATTTCTCTCTTCCCAGGTGGTGGGAGGGTGCCTGTCCAACCTCGGGTCAGCTGAGCCACCTGGGCCTTCTCCAGTCTGTCTCAAAAATATGAGCTGGGCCAAGTCAATTGTCTATCTTTTGGGACTTTGAGACAAGGAATAGAGAAGGATTTAGGGTTGGAAAGATCCTTTGGAGGAGGAAATGGTAACCTGCTCCAGTCTTCTTGCCTGGAAAATTCAATGGACAGAGCAGCTTGGTGGGCTGCAGTCCATGGGGGTCACAAGAGTTGGTCATGACTGAGCACACACACTTACTTAACAGTTACAGGTAGGGGGACTTCCCTGGTGGTCCAGTGGTTAAGACTTCACCATCCAATGCCGGGGATGTGGGTTCTATCCCTGGTCTGGGAACTAAATCCCACCTGCCGAGGGACAGCTAAACCCGTGTGCCACAATTAGAGAAGCTCTTCACACGCCACAAATAGAGAAAGCTCGTGCACCACAAAGAAGACCAAGGACAGACCCCCGCCCTCCAAAATAAAGATAAATAAATAAGTAACAATTCCAGGTAGGATTTGCAGCAAAAGTTCATGAAGCAGCATGGCGGCTGGGAGTCCAGTCTGAAATGTGGAAGAACATCAGACATCAGATGCTGGTGACTAGGGCAGCAGCAATTGTATGGGGGCGGCTGATGGTGGAGTGTGAGGCAAGGACCCAGCAAGCCCACCCAGGCCCTTAGAGCCCCTGCCCCTTCAGCACCAGTCTTTGTGGGGTCCTACTCCGTCACAGTGCCACTTCTTCAATTACCTTGATCAAATAACTAACTTCTATGTCCCAGTTTTCTCAACTGTAAAATGGACATAACAACAGAATCAACCTCATAGGAAGTGGGAAGGGCTTTCAACTGGGCTTGGTACATCATGATCTGTCCATAATTAACCCTAATCAAAATTACTTCTTCTGTGACGTATTTTATATTACATTACAACAAATTTGTGTTTGAATCGGCTAGCATGGACTGTTTCCTTATAGTTAAAACTCAGCAAAACAAGCAGGTGGTGTTGTTATCCTTTGAGTCTCCTTGGAACTTCATCTGTGTGGGTAAGAAGTAGGGGATTTCTGAAAATTGACCATCTAGCATTGGCTCTCTCATTTTCAGTAAGCTCATTTTGATTCTTTGATAAAGTAAGACAGTGATTTACAATAATGGCTCGAATTTAAGGAATGGTCATTGTTGAGTGTGTTACATCAAGTGGAGGAACTAGTAATTTTTAGAGTCTTTTTAAACAAAGATAAATAATGGGTAGGCTGAGTCCTGAGAAATTCAAGTTCAGAGTCATGGGTTCCCCAGGCAGGGATGAAATGCATACAGTCAGAGGAAAGTGTGGTATGCAGTAGGAGCCAAAAGAACTGACCAAGGAGAGGGAAAAGAATTATTCCTGTCTAACAAAAGAATTTTTCTCTTTTTCTACTTTATGTTTCTAGCTCTTCTTTCCAAGTTTTAAATTTAGTCAATAGGGAAATAATGCCCCTGCCTTTGAGACTTATTTCTGAATTGCCATTGAAAATGAGTGAGAATGCAGGGCCAGTGCCTAACACACAAGGACCCCAGCAAACATTTGCCTGACCGAACTAAGCATTCAAATGTACTCTGCAACCTTATTAGACATACTTATTCCATAAAACAAATACTCTCTCCAAACCACCACAAAATCGAGAGGAAATCAACAGAGGACTGATGAAAGAAAGAGAAAATGTAATTGCCTGAATGTTTTGTTTTTAGAACCGTTTAGTCACACCTACTAAACCACAATGACTCTCCCTGTCTCTACAGAGACCAAAGAGGTTCAACTACACCAAAATAAAATGTGTTAACTTTACAGCCGGTGGACCTCACAAACACCAATTTCACACGTGATGAACCATTTCACAAAGCACGGCTTCCATGAGAACAGGGTAGGGAAAAGCCTTGGCTGGGGCCTCTGTGTGCTGCCCTGCCTATAACTGGCTAAGTGACAGAGCAGGTACTTCAGTTCCAAGCTTTGGGTGTTTCATCTGTGAAGTGAGGACACTGAACTTCGGGAGATGGTCTTCAAGATGCCTTCCGGCTGTAACATTCCGTTGAAGTCTGCTCAGGTTCAAATTTTAGATTGTGAGAAAATATAAAGCAGGCAGAAAAGGCAAAGCTCAGAAGAGACATCTATTTACAATAGGGGGGTACAGAGATTTTAGTGATGTCTGAGGTAGCCAGCCTACAAGGCAGCCCTGTGGTCCCACCTTCTGGCATTCGCACCCTTGAGTCATCCCTCCCGTATGGAATAGGGCTGACCTGTGTAAACAACAGGATGTTATGGGATGTGCCAGACTTCTTTTTCATTTTTATTTTTTAATATTTATTTCCTTATTTGGCTGTGCAGGGTCTTAGTTGTGGCATGCAGGATTAGCTCCCTGACTAGGGATTGAATGTGGACCCGTTGCATTGGGAGTGTGGAGTCTTAGCCACCGGACCACCAGGGAAGTCTTGGATGTGACTTCAGAAAAGACACTATGGCTTTCGCCATAGTGTCTTGGATCTCTCTCTGTGGGGGAATCCAAGCATCATGTCATAAAGATACCTAAGCATATAGAGAGGTCTACATGAGGAGCAACTGAGGTCCCATGCCAACAACCAGCTCCATACGGGAGAACTGTCTTGGAAGCAGAACCTCCAGCCACAGTCAAGCCTTCAGATAAATGCAGCTCCTGTGAACATCTTGACGGACACTTCATCAGAAACCCATGCCAGAACCAGTCAGCTAAGCTATTCCTAAATTTCTGAACTACAGGAATTACGTGAGATAACATGTTTATTCTTATTTTTAGCCACTAAGTTTTGGGGTGATTTATTTTATGTGCTGTGCTTAGTTGCATCTGACTCTTTGCGACTCCATGAACTGCAGCACGCCAGGCTTCTCAGTCCTTGGAATTCTCCAGGCAAGGGTACTGGAGTGGGTTGCCCATGCCCTCCTCCAGGGGATCTTCCTGACCCAGGGGTCAAACCCAGGTGTCCCACATTGCAGGCAGATTCTTTAACCAGTTGAGCTACCAGGGAAGCCCAATTTGTTAAATAGCAATACACAACTATTAGAACATCTGTAAGAAAATTACAGTTGTTCTTATAGAGTATTTGTATAACATACACTGGTTATATACATCTCATCTTTATTCCTTAACTTATTCACTTATCAGAAAATTTATCAAGAACTTACTCTCTGCCAGACACTGTGCCAGGTGGTAGAAATTCAGGAAAAAATGAAGTTTCCTATCTTCAAGAAGCTCATAATCTGAAAAGCTGGAGTGGCTGGGGGTAGTGGCAAATCATAAATGTGTATAACAGATGCCACTTTGATTTCTCTGCTTTATTATCACATTTTCTGTTTCTGCCAGAGTTTCGAGTACATAAACTTTGGCTGTGACTTCAGTGGTCGAAGAGAATGCTCATCAGTTACTGCTGCGTGATTGTTTTTGGTTTTAATAAGAGTGATCAATACCATCAGCTCCCCCTTTAAATGCTAATGAATCCTTTAACACAGCAGATGTAGACATACAGTACACTGCAGATTAAAATTAGGCACAAAATTAAATTGCTTACACATAGCAAAGGAGCCAGTTTGGACATCTTGATAATCAGCCACAACCAGCTGACAAATCTTGAATTGTCCCTGCATCAAGGCTAAGCCATCCCCTGTCTCAGCCAGAACAGGCACCATCAGGCATCAGGAGTGCACCTGGTGCCCATGGCCACGAGAAAGGGAAACTGCCAGGTCAGACTTTCAGGAAAACTTTACGTACTTTTAGAAGGAGCACCGGGATCGGGAACAACTAATAGTCATTAAAAAAAAAAAGAAGAGCTTTGGGAGGAGTTCCCTGCTGGTCTAGTGGTTAGGATCTGGCACTTTCATGGCCCTGGCCTGGGGTTCAGTCCCCGGTTGGGGAACTGAGATCTTACAAGGCTCGAAGCACAGGCAAAACAAAACAAAAATACAACAACACCCTTTGGGCCTCTGGAAAGAAAAGCTATATCATGAGATTCTATCAGCGTCCGAAAGGACAATGTCTCTGTGTGAATTTCTTGAACATACATAATATTTTTATGCTTTTTCTATTCCTGTGACAAGCATTTCTTGAGATCTGCTATTTATTGTGCTATACTAGGTACAAAAACTCAAAATGGAAAATGAGCATAGTTTACTATGACACAAGGGGTTACTTCTTGGGAAAAACAGGCTGGCCTTTCCTTGGGGGCCTTGGCACACCCAGAATCTGCTCTCACTGATAAGCGCCCCCATCCCCCCTTTTGTTTTTTGGCAGCACCATGCTGCTTGCAAGATCTTAGTTCCCCAATCTGGGACTGAACCTGGGCCACAGCAGTGAAACTGCTGAGTCCTAACCACTGGATCACCAAGGAATTCTCAATAAGCCCCCAAATCAAATCAGTGTCTCAGAGTTGTTCTCAGGGGCCAATTCACATTGGCAAAACTCATGAGAGACTGATGTATAAAATCAGAATGGTAATTTTTTTTCAATACTAGAAATGTAACTGTAAAGCAAATTGGAGAATCCTGTTAAGGTCACTTAATAAGCATGAGATTAGAACAAGAATTTAAATGATTTGATGGTTTATTAGTTTGATCAATATATTTGCCAATTAATGTATTCATTCAGTAAACAGATTGAGTACCAATTGTGTGTTGGAAATAACACTGGTGATCTATGAAAGAGTACAGAGGAGCAGATTTTGGGATGATTTCAACAAAGGGAGATATATCTGATTAACCACAAGGTCCTGTGTGAACACATGAGGATGAGCCCTGACCTAGGCCTGGGGATCAGGGAGGGCTTCCTGGAGGAAGCAAGGTCTTAGCAGAGAGCTAAAGGCTGACTCAGCCAGACAGTGCAGAGGAAGCTGGGTGGAGGGAGTTTTGAAGAAAAGGGAGAATATAGCAGCGTTTCAGTTTGATTTCTGTGAGGAGAGGCAGACAGTGATGCAGAAAAGGTAAACAGGAGCCCAATCGAATGACAATCTCCACAAAAAGTTTATATTTCCCTAACCAAGTAGACTCTCACATCAGTCTGGGAAAGGCTCTGCTGGACAATGTTGTGATGCTTACTGGTCTCTAGGAGTGATTGGGCACATTATGCCCTGTGTGAAGGCTTGGTGTGGATAGTATGGCTAACCGTTTCCTTTGTGGACTGCCTTATTCTGGGCTTCTAAGGCTGACCACCTCTGTCTGTCCCCAAACCCATGTCCTAACTCTTCTACCACCTCTAGAAGATGCCTCGTTTCATGTCTCTGGTCTGATATATATGCATGCTTTTCAGCCCTGGGAGGTATTGTGGTGTTTGTGGCCATTCCATCAATGGATTCTTGGTGGTTAGTTGTATTTCCCCGTTGCCAAGTTCTTGGGCACCACTGTACTGTCCTCCCAGGGCGCCTTCAGGGGAGTGGGAACACAAGGCTTAAGCAATGGTGCAAGGGACTAAGTGATAAGATGCCTCCAAGAGGAGTTCAGAATGAGCAAAGTGACTGGAACTGTGGACAGAGGGCTTCCAGGATGACAGCTGGAACTTGAGGGCTGAGTGAGACTCACCTAGGTGGTAGGGAAGCAATTTCTTTGGGACAGTTATGTAAATAGAACATTGATTATGGAGGGTAGACTTTTTTTTAGTTTTGAATGAGCTACAAGATCACAGATCAGATCAGATCAGTCGCTCATTCGTGTCCGACTCTTTGCGACCCCATGAATTGCAGCATGCCAGGCCTCCCTGTTCAACACCAACTCCCGGAGTTCACTGAGACACAAGTCCACTTCATTCTTTCACTCTCTTAATTTGCTCATGCATTGCTTGGCCAGCCAGCGAGTCAAAGGGAAAGGGCAATAGAGTGAAAAGTCACTGGTGCCTGCTACCCTAAAGCCTCGACAAGGTTGACCACGGATCTAGTGTTTTTTTCCACCTCCACAATCTCATATACCAGTTCCAGGAGCAGCAAATAGAGCTGGGTCCAGGTCTTATGCTCTGACTTCCCCAGGCCATCCTGGCTTAACTGCAGCTTCTCAAACCCGAGTGATGGCAAGAGATTTTATAAGCCTCCTCACTGCTGCTGCTGCTGCTGCTAAGTCGCTTCAGTCGTGTCTGACTCTGTGCGACCCCAGAGATGGCAGCCCACCAGGCTCCCCTGTCCCTGGGATTCTCCAGGCAAGAACAACACTGGAGTGGGTTGCCGTTTCCTTCTCCAATACTACAGTGTCTCTAATTTAGAGTTTCCATGATAAGTTGGCACAACCGAATCACAGCATCTTGTAGCTGAGCCAGCATTTCAGAAGCATGCCGTATCTGTACCAACCTGTTGAGGTGAAATGGTAAGTTATAAAGAGACTTGGGAGACATAAAATATTTGGTATTTCTCAACTTGGAACAGTTGCAATTGAGTCAGAATGCTGTGAGCTGTGTGCAGGCTGTTTTGATCCTGCCGTTTTGAACCACTGGACATTCCGATCTTGATGTGTTGACCCTTGGACTTTTAAACACTTATTTATGGATAAAATGTGATCAGAACTATATATAACTACTGGGAAATGTTTGTGTTAAGGAAGAATGTCATTCAGTTCAGTTTGGTTGCTCAGTCATGTCCGACTCTTTGCGACCCCATGAACCGCAGCATGCCAGGCCTCCCTGTCCATCACCAACTCCCGGAGTCCACCCAAGCCCATGTCCATTGAGTCAGTGATGCCATCCAACCATCTCATCCTCTGTCATCCCCTTCTCCTCCTGCCGTCAGTCTTTCCCAGCATCAGGGTCTTTTCAAATGAGTCAGCTCTTCACATCAGGTGGCCAAAGTATTGGAGTTTCAGCTTCAACATCAGTCCTTCCAATGAACACTGAAGGACTGATCTCCTTTAGCATGGACTGGTTGGATCTCCTTGCAGTCCAAGGAACTCTCAAGAGTCTTCTCCAACACCACGGTTCAAAAGCATCAATTCTTGGGCGCTCAGCTTTCTTTATAGTCCAACTCTCACATCCATACATGACTACTGGAAAAACCATAGCCCTGACTAGACGGACCTTTGTTGACAAAGTAATGTCTCTGCTTTTGAATATGCTGTCTAGGTTGGTCATAACTTTCCTTCCAAGGAGTAAGCGTCATTTAATTTCATGGCTGCAGTCACCATCTGCAGTGATTTTGGAGCCCCAAAAATAAAGTCAGCCACTGTTTCCACTGTTTCCCCATCTATTTCCCATGAAGTGATGGGACCGCATGCCATGATCTTAGTTTTCTGAATGTTGAGTTTTAAGCCAACTTTTTTACTCTCCTTTTTCACTTTCATCAAGAGGCTTTTGAGTTCCTCTTCACTTTCTGCCATAAGGGTGGTGTCATCTGCATATCTGAGGTTATTGATATTTCTCCCGGCAATCTTGATTCCAGCTTGTGCTTCTTCCAGCCCAGCGTTTCTCATGATGTGCTCTGCATGTCATTATGCCAATTCAGTTCCCTGATATTTCATCTAACGGGCTTTCCTGGTGAAGAATCCACCTACCAATGCAGGTGACTCAGGTTTGATCCCTGGTTTGGGAAGACCCCCTTGAGAAGGAAATGGCAAACCCACTCCAGTATTCTTGCTTGGAAAATCCCATGGACAGAGGAGCCAGGTGGGCTACATACAGTCCATGGGGTCACAAACAGCTGGACACGACTGAGCATCCACACTGAGCACACACACATGCATTCTATCCAACATAATAAAACTATTTCCCATTTTCATATTAATTTTTATTGTACTGATTTTCCCCCATGGGATTAGTTCTTTTCAATGAAAGTTTTACAATGAAGATTTTATATATCATTTTTTCTGTTGTTCATACCAAGTTTTACCATTATCACTTCTGCCACTGTGAGTCTTCTTTTGTGTCTTCATCTAATTATCCCAGATTGTACTGTTTTAAATTTTACTGTGAATTTTTTTTTTACTGTGAATATTTTTAAACATTGCAGTTTAATTTTTATAATTTTTATGAATAATATTCAGAAATTGGTTGAAAACAATGACCAGGTTATATGTATTTCTCAAGTATCTTTGGTAAGTAATCTCCAGTTCTCCTTTACATATGTAGGATTATTCAGTTATTCAGGTCAGTGCTGTAGCATTGCTGTCTAGTGACTATGCAGAGAGCAAAACATCATGCTTTGCCTGGGCAGTGCCTGGAGTAATGCTTGCCTCTTTGGTAGCAACCAGTACAGATCCAGGTGTTTCAGACTTGATCTGAAGCGTACTGAGGGTTTGCCACACCCCCACACTTACAGGTGCCTAACTCAAGGTAGAGTTTCTTAATTTGTTCCTACTATGATTTTTCCTCTTAAAGTATCCCTGGTGGTTTTTCATTGTTGTTGGTGTTTTTGCTGTTGATTGTTGTTGCTATTAACGTCAGCCTCTTGCAACTGATTTAACTTGATGGGGAAAAAAGTCCTCTTAATCCTTGTTCTGTTCTTCACTTACATTCATCTTGCAACATGGCAAGCAATTTTGGATGAATAAGCATTAGGAAAAAAAATAACATCCACTCTTATTATTTCTTTAATAATAAGAATAATTTCTTTCAACCAAGAAGCAGACCACAGATGTTCGTATTTTGGTTTTGACTAGGAGCATTGAGGTGACAGGAATTTTTTCATGAGATCTTTTGAGGTGGTCAATTTTGTACAGTGTTGGAATGACCTCTTTGTGATTAGCTACTGCACTAACTAGGAATGAGGTCATTGAGTCATTTTACTACCAGGTTGGATTCTCCAATGAATAGCCCAGGAAAGCAAGGGAAAAAGCATGAAACAAGCAATTATTGGCATAACACCTTTTAAACTAGAGTCTTAAATAATTCCCCAGAATGAACCTTTTGTTTAATAATTAAATCCATACTCCATGTTCCATCAGAGTGACCTAGTTTAGATTGCATTGAGCTACTTATCCAAAAATCCTAATCAAAGAAAGTATTTTATTGCTTATTTAGAAGCAGCATGCTATGAAGATAACATACTTTGTATTAGCCCTCTTAAAAAAATTAAACATGAACAAAGGACAAAGGGGAAAATAACTGAAAACAGATGTGGTTGATATAAGCTTCATGAGAAAGGATCACAGTGGAACTTAAATCCTTGGAGAAGTTGGTCATCCACAGTGGAAAAGAGGACCTCAGTGCCTAATGTCACTATTTCCCATCACTTTTGCTTGTAAATGCAGGTGTTAAACAATAAGAGTTATACCACTGATTTGTTGGATTGATGGTTAGGTCACAACTTTCCACACAGGTGAAGTTGTTTCCTATAACTTAGATTTTGTGGTGGTGGTGGTTTAGTTTCTAAGTTGTGTCCAACTCTTGCAACCCTATGGACTGTAACCTGCCAGGCTCCTCTATCCATGGGATTCTTTAATGCTGCCCAAACCAACCCCAGGCCCCAAGGACCGTATTAGAGCAGGGCAGTTACTCCAGGAATATATGCATGTACTCGATGACTGGTTTCTATTAAAAGAGAACCACCCCCAACACTGGCAATTCCCCAGAATCAGATTTCTACAGAGCACTGAGAATTCTATGCAGGGCAAAGAACAGTTGATATTCAGAGCTAGTGAATGTTGAACAGAAACTCAGAATGTACTGAAAATAACATTTATTCATTTGACATATAGTACATTTGTTGCCACCAGGCTTTTTTGATTTGTAAAAATATGTAGGATTTCCCAAGCCAGATTCCACAATGCCTGTCCTAAACTGTGGTCAGCTTCCTCCCACCCATACCATTCACCTCTTTACCCCGAGCTGCTTATAGCTTTCTTGCTACAAGGATGGTATTTACTGTCTTGCTCTAACAAGGACGATAGTAATTTTAAATTTCTCTGACTTTTAGCTTGTGATGTTATCATCCTGTTCTGTGTCTGTTTTCTTTTAGATTTTAGAGTTCTGACATCCCAAGAGGACTTTACAGACCTTTGTTTTCCCCTCTTGGCTCCTCCTTTGGCAAAATATAGAAAATAATATTTGATTGCAGTCCCTGGGAGCTTTAGGAAAGAAACAACCACAAATCTCCTAAGCAGTTTAGATTTCTGGTTTCTGATGAGTCTCATGGAATGATATGTGGCATTATGATCAAGTCCAATAACCTTTTTTATTGCCTAAAAATGGCAAGCCAAGTCAATTCAGCTCTGACTAAGATAAAAACCCAAATGACTTACTAAAATAAATACTAACCGGCTGTGTGGAGATTGGGTAAGGCAAGTGAGGCACTTGCCTTGGATACAAAATTTAAGGAAGCATTAAAAAAGCCCCACCTGAGTAATCAAAATAAATGATATTTTAATGCAATATTTTTTAAAGAGAAAATTAATGCAAAGAATACATGATGAACAAAATATTAATATAAGATTTTTAAATAAAGACAGGACCAGTAACAGAGTCTTGCCAAGCCATATTGGAGCCTTAGACAAAAGGAAAAACCAGTAATACTGATCCTGTCTTTCTCCAGAATCTCGATTTTTTTTGTTTATCATTAATTTTTTGCATTAATTTTCATTTATTTAAATATTTCACTAGAATATTATTTAAGTATTGCACTAGAATATTATTAATCTTGATTATTGAGCTTTTCAATTCCCCCTTAAATTTTGCACCCAAGATGAGTGCCCTATTTAAGCTAAGTTTCTGCATTTAAGTTCACCCTAGTCCAGGCCCTGCTAATCACAAAAGCAGTGGCTAGGGTAATACAGTGGTATATTCCCTTCTCTAAAGATGGTAATTCAGGGGAATAAAATATATATAGTTATGTTTTAAGTCCAGTTACTTACAATGGACAACCAACATCCACAATTTTGGCCTTGTTTTGGCTATAGGCTCTCTTAGAAGGTGTTTTCTAACCCCCTGGAAGGGAAACATTGTCTTTTGTTAATTCTATCTGAAGGCAGCACATTATCAAAATCCATTACATTGAAAACAAAATACTAAGAAAAGCTTGACTAGTTCAATTCATCAAAAGTTTCTCCTTCCGAGGAAGTTTCCTCTGGGTCTTTCCCTGCTGGTCTTGGCAGGGGAGGGCCTGTGGGGTTTCTTGCGGTACTCCACCTTTGTCCATCCCCCTTCACTGACTTTGCTCTCCTCCTCATTGGCTCGTGAGTCCATGTCAGTGCACAAAGGCATCCCTGGGATGGTCCTGGGTTGATGGGAGGCATCCGGGCTTCTCTTGAAGTCAGGTGACTGGTGAGCATTGAGTGCTGACCGAGAAACCCTGTAGAATTTTCCAGAATATCTTTCTCTTGAAGGAGTGGAGTGCTGACTTTTCCCACTGTGTCTTCCTCTTGGAGAAGAATTCAGTGAGTGACTAGCTCGATCATATTTGTTCCTGCTTCTACCAGAGTATTGCCCCCTCTCTAAAGAGCTGTCAGTATTAACACTGGAAAAGCCACTATCCCTGGAGTTAAGATGCAGAGAAGAGAAGTTTTTGGTCAGTCCGTACTGAGTAGGAGAGGAGCTTCTGGACTGGTTTATAGGTGTAATCTGTTGATACTTAATGGGCACCTGGGTCCGCCTCACCGCAGCTGCATAGGAGTCCTGGTCATTGAAATAGGGGAAGAATTGGGACGCCAGGATGGGGTTGCTCTGGGAGCGCTGTAGGGAAGTGTTGGATGCAATCTGCCGCATCCTCAGAGTATCCAGCCACTGGCAATCAGCGCCTGTGGAAGAAATGGAAATGGGCATCTTTGAAGCCACAGTAAAGCTGCATGCCTAATTCATAAGACTGTCTCACAAAATTTCAAACCTCTTAGGGAAGCTCTAAGCGTTACCATTCATAATTCTAGGCTAGGTATCAGAACATTTCCTTTATTATAAATATTTATTAAAAAAAAACAGGGGCATTTATACTTACCAAATGTATGCTATATGCTGGCACTCTTCCAAAGGCTTTTCTTACAGTATATCATTTAATTTCCCTGACATCTTCTTAGAAACCATGCTCAGTCACTCAATCATGTCTGACTCTTTGTGACCCCATGGACTGTGGCCTGCCAAACTCCTCAGTCCATGGGATTCTCCAGGCAAGAATACTGGAAGAAGGTTGCCATTTCCTCCTCCAAGGGATCTTCCCCATCCAGGGATCAAACTTGCGTCTCCTGTGGCTCCTGCATTGGCAGGGAGATTCTTTACCACTGAGCCAGGTCAATACTAATAATATCATTCTATAATGGAGGAGACTGATGCTTGAGAGGTGAAGTGACCAGACCCATGGTCACTCAGCTAATACTGCATCTAAATTCTATCTTCTTCTCAACTTAGCCATGTTGTCACTTCTAGAAATTACTGTTTAAGTGTCTTTGGATGGCAGGGGCATGTTTAGTCAACAAAAGGCTTTTTGCTAACCAGAACTTTTAAATACTCAAGAACACTAAATGCAGATAAAAGAGATTGGGTTCTAATGGTTGAGACAGCTAGAGATTGGAAGAAAGACAATTTATATCTCCAGAGGAGAGATTCCTGAGGTTCAGGAATAAGAAGTTTTCTGCCTGAAAAATGAAGCTTTGTGGCAAACAGGAAGAAGTTACAGTAAAAGAAAATGCTTAATTAACAGCCACTTAGTAAACTATATACTTTATGAATAAGCAAGTTCTTCCCACCTTGGATCTTCTCTGTCTTCCCTAGGGCCTGCATTGCCCACATCCCAAGTTCCCTGGCATCCTCCCTGAGCCCTGCTTGTGCCAGCGAGGCTCCTGGAGAGGAACAGAGAGTGCCCACTCCCTCTGCCAGCATCAATGCCTCGTGCCTCTCAGGTGAGGGGTGCATCCAGACATAGGCATCCTCCTGTGTTCAGGCTCACAGGCTTCAGCCAACCATCACATGCTTCTTTCCCTTCACTTGGACCTCCCCGAAATCTTAGCTTCCAACAGAATGCCAATTTTGTTCAGTGTCCAACCCCCTACACAGAGCCATGTGCACTGGGAAAGCCGATCACATCCAGCCCTAAGGCAGACTTCGATTAGTCCAAGCCATACATATGATACCATGGTTAAGAATGAACAAGGTGCTCAGCTCTGGCCAAAACGACCTGAAAGGCAGTCTGCAAAGGGGTCTCTAAGCAAGTCTTTCTCCCTCCCAAGCATGAGAATAGGGAAGGGATTGACCTCTTATTTCCTGTGGGCGTTACCATATCTTTATACGATGACTGTGAATGTGAGAGGAGTTAGGCCGAGGACCAAGGCAACCTGTTAAGGATGGCAGAGTAGAAACCAGGCAAGGCTCATTTCTCATCCTTAACATGGTTGAGCGCCTTATCTTACTGTACCTGGAGCCGGGCCTTCCTCTGGACTTTTTGTGATGGAAGATGGTAAATTTTAGTATAGTTAAAACCCATGGTTTAAGAACTTTAGAATGAGAAAGAAAAATAACCCAATCAACCATGCTGACAGAGCAAGGCAGGTCTAGCATGCTGTCAAATAATTTGTTGCTGGGTTTAGAATACTGCCCAGGATCCTGGGGCCCCTGGCCAGTGGGCATTTAGAGCACCTGGTGTGCCTGGGAAGCCGGTCCGCACGGCGGAGGACACAGAAGTTGGGCTCTCATAACTCGGCGACAGTAGCCATCAGGGCGCTTTGTTGCCATGCCACCGAAGAACCTTCTGTTATGACTTCTCAGGGATATTTTCTTTTCTTTTTTTTTTAAAGAGTTTATTTCTATTACAATGTAGCAAGTGAGGGATTTAAACTGCTGTGTTGGTTAGATCATGGAAGGACACACACTTGAACCCTGATTAATTATTGTTGTTTAATTGCTAAGTCGAGTCTGACTCTTTTGCGACCCCATGGTCCATAGCCCACCAGGCTCCTCTGTTCATGGGATTTCCTAGACAAGAACACTGGAGTGGGTTGCCATCTCCTTCTCCATCAAAGGTATTTTCTTATTGGGAAAAAGAGGCGTTGGTCAGAAAACATGTGTTTTTGGTTTGTTGGGAAGGTATGTTTCTCATGGCAAAAGGTGATTTGCACAGGGGTTTATGTATCCATCTCCAGAGTGTTTGTTAGCCTGAGTCTGGGTTGTGTTAGAGTTTCTGGGTCTGCAAAGGTGAAGGTCAGAACTTTTCCCCTGAGGCTAGCAAATAACGACCAGTTCATCAACAAGGCAGCCTGTCTTACTCTGTCATGTCTAAATGGCTTCTTTATAGTATCTGTAATTATTATCACCACTACCCGCATATGCATTTCATGTTTCTCTTTCTCTCTCCTCCTTTCCTTTCTTCCTCCCTTACTTTTATCAACCCCCGGCCCCCGGCCCTCTCTCTTGCTTGCCCTGTCATTCTTTTGCTTTGATGGATCTGTGGTGTTAAGGACTCAAGAGGTTGCCCCAGTGACAGCAGTGACTTCCTAGGAATGTGTGCTGGACATGGAAGACAATTCTTATCTTTATCTACAGTCTTGGAAACTAAATATATATGTATGTAAATATACATACATATTTTTCAATAGGACATAATCATTAATTTTTATCTTCTCTGATAGTTACTTGAATATGGAACTGTATTATAATATGTTCTTATTTCCAAGCCCATAATTTCTACTTTCCATATAATCTGTGTATAAAGCCAATAAGGACTTCCCTGATGGCTCAGACGGTAAAGCGTCTGTCTACAATGTGGGAGACCTGGGTTTGATCCCTGGGTCGGGAAGATCCCCTGGAGAAGGAAATGGCAATCCACTCCAGTACTATTGCCTGGAAAATCCCATGGACAGAGGAGCCTGGTAGGCTACAGTCCATGGGGTCGCAAAGAGTCGGACACGACTGAGCCCATATTCTAAAAATAGGAGGAAGTATGATATTAGAGGGCTTCCCCAGTGGCTCAGCGGTAAAAAATCTGCCTGTAATGCAGGACCTGCAGGAGACACAGGTTCAACCCCTGGGTCAAGGAGATCCCCTGGAGGAAGGCATGGCAACCCACTCCGGTACTCTTGCCTGGAGAATCGCATGGACAGAGCAGCCTGGCGGGCTGTATATAGTCCATAAGGTCACAAAGAATCAGACACAACTGAATGGACTTAGCACGCATGCATGCATGATATTAGAAATCTCTGTGGGAGGAACTTCCCTGGTGGTCCAGTGGCTAAGACTCTGCTCCCAGTGCAGGGTGCTCAGGTTTGATCCCTGGTCGGGAAGCTAGATCTCACACGCTGCAACTAGGAGTTCAAATGCCTGAACTGAAAGATCCCGCATGCCGCAACTAAGATCCAACACAGCTAAATAAGTAAATAAGGATTCCCTAACCCAGTGGTTAGGATTCTACTCTTCCACTGTAGGGGACCTAGGTTCGATCCCTGGTTGGGGAACTAAGATCCTGCAAGCTGTACACACAGCAAAAAAAAAAAAAAGAAATCTATATAAACTTACAGACTGGTCCTTATTCCTGATGTGAGACTTTTGACATTTCCACTTTGGAACCTGTCTAGAGCACAACTAACTTACTTGAGTCAGACCTGCTCCCAGGGGTGCCCTCTGAGTTGGGGAATAACGTTTGAATGGCAAGCTGGACGGCCTTCACTTCATCCTGAGGTTTCATTCTACTCCACTGAATCGAATGGATGTGTTTAGTGCTTTTTGGAGTTCTAACATCGCTCTGTGGAATAAAAAAAAAATAGGGAGAGAAACCCACAACCGGATATATGCATGCTTATAAAACAGGGAAGAAAATCAAGTTATCATTATCTGTTCAAGGTAACTCTTTAGAACACTGTCATAAGGCATGAGGTAAAATATTTGCACTGTTTGCCTCAATATGGTAATATGGTTAAAATTAAAAAATTTAACCCCTTTATTCCTTAGTGGACTACAGTAGTTTAAAAAGGTGGTTGTCTTCTCTAAGAATTTGTTGGTAAATCTCAACTTACCTCTTTGTTTAATGAGTAATGAAATACAATGTCTTATGTTTATAGTAGTTGAAAACAGATATTTTGCTGAATAAATAAAATCTGACCACTATTTTGCTCAGGACTGCCTGCGGTCATCGGGGTAACTGGGTAAGTAGGTTGTGGGTAGGTTGGTGGTAGGTTGGTGGGCCCAGTTACCCCTTCATCACCAGGTGCCATACATCAGACAAGACTGAAGAACCTCTCAGGATTTGATAAGGTTATGAAAATACATATTTTTTAAAAAGCCCTGAAGTGACTGTTACCAACACAATTATCACATCATCCCGCAGTCTGAGGAGGAGAAGAGGAGGAGGCAGGGGAGAGAGAAAGAGAAGAGAAGAATTTGGTGAGGCGTGTCTCCAGAGCTAAGGCAGGCAGAGATAAAAACTGGCTGTTATTACTGTCCACTTACTAAAAAGAGAGCTTTTCCTTGGTACTGGGGAGTGGTCAACAGGCTCTAGATTCCCAGGTTCCCAGTTCCTCAAGACCAGTCGACTTCTTTTATTTAGGTCTGTGCCCTGCGAGCCACACTTTGACAATTAAGGCTATTTCTCAGTGCCTCCTTCCTACAGGCATGTACCCTGGCTGGGGAGGATAAATCATTGCCTGTCATCCTAACTGGCTTCCAATATTGGGTCATCCTGAATAAGTGGACTGGCCAGGCTTTGGACTTCTCATGTTAAAAATGCTAATCCATGGCAGCTCAGAAGACATCACTATGCAACAGCATATGAAGTCCATTCGAGGCTGACTTCCCTCATCTTACTGTTGGGAAGGGAATGGCTAGAATAGCCAAGGAAGGCTGGAAACTATTCACACTCGGAGGAACTTGGTGACCCCACGGATACTCATTGACCACCCCAGACCTTGGGACCACCCTTCATCTCTCTGAGCCAGTTTTTTCCCTAGCTGCCACATGACGATAGTGCTCCTTACCTTTGAGTATTTGCACAAGGTTACTGAAATAACACAAGTGTGAGTTCCTCTTACAGTGTCTGCTGCTGCTGCTGCTACTAAGTCGCTTCAGTCGTGTCCGACTCTGTGTGACCCCATAGACGGCAGCCCACCAGGCTCCCTGATCCTTGGGATTCTCCAGGCAAGAGTACTGGAGTGGGGTGCCATTGCCTTCTCTGCTTACAGTGTCTAGGTCATGGTAAATCCTTGCTAAATGTTTCTTAGATGAATAAGGGAGTGAATGAATGAAAGGCATGTCCTACTGAGGGTAGATGCATACTAACTACATACTACATATATACTAGTGAGGGTAGCTACATACTAACTACATTCATACTAACCATATCTCCACATGTGCCAAGACTCTGCTATAACTATTTCCCTCCATCCCATTCCCAGGTAGAGAAAACTACCTTGTGAAGCAGATTGTTCCACCACCATGAAGATCTTGCTCTTTTCAAAAACATAATTAGATCATTTAAAGCAGCAGAATACTTAAAACACCCACCATGGCGTTTACAGTGAGTCCAAACTCCTCACCTCGGCCCCAGGAGGCTCTATGCTTGGCCCCGCCCACCTCTCTAGCCTTGTCATGTCCTCTGTCCTTCAAACTTTGTTCTTGCCCTTCCTCTGCTGTTCCCTGCTGCCTCACACTGAGAAGAAGGGTTTTTCCTGACCACTGAATCTAATGCCCCAAGTCTCACTATTTTCTGGTTCTCACTTATCACTCTGACATTACTAATTTATTTATTTATTATCTATAGCCCTCCACTGGAATATATATAAATCTTGAGAGAGTATAGATTTAGATTTAGTCCACCCTGGTCACAGAATGATAGCATCACCTATTCAACGGACAAGAATTTGAGCAAACTCTGTGAGACAGTAGAGGACAGAGGAGCCTGGTGTGCTGCAGTCCATGGGGTCACAAAGAGTCAGACATGACTTAGCGACTAAACAAACAAATCACAGAATGGTACCTGTTGGTAGGCACTTGCTAAATATATGAATTTTAGTTTTAATAGCACCTATTTCTAAAATATTTGTTTTTCTAAAGCAAATATTTCTAAAATATTTGTTTGTACATTTTTCAATTTTTTTCATATATTAAATATATGGAATCTGGTTTTGATGGTAGTAATAGAGGTTGTACCCTGTCCTTGTGAAGAATCACTCACTGATCTACCCTCACCGTTAAACTCGAAGCACCAAGAAGGCAGAGCTTTGTTTAGGTCACTGTTCCATATCCCTAGTGTGTCGCACATGCATACATTTGTATTGAGAAGGTGCTCAATCATTATCTGATGAATGAATTATACTTCAATCTCTAGGTAAGCACCCTGTTCTCCTTCCTTTCGTTACTTTGTTAGAATAATTATATTGATCTTCCTATATTCATGGTGGTTAAATAGCTTCTCTTCCAATAAACGCTAAACACCCTGAGGCAGCAAATAAAAACCCCTTTGGAGAAACTGCTGATGAAGCCAACGGCCTTGCCCCCTCTCCCCTACCCCTTACCCAGGCTTACCTCATATGTGACAGTGCATTCTACAGTCTGATTTTCCACGATGCCTACAATCCACTTCTCCATTACAAATGGGGGCTGAAAAATAGAAGTTAGAAAGGTGTAGTGCTACAGTATGGGCTTCCCTGATGGCGCAGCAGTAAAGCAGCAGCCTGCAATGCAGGACACACAGGTTCAATCCCTGGGTCAGGAAGATCCCCTGGAGAAGGAAACAGCTACTCACTCCAGTCTTCTTGCCTAGGAAATCCCATGGACAGAGGAGCCTGGCGGGCTACAGTCCGTGGGGTCACAGAGGTCAGACATGACTTAGAGACTAAACAGCAACAACAACTGCCTTAATACAGCCTGCCCTGCTACAGCGTAGGTTTCTTGGAGGCCAGTCATGCTGTACACAATTGGCAAATAGGGTGTGATGTCAGGCTATCATGAACGCCATGATGTCAGATTATTAGAAAAGCCCTCTTTGTTCCCATGTGATTACTCACAACATGCTAATGTCTGATCTTTGGGGGTTTGGTTTTCATAAGACATCCTTTTATATGTTTGTAAACAGCTAATTTTGTCTCCCACAATCTTCTCTTTTCTCATGCATTGCTCAGTTGTATCATTAGATCATTAACTCATGCTAATATCTGGGAGACTTCTCAGAAAGCTCTTTCACAATTAAGAAAAATCCTTAACAATCTAAGAAGACCCTAAAGTGCTTTTTCTTTTTTTTTTTTAAATTTTATTTTATTTTTAAACTTTACATAATTGTATTAGTTTTGCCAAATATCAAAATGAATCCGCCACAGGTATACATGTGTTCCCTTTTTCTGAGTGCAGGCAGTGTCTGGTTTAGAGGTTTCATAACCACTCTGCTATCTGGTTATATCAGGATACCCAGCAACGTTGTGGGCACAAATGAAACTGGGGGTGGGTGGGTCATTTCCTGACTACATTAAGATAAATGAGTAATGAAGAAGCCTATGCTTTGGGTCCTATTTTAAGTGAGATGAAAGTGGTCTTTATTAGAGGTGAATCTCCACTCTCTTCCCACCCCCCAGCTCGTCATTCCAGATTTAAGGTTGCAAATGACTGGCTGACCATGAAATGGGTACAAAGCAAATTTGGTAGAGATTTAACTGAGCTTTTTTTTTTTTTTAAACATGAGAAAACAAAGAGAAGTTTACTAACATTTATACCTCATGTATACACGGGAGATACCCAGGGAAAATGAGTAATTCAAAGAATTTAGGATTAAATGCCATGTTTATAGAGGAAAGGGAAGAGGGAGACATAGGCCTCTTGGAGGAGAGAAATTGACTTTTAGGAAAGACTATGGGCCCTTAGAGGAACAGATGGGAGGCAGGAGAGTTAGTGACAAAGCTTGTCTAGGTGTGGAGCCAACTTCTAGTCTCTTCTGGGACAAGAATCAATCTTGGTATTTTTTCTTTCCTTAATTAGGATTTTTTATTGTTTCTGTTGATGTTGAAAAGTCCTACAGATTTTGAATGGTCCAGCCCAGTCCTATTTTCTCCCAGAAGCCTTGTAAATGTTGGTGCATGATTTTGCAGAAGATACAGTTCCTCTGGAATGCATATATAGCCTTAGAGCAGAAACACCTATGTTTAGTTTTGTAACTCCACCCTGTTATTTTTGCTCTGAGTGACTTCCTTCCGTTAGCAGGCAGTGACTTGCTTCTCAGTGACACTGAAGCCACAAACAACCGGTAGCAACCAGAGACAGCACAGGTGGGGAGGAAAGAGAAAGTGTAGGTGTGTCCAGGCTCCCAGACACCAAAACACAGTCTGTCCCAACAGAATAAGGGAAAGGTGAAAGCAGATCATAACCTTTACAGATAAATAACATAACTTCCAGTACACAGGGGCAATCCAACAAAGAATATCAAGTCAATCTACTTGATGCATATGCTTGTAAATTAAAAGTGAAAGTGTTAGTTGCTCAGTCACGTTTGACTCCTTTGCCACTCCACGGACTATAGCCCGCCAGGCTCCTCTGTCCATGGAATTCTCCAGGCAAGAATACTGGAGTGGGTTGCCATTTCCTTCTCCAGGGGATCTTCCCAACCCGGGGATTGAACCTTGGTTTCCTTCATTGCAGGTGGATTTTTCACACGTGAGTGGTTAGCAATCTCGTGCCTGGGAAGGGAACACATTTGCAAGTCTAATGCTGGGGATTTGAAGGCTTTTTTCACTTCCCCCACTTGTGTCTGCACCCTGTCTTGTTGCTGCCAGCCTCATTTTCTTCCCTGAAACCGAATAAGCAGTCGATCGTGTAGTAGATAGAGTTCATGCCTTTTATGACGTTTAGGGTAACTGTCCTGTTAACATTGTGGTTATTTAACTGAGTGGTTGACCTTCTACAATTGAAGTCTTATATGTATATTTTCAGTATGATTATTTTGAAGAGAAGCTAAGCATTTCTCTAAGTCTGTCTTCAGCGTTTTAATGGGTGTGCTTCTACTATTGAACCCAGAGTAGTAAGATCCTGTCTGGTCACTACAGGAATTCACAGGGGTGAATTCAAGGAAACCATGAAGACTGCAATATGTGCCTTTTGGATACTCTCATCCAAGTCCTTCCAGAAATTCAAGAAATCTTTCTCCTGACAAGTTTTTTAAAGTTTAAAATGACCCAAAATTCAAGGTAAATATTTTCATCATTAGCATTTTCTTTTCTTTAATAAATGACAGAATATGCCTAAAGAAATGCAGAAGAAAGTTAAAAAAAAATTAAACGACACTTTTCTGTAGTACTTTTTAGTTCACACAGCATAAGTGGAATTTTAACAAAAAACTATTATGATCTCAATCTGCTAAATAAAATGTGCCTTTCAACAGCCAGCTTGAAGCTGAGCTGGTATGAACATCATGAGCACAAAAGCATACCACTGGGGTATTTTAATGTCTTTGTTTGATATCTGTGAATTCAAAAAAGCTTTTAAGCCGTAAATAGAACCCTACCTTTGTCATCTTTAAAATCTCTGCATCAGGTAGGTTAGTGTTGAATGTCACATCTTTGATGTAGGTTATTGCAATTTCATCCCCATCCATCTCCATATACATTTTCCACTTACAGTCCTGGAATTAAAAGAAAAATTATAGAATTTGAGAAAGTAAAGCAATTTTTTTTTTTAGTCTCAATGTTTTATAACACATGAAGTATTCTCAATGAAGTATTATTGGAATTTTTTTTTTCCTTTATCAATAAAAGGACATGAAATTAGATCTCTTTCTATATCTAAATAACCCCCAGGCGGGGCAGTCTTGAGACACCATTTATCAATCTAAGTGTTCTATAATAGGAGTTGCAAACTCCACACCTTAAAGGGGCCAGGCAGATAAAAATGAGTAAAGGCAGGCAGTTAAGAGCCTTAAATTGTAACCTTTCAAAATAGACCCATTTAATTTACATGCTAAATATTGTAGGGATATTTCCCCATTGACACAAAGAAATGTGGTCTTCCCACTATTTTGAAATATAAGACTCTCCTGATCTACCTTTCACTTTCCCAGTGTTAATAATGACACAGATTCAAGAAATAGCTTCATTTCTTCTTAACAGGAAACGTGAGGCTCTATGGCAATGGATAATTAGCCCAACCATTGGGGCAGGCATCAGGGGAAGGGTTCGGCTCTCTGGGATCTAAAGGATCACTGCCCTAAAGCCACCACTCATCTTCTGTTGATTGTTCCCATGTGGGAATATGAGCCTAGTCTTGATAGGTCCTTAAACGTTTCATAAAAAGTTGGATATCTGATTCTTATAAGAAACCTCTTGGTTTTTTAAATGTTAGTACGTTAATTAAATTTTCAGTAAAACGATAATGTAATGAAAAAGTGCTCTACAACATTAATCACCAGGGGAATGTAAATTAAAATCACAGTGAAATCCCACTATACACCTATCAGGTGGCTAAGACTGAGAACATCAAATGTTGGTTGTGAGTTGGAGCTATTGGATTGTTGGTGGGAGTGTAAATGGTAAAATCACTGTTGGAAAAGTTTTGGCAATTTATTACAAAACTAACCATATATGTACTCTATGACCCACAAATTCTACTCCTAAGTATTTACCCAAGTGAAATGAAAAAAGACTTGTTTGGTATTCTTCTGAGCAGCTGCATCATAATAGCTAAAGAAAACTGGAAACAGGCCAAGTGCTGATCAACAGGAGAATGGATGGACTGTGATATTTTCATAGAGTGGGATATTACTTAGCAATACAAAGGAATGAATTATCGATACATGCAACAACATGGATAAATCGCAAAAGCATTACAGTGAGTGAAATCTGGTACAAGAAAAAGAACAAACTAAGGCTTCAATTTACATGAATTTCTAGAATAGACAAAACCAACCTACAGTGGAAAATGTTCAGAAAAGTGGTTGCTTCTGCAGATGGCAATTGACACATGAGGGGAATGTCCAAGGATGCTAATGCTCTACTGATAGAAGTTTGCATTATATTGTCGCTGTTGCTTAGTCACTAAGTTGTGACCGACTCTTTGCGACCCCATGGACTGTAGCCCATCAGGCTCCTCTGTCCATGGGATTTCCCAGACAAGAATACTAGAGTGGGTTGCCATTTCCTTCTCCAGGGGATCTGCAGAACCCAGGCTTAGAACCCACATCTCCTGCATTGGCAGGTGAATTCTTTACCACTGAGCCACCAGGGAATCTGAGCTGGGTTATAAAGGTATATGTATTTGTTAAAACTTAAGTGTGTATACTTAACATGTGGTCATTTCTTATCATACTGAAGTACTTAGGAGAAAGTATACTGATATCTACATATTACTTTAAAATGCATCAAAAAATAAGGATTGATAGATGGCTAAAAGGATAGAGAGATGTAACAAAACAAGTGGGATAAAATGCTTCTGTTTGCATCTAGGAGGTGAGTATGCAAGAATTTCTATAACATTTTTTCAACTTTGCTTTTAGAAAAATGCAGCAATAAAAATGTTGGGGGATAAACACTGTGTATGCAATTAAAAGGAAAAAGAAACCAGTCTGTGCACCAAATTTGACCCCTGGATCATAAATTCATCCTCTCTCTTATGTTATTAGATAACAAAGGATTCTGAGAGATAAGGATAATGCACTAAGTACCTTACACCCTGAAACCAAAACATGCTTTCACACCAGCAGACTTGGAATGGTCCCTGAGCAAGCTCAGACACAATTATTAGTGGAAGAACAGGAACAAAGAGACTGTTGAAAACCTGTTGGCTTCAGCAGGAAGCTGGAGGGGCCTACATTTTAGGAAAGCTTCTAGGGGAATGGCAGAATCAAGAAGGGCCCAGGCCTGAGGCGACTGTCCCTCCTTGCCCAGCCACGTTCATAAGGTGGAGAGCCAATTAGTGAAGGAAAAGTTCTATTCAATAACATGAAAACCTTGCTCTTGGCTAACACAAGTCAAATTAGTCACTCAGAATTGACAAATCTCTCAGTATTTCTTTGTTTTGGAGCCACTGCTACCCTGGCAACGTGAGCCCTGAGATAACTGGGCAGGATAATGACTCTTTGGAGTCATGATTGCTCTTCTCTGAAATAGCAAGAGCCTCCTCAAGGCAATGGCTAGAATAAAAAGCCTTAGAAAAGACGAGTTTACTTAGTTCTGTTTTTTCTGCCTTCCAAGTTTTGGAATGAAGTTAGTCAAAAGCACAGTTAAAAGACCTTGAACTGTGGTGCAAATGCCTGACACTCTCTGTTTCACCTCTGTGACCGCAGGCCCCTGCCAATCAGAGACTGAGGGGAGCTCTGCATACAGAAGGGGCTTCAGAGGGAGCCCAGGCTGGGGGTGCTTACCATGCTCTTGGGTCTTGCTGGCTACTGACACTGTGCTGTTTTATTTGATACCAATAATGACCCTGCAAGTTAGCTTTATTTTCCCGTCAGGCAAGTGAGAAAAATGAGGCTTGGACAGATTAAGGAATTTTTCTAGGGTTCCCTGGCCAAGAAGTGATACAGGTGGGATTAGAAAAGCACAGAGCTGCCTGGCTCCAAAGTTGGAGGAGAAAGCAATAGGGAAGGGCAGCTGGGAGGTACAGAACGGACTCTCTGGCTGGTTGTCAGAGCTCCAGAGTGGGACCAGCTACTGACCACAGGCCAGAAGGAGCAGGGCCAGTGAAGACTTTGCCAATACAACCAAAATAACAAGTGGTCACAGGTCCTCCTCTGCAGCCCTAGCTGCTTGTTCCCCAAAATCCAATGTGGAGAAACAGGATCTACATGTAGGGTTATAGACCTTTAATTTTTTAATTTCTTTTTCTCTTATCTTAAAGCAAGCCTTTTACCTGAACCATAAAAGAAGATAGCGAGAGAAGTAATAAAACTATAATCAGAGAAGTTATAAGACAAGAGGGGCATTATCCATTCATTAAAAAGTAGGTACTCGTGGTTACAAAGCTGGGAGAGAAAGAAAGGAAATATGAAGTGTTCACCCAGATGATTAACTTAATGTGTCAAGGCCGTGGTGGTTTAGTTGCTGAGTCGTGTGCAATTCTTGTGACTCCATGGACTGTAGCCCACAAGGCTCCTCTGCCCATGGGATTTCCCAGGCAAGAATGGAGTGGCTTGTCATTTCCTTCTCCAGGGGATCTTCCCAACCCAGGGATAGAACCTGCATCTCCTGCGCTGGCAGAAGGATTCTTTACCACCGAGCCACCTGATATAACTCCTAGGTATCTTCAGGGTATCAGTGATTTCATTGTTCCTTAGTTAAGAATAGCAATCTACAAATGAAGTAATGAAATCCTTTAAATTTTACTGTTTTAAATTACCCATTTTAATTTTTAAAAATTTAAATCTACTCATTTTAAATTTTAAAAATGAAGGTGTTCCTGGCATTTTTGTCATTTGGTGAGCCAGAGGTGTCCAAGAGCATTCTCCACGACTCCCAGGATTTAAACAAGTTATTGAATTCCACAGGACCCAGCCATGGATGGGATGCTGGAGAAGAAATTCTTAACCAATAGGTCACTGGAAAGGACCTCATATGGATGAGGTGAATTAAATCATCAACAGTATCACTAAAAATAAAAATTCTACATATTTATGAGCCTAACATAGAATTTTAAAGGCACAGTTGCTAGCTTTTCAGTTTCTTGCTAGTGATAGGAACCAGATAGTGGGAATATTGGCTCTGGTTTAAAACCCACTCAATTTGCTAGGGAGAGCTATTGATTTTGGTTTGATGTGAATGACAGAAATGTGGGTATTGATATTTGAATCGGAAACATTCAAGAGTCATTTTGGATGTCAGTGAACAACTCTCCATCCTGACAGGCAGAAATCAAAAGCAGACAACTCTATTCTCTGAGAGCCCATGGGGGCTCGAAGGACTCCTTTTTGAAACTCATTTCACCTCTGGCCATCTGCAATTGTTCTATTGTTCACTCATCTGGTTTAAGGTGTTGAGGAATCCTATTAAAATGGAAACAGTATAGAAAAGGGTCATACACTGAGCCATCACTGCTGCTGCTGCTGCTAAGTCACTTCAGTCGTGTCTGACTCTGTGCGACCCCATAGACGGCAGCCACCAGCCTCCCCCGTCCCTGGGATTCTCCAGGCAAGAACACTGGAGTGGGTTGCCATGTCCTTCTCCAATGCATGAAAGTGAAAAGTGAAAGTGAAGTCGCTCAGTCGTGTCCGACTCTTCGAGACCCCACGGACTGCAGCCTACCAGGCTCCTCCATCCATGGGATTTTCCAGGCAAAGTACTGGAGTGGGGTGCCATTGCCTTCTAGGGGAGGTGAAAGATCACAAGTTTAAAGTCCATCTACCTGAGCTGGAATCCCAGTTCTGCCACTTTGCCCCCAGCCTCAGCCAGATTATGTAACCCGTCTGGATCTTAGTGTTCTTTACGAGTGGGTTGTTGTATTTTGACTAAATGAGATAATGTAAACAAAGTACTCAGCGCTGTGCCAGAGCCAAATTAGGAGTTCCCAAAGACGTAATTACTTGGGGAAGGGATGGCTTGGGAATTTTGGATTAGCAGATGCAAAGTACTATGTATAGATTGAATAAACAGGGTTGGCTATATAGCACAGAGAACTATATTCAATATCCTATAATAAACCATAATGGAAAAATATGAAAAAGAATATACATGCATATATATGTATATCTACATATAGGACTTTACAGGTGGTGCTAGTGGTAAAGAACCCACTTGCCAATGCAGGAGACGTAAGAGATGTGGATTGCGGGTTTGATCCCTGGTTGGGAAGACTTCCTGAAGGAGGGCATGGCAACCCACTTCAGTATTCTTGTCTGGAGAATCCCAGGGACAGAGGAGCCTGGAAGGCTACAGTCCATAGGGTTGCACAGAGCCAGACACTACTGAAGTGTCTGAACACACAAACATATGTGTTTCCTGTATGGTAGAAATTAATACAACATTATAAATCAACTATACTTCAATAAAAAAAATTTAATATAAAAAAAGAAATAATTACTATTGTTGCCAATATTGGTCACCAACAGAGCTCCCATTTGTTATTACATTAGCCAACCTGTCATCTAGCAGCCATCTAAGGGAGTGGGCCAGAAGGTAAGTGAGGCAGGAAGGTCCAAAGATTGTCTAGAATAGAGACTTGGCCAGAGTGGACAGGCTGTGTCAAAGCAGCTTCCTTGGGCAGGAGTTTGACCCAGAGGACACTGACTAACTCTGGTGCCAGGGACTTTGTTGGAAAAAAGAAGGTGTAGCCAAGTGGCAACATAACCACAACTGCTTTTATGAAGTAAATAGAAATAAAAAAACCCTCACATCTTCTTACATAGATGGATTAGATAGCACCAATTCTGCCCTTTCCAGTTTCAACAGATCTGATGTGGCCCTCCTAATAGAAACCAGCAGATTACCGCAGGGACAGTGGCTATGAAATGTGATGGACAGCCAGAGAGCCTTATCTTGGACGAGGAAGCTGAAGTACAGAAGGATAAATTAACTCGACCAAGATCACACAGAGAGCAAGAAGTGGAGTTCAGAACTAAACCAAGTAGACCTATTGTGCTATGAAGAGTAGCTTTCCCCTCAGACTTGTCTGAATCCTGAACTTTCCTTGTTATGGGTTAACAAAAGTAAGAATTACAGTCCAGAGGAGTTCTACCTTCCAAAGTCAACAAGCAGTCCAAATTATCTTGTGGGTTCTTTTGTAGGACTCCCTGGCAGAGACAGAAATACTGAGTCTCCAATAAGTCCAACAGAGCCAGTTTCCCTCTCCTTTGTTGAAAAAGACCATTGTTAAACGTGAATATGGTGCCATTTCACTGTCTGTAAGCTCCTTTTCTTGACTGATTGGGCCAGAATCCGGAATCACAAACACTTCCCTCCAGCCCTGGCTTAGGCTTCATGACTAGGGAGGACTGCCACTTTCCAAAGCAGGAACAACCTTCTCCCTTCTGTTTGCACAAGCAGGACCTAACTACCACAGAGTTTCATTTCACAACTAGATTCCCACCCAAGAAGATCCCCACTGTTCGAATTTGTGCCCTGGACATCTCTGGGGAGTGCTAATTACTAATCCATAGGGGGAAGGCAATGGAGCAGGAGCAAAAGCCTGCGAATTCCTCCCTGGGGGCTGAAGAGCAAAACCTCTCTACTAGCTAGACAGTCTGCCCCTCAGGGCAAACCTACAAGACGTGGGTGACATTCTGTTGGGGAGAGGGGAGTTTTGCATTGGAAACTGATGAAAAAAAGAATTCTGTTGAGCTCCCAGGATATGTACCATTTATCTCAGCAGCTGCTGAAATACCTGGATAATTTTAGGAGCAAGTATGTGGTTAATGGAGGATGAGAAAGCATTCCATTTGAACTGCTTCTGCATTGCCAATTATATGAAAAATTTTTCTGAATTAAGATTACTGGCCAAGTAAAACAGAAACTCTTACACTGTGAAGATAACATTCTAAACAACACTCAGTTAATGCTAAATTAAGTATCTCTTTGTGAGAAATCACTATTACATTCTCTGCAAGCTGTTTAAAATTCTTTGGAGTCCTAGGCTAATACATGTGATTCTAAACATAGACATCCCTTCTCCCTCTCACAAAAAAAAAAAAAAAAAGGAAAGAAAGAAGGAAGGAAAGAAAAAGAACTCATCAGGATAGAGGTAAAGTTTCTAAATAGAAAAAGTGATTGAAGTTAGCACAAAAGTTATACATAAATATTATATTAAGTTCTGGGCAATTCAGAAACAACAATCTCTCTTTTTTTTCCTACCAAAATCTTATCACAAACATGAACATTATAGGTAAATCTTTAAAAATCTAGGAGCAAGATTATTCAGGACATTTGAGGAAGAAATAGACCTCCACATTGAGCTTTCAGGCTCCAAAAATGATCTTTATCTGAAGGTTACAGACATAAAAAAAATTTTTTTTATGTATTTTTTATTGAGGTATCAGAGGATGAGATGGCTGGATGGCATCACCGATGCAATGGACATGAACTTGGGCAAACTTCGGGAGATGGTGAGGGACAGGGAGGCCTGGCGTGCTGCAGTCCATGGGGTCGCAGAGAGTCAGACACAGCTGGGTGACTGAACAACATAATTTGCATACAGTAAAGTGTACAGGTTTTTAAGTGTACAGTTCAATGAATTTTAACAATTGTATACACCCATGTAATTACGCAAATGGACTTCCCAAGTGACTCAGTGGTAAAGAATCTGCCTGCCAATCCAGGAGACTTGGATTCCATTCCTGGGTTGGGAAGATCCCCTGGAGAAGGAAATGGCAACTCACTCCAGTATTCTTGCCTCAGAAATCCCATGGACAGAGGAGCCTGGCGGGCTACAGTCCATGGGGTTGCAAGAGCCGGACATGGCTTAGAGACTAAACGACAACAAATTATCTAAACAGGTAAGATATTCCGCTGCCATAGAAAATTCTCTCATGCCCTTTCCCAGTTGACATCTCCTCCACAACCAGAGGCACTCACTGTCCCAATTTCTACCACCATAGATTAATTTTGCCTGCTATAGAACTTCACAAAATTGAGATTTTATAGCGTGGAGATTTGTAGCAAGTTCACTTAGCTACACTTGGCATGCCCAGTCAAATGGAGGAGATACAGGTTTTTAAAATCCCCATGTCCTCCCTGCCCCCTTCCCCATGACCAGAGAAAAAGTAAAATCCCACTGGAGAATGCTCAAGATTCTAGCAAAGAGGCCCTTCCACCTTAAAAAAAAAAAAAAAGCCTCTACTGACGACATATTTTAGAATCTAAAATACAGAGGTCGAAATAAACTTTTTAAGATTCAAGATGGGGGAAAAAGGGAAAGAGTTTCATAGCAGGCGACTGACTATTTTGAAATGTAAGAAGTCATACAAGATGAAATAAAAACACGATAGAAATGTTGGTCATGCTGGTATTAAAAGTAGTAAGATGTTGATGAGTTAGGCCTCCAAAGGCTCCTTTACATGCATTGCTATTATCTCGCTCAGCTGCTGGAACCTGCTGTTTTAAAGGCAGGAGAGAAGAACATCCCATGATAGCACCTGGGTTATTTATCATTATGTATAACCCTGCTACACTCTATTTTATTATGCTGCCTTTAAAAGGAAGATAATGCAAGTATGGTTAATTTGCCTCTCTTCTTTATCTATACAGTGTCGTGACCCATCACAGCTTTGTCCCATGAGATTTGTTTTTCAACCCCAAAGAAATCCACAAGAAACTCTCCCTAAAAATTCCATTAATAACCTCTTTCAGCGCATATAGGTTGCAGGGTCTGGAACTAAGAATGTTTTAATCTCTCCAGCAAAACAATGTCTCATAATGATGTACAGGACTATTGCTGTACTGATGAAGAATCATACATAATTCAGCACCTTTCACTTGGCACCACTGTGATGTCCTCATTAGCCGTGGCTCACAGTGTCTGTCAGATGGTGTCCATGCGAACGCAGGCATTATATTGTCTTTGAGATGTGCAGCTGCTTCCATGACACTGCCAGTATATAAAAACATGACGCCAGTTTGTTTTATTTAGTGCTAAACCTTCCAGTTTGTAAAAACAAGGCTGACACAGAGCCTGACATGAGGCAGTGAAAATAATTAGCTCTCATTTTCTCAGCCTCCTATTTCCTTCTCCCTGCTGTGTTCTCTTTCCACTAAACCACCACATGTCAGTCGAAATGGGAGGCAATTAGTGGGCTCATTTCAGTCCCCACAACTGTGCTGAAAAGAAAGTATTTATGATGGCACAATGAACAGCTGAAAGATTAAATAACATTTGCCTTTTGAAAAGAAAATGACTTCTAGCTAAATGGGCAATTTTTGATTATTCTCAAACAAGCTTAGAGTAGTTGGTTTTTAAAATACAAGAAAGGAAAATGAGTCATTTTTAGGTGAAAGAATCAAATAAAACTTGACACAGTAATGCAAATAACTGATGTTTTATTGCAAAATATGTAAATGCGTTATACCCTTAACAATGGCTTGTGTCTAAGGTCAGGGCAGACCGGTGCCAACTAGACACCACTGGAGATAAGGTTGTTCTGTTGCCTTTTGGGGGGTTTTTATTTGAGTTATGGGTGGAAAAAAGACTTTAGGGATGGTGCTAAAATAAAGTGAGAAGTCAAGTGAGGTATACTTTCGTATGATGCACTATATACTTGACTACCTAAAATGGCTCAGATGTTAGTTGACATATTTGGAAAAGGCTTTTTTATTTACTTATTTTTAAACTGTATTTGAAATTGGAAGGTACTAAGTATTCATCTCAGAAAAAAAGAATGGTAAATCTTCTTATTGATTTTTTAATAATTAAGAATCTATTCTGTCTCCAACTGAGTTTCTTAACCAATACAGAAAGTGGTCTGGCTTACCTAATTACTGCTTAAATTGTTAATACTACAGAATGGGCTGCAAATAAACTTTTACCCAGGACTTTTACTCAAAATACAAAAGTATTTTACTCAAAATACAAGAAACTTTTACTCAAAATACCAAAACAGCTCTTTTACCTACTTACTTCTCCTGCCTCCTCCCATGTCTCCAGAGATGACTCCAAGAAATACATTTTTTTTTCTTTTTTCTTTTAGAAATACAATTTTTTGAAAAAAGAAATAACAAGATTGTCCCAGTTAGTAGGCATTACTTATTCTCAGTTCACATCTTAATGTTGATGTGGTTGTCATAGATCTTTGATTTTCCAACATAGTTCTTTTCATTTGACTTCAAATAATCTGTCCTTTTACAGTTGATTATTTCCAAGATCTGAATTTTGGTTCAGGATACACAAGTCACTGTGAGTTATGGAGGCCTTCTCTCTGCAGATCCACAGAGACTTTTCCAAACCTGCTTCTAAAAGCAAAGATCTCTGTTATTATCAACAACTGTGCCTGTCATCATGGAGTTGCCAATAGTGGCTGTTAGAGCCATTTTAAAAGGCAGTCACACAAAAAAAAATAAAATAAAAAAATAAAAGGCAGTCACAAATTTAAGTTTTGTTTCTCTGTTTCTATAATTATATTCTTACTTTTTACAAACTCAAATCCTAAGGTATGATTCATACACTATGGTCAGTGTAGCTGTACGAGCCAACAGCCACCCAAGGGGATCTAAGCCAACAGTTGGGTTCATGGGGAGCTTGGAGCTCTCTGAGCTAACTACACGTTTTAATATAGCTGGAAACCAGCAGTAATATGTTTGTGATTTATTTAAACCTATGTTTCATCATGCATGCTTCCTTGCTACTCATGATTTTGAAAGGACCACATAATCTTGATCAAGAAGACTAAGAGTGACCCAGTCTGTGCTGGGGCCAGGCCTCATGAGCTGATTACTTTCATCTCTTTCCAACTTTGAGTTCGGTGATGTCAGATTGGCAATTTGAATTTGGCTATGGTAGGAGTATTGACACCATGGAAAACTGCAAACACTACAAGTCAGGGCTGTTTTCTCCATTTACTAGACATATTCTGGCACGCCATTTCTACACATGACTATCAATCCATCAGCCATGATGTCCTGGATACCTCTCCAGTTTTGTCTTAGTTCTGTAGGAGGCTGCCTGGCCTGTTTGACAAAGCATATAACCAATGCTAATTAGAAATCAGCAGCAAGTCATGTGGTCAAATTCTGAACTGTACTTGTTCCTTTGCTGTCAATTAAAACTTGTATTTCTTACAGAACCTTACCACTGCAAGCTTATATACTGAGGAGTACAGACACGTACTTGTGTACATGTATTTTATCCTCAAAAACAGTTGGTCATGGAAAATCAACTTTCATACACTGAATTTTTCATAAATGCTAGACATATCAAAGGAAGGCAAAGCGCTGCCTTTCAGTTCTTCTGAAATTACAAAAGGTGTTGGCTTTTTACTTCCTTACAAAATCCTTTTCTTTGTGCTCTATTTTATTCATGTTTATCTATCCATTTATAAAAACTCTATAATGGGGGGGGGAGGAAAGCCCTATTTGACACAGTTTTTGATATTTATAGTGCTTTGAGAAAGGGCCTGGAGATTCAATTAAGTTTATTAAATGCCACATTTTATAAGCAATCTAATAAAGATGTAGAAGCACAATAGTGAGTGGGAAGTATTTGTAAAAAGCAGCATTTTTAACCTACAGATGAAACAACCAGAGAAGCGAAACCGTTGACTGAATTTCCTGGGTTGGGGAGTGGGAGAAAGGGGCCAGGTGCTTACAGGGACGGGTGGAAGGGGGGAGGGGGAGGGGACGCGAATGTCTTCTACTCTGAAGGGGCCGTTAGTGCCGCTTCCACCTTTTCCAAATGTCCCTCTTGTTTTCTCTTTCTGGTTTGCTTGCCTCTTCAAATGCTGCTGGAAGCCTGTTTAATTAAGGGTCCGCTGGAGTCAAGGTGTCCTTCCCCAGGCTTCTCCCCTAAGCCCATCTCTTCTCTACCGCAGGGATCCACTTAGACTCATGGAATCCCAGCTTCAATCAAGTTTCCTCGCCCCATGGGGGAGAAAACGGACTAAGGACTCAGGAGCAAAGTCTATGACTGTCCAGCACTCACAGGAATGGATGGCTCCTCGGAGAGTCCCCTCCTAACTCTGCTTTTGAATTTTTATGACACAGAGTCTCAAAAGGAGCTCGGTGAGAAAACTGCTGGGTAATTTGATAGTTTATTCCTTGGCAATTTGAGAATCAATGCTCCTGACTGGCAAGTTGATAAGAGATATAATAAGAAACTCTATGCACCTGAATATTCCAATAAAAAGGGTGGTTGCCACCCTGGGGAGTGGATGAAGCTGCCTGAGATTCTGTAAGCTGCTTTCCTTCTGTAGCAAGTCAAAGGCCTTAGGTTACAAACACAAGGCACCTTCCACATGAAACAAAAGTACTGGTGGTTTAGTATCAAATGACCAAAAAAATGTTTGCCTTTTTACTGCCAATGCACCTATTTTGGGGACTGAATCTGATACTTTTCAAGGGCTTTCCTGGTGGCTCAGTGGTAAAGAATCTGCCTGCAGTGCAGGAGCTGCAGGAGACCTGGGTTCAATCCCTTAGTCGGGAAGATCCCCTGGAGGAAGGCATGGCACCCCACTCCAGTATTCTTGCCTGGAGAATTCCAGGGACAAAGGACCCTGGTGGGGGTCCCAAAGAGTTGGACATGACTAAAGTGACTTAGCATGCATGCACGCATGATACTTTTCAAAAAGAAGCAGTATGACATGGCGGCTGAGGCCTTGGGCTGGACCTGCCCCTGACTAGGTAGGGGCTCTGGGGGAGGAGCTCTTCCTCTCCCCTCCTTCATTTCCTCCTGGTCTAATACAGGGATACTGCTCCCTGTGAGGGTGAGTTATAATGATTACACCAGAAAAATGTTTGCAGAGTACTTGCCACAGTGTCTGGGAGAGGTATGAAATAATAATAATTATCATAAGCATTGTAAGCACCTCGCCCAGGAAACCTGAGCTGAGAAAGACCCAATTTCTGCCAATACCACTGTCAACTTCGAGGCTGCCTCAATGCACAATGTTATTTAAATTGATAATTAATTTTACTCTGTAGAAATGGGTAAATGGGTGAAACTCATTCTCAACTTCTTATTAATTTAAATTGTCAGGAAAGCCTTTGGTCCAATTATTTCCCCTGCCAGGCTGTCGGAGAAAAGGAAAGGAAAAAGGATGTTGGTTTCATTGGTGGACAAATTCTTGAATCACTTACGGTGCTGGAGTCTGATGAGGGCCTGGTCATCTCGAGAGGTGGGGTCACAGTCAGGGGCTCTGACTAGCAAAGACTGAGGTCACAGTCAGGGGCTCTGACCAGCAAAGACTGACAGGTCTTACAAGGAAAGCCTTTGTTTCCTACATATATTTGTATATTGGTGGATAAGGCCATATTTCCATTGTTTCCTCTCAGTAGGCCAGTTACTGCACAACAAACCAATTTTAAGTGGTAGCTAGCTGGTGGTCCTTTTCAGAGGCAGTGGGAAAACACAGCTACTATTTTCATGATAAAGTCATTGTCATACATTATTCCCAATAGCTGCCTTTAGAACACATCTTTCATTTTAACTGTTTGGAGAGAACTTCCAAAGCCTCAATGTTCTCATTTAACTTATTCCAGTCATGGAGATGGGGGTAAAGGCTGCACCTTTTCCATAAAGATGGGCTTATGGGAACTCAGTTAATTGGAATTTTGAGGATGTCTTTTTCTCTTGGGTTCCACCTTGAAGGGTCAATGTAACAAGGTTTTCATGTGGGGAATTGAAATAGCAATTTAAAGCACATTTGTGAGAAGATATTTCATAATGTTAGGATATAGCCTAGCACATAATTGGGTAATTCAGATCTGGACACTAATTTACTCGAGGATTATTTTGTGAATGTCTCCAGATGGCTTAAATATCTTGGGCCAGGAATGAGAGCAAGTACATGTTTAATATAAAGGTTATGATGAAGATGTAATTTCTTGTTTCAGCTCTATCCTCTCCTCACCCTAAGCTGGTAACACACTTTCTCTAATCAAAAATGACAATACCATGTGCCTATGCATCTCACAGAAATGCCAAGGGGGGTAAATGAGGTGACAAGGATGAAATAACTTGAGCTCTTCAGAAAGAAGGACTCTCTAAGCCTAAGTTTTAAACATTATATTCAGAAAGTTATTTGCAAAGGACCATGAGCCTCTTCGAGCTCATATTCAAAACATCCCTTCCAAAAAAGCTTTTCCTGGAAATTCCCTGGAGGTCAGGACTCCACGCTTTCACTGCTGATTGAACCCCTGGTCGGGGAACTAAGATCCTGCAAGCCACAGGTACAGCCAAAAACTGGGGCGGCGGGGAGGGGGAAGCTTTTCTTTTCTTAATTAACCTCACCCATTCCAGTTACTGCTTTATACTTTTAGCGCCTTGGTGTTACATTTGCACTGTATATTTCACTTTTCATCTATTGCATTATAATGTCATCTAGCCAGCTGCTCACCCTAGAAACCTGGGCACCATCCTGGCTCCTCCCTCAGACCTCAGCTCCAGTCTGATCAGTTCTTTGGATGCACGCATTTCCATGGCACTGTCATAGCCTCAGCTCCTGTCCCTTTTCACCTGGTTGTCTCTCTGCTACACACAGGCCTTTCTCACTCTATCCTGAGTGCTTTCTAATTCATCCAGCTCATCTGTGCTTTTGAGGGATCATTTAAAACATAAATAGAATCTCTTTTGTTCAGTCGCTGTCATGTCAGACTCTTTTGTGACGCCATGGATGATTTCCCAAGCAAGAATTACTGGAGTGGGTTGCCATTTACTTCTCCAGGGGATTTTCCTGACCCAAGGGTTGAACCTGCGTCTCCTACATTGCAGGAGGATTCTTTACCACTGAGCTACCAGGGAAGATTCTCTACGCCATGCTTAGCATTCTTCAAACTCCTTAGCTTAGCACACGAGACAGTTCTTTTCCTGTTCCCCAGTCACCCTTGTGGCTTAAACTCTCACTATTCTATTCTACCCACACTATGCTAAGTTGCCCCAGAGAGAGCGAGGTTTGAGTTGTGAGCTCTCATAGAAATTAGCCCAAAGAAGAGCTGCCTGTGTTCTCCTAGCTTCTGAACTTTTGTACATGCTGTCCCTTTTGCCTTCAATGTCTTCTCCCTAACCTAACAGTTCTTGATAGATTTCAAATTTTAGTTCAAGCATAAACTCTACCATGAAGATGTCAAGATCCTCCTTTGACTCCTTTCTGCACCCCTTTCAGTCTCATCCACTGTGCTTTCACTGAATGATGTGCATGGTATTGTAAAAATGCATCATTCTGTATTAAAACCATTCATTGATCTTGTCTATTTTTTCCCATAGACTATGGCTTTCTTGCAAGGCAGTGCTATACTTTTAAACTTTGCATTCTGAGCATCTAGCAGAGAGCCAGGCACACAGTAGGTAAATTTCTGCTGAGTGGATGAATGAAATTATTATTCTGCATGGGTGACCAAGGATCAGCAAATAATCAAAAGTTCCAGTGACCTGAGGCCTTGTGAATAAGCAATGACTCAACAAGTCTATACTATCATGGTCAAAACCAGACTACTGTATTTGGTCTCCAATATTATTTATAGCTTCTGATTTTTACTATGTGTGTATTAACAAGTCATTTCTTTGTGAATTGAAAATAATTTTCTTGGCTGAAACTACTCTTGACAAGTCTTTTTCAAGAAAATTCTTGCCCCTTCTTTTACCTCTTACAAGCCATAAAAATGTTTAAACATAGAATACTCATAAATTAAGTCCCATAGAGCTAGAGATGCTAAAGAAGGCAAATCACAATGTGCAACTTATTTATCACCAGATGGACCTGGGGTATCCACAGGCAGACTCTCAGGATTGGAAGGGCCCTTGGTTATTGCTGGAGAGGAGCTTACTCTCCTATGCCCCTTTCTAAAGCTGTTTCTATCCACAGGAATGAATAGACAGTGATCCGATCACAGAGGAAGAAGAAAAGCGTTCCTACACCAGACACCTGGAGTCAGAGCAGCTTTCACTCATCCAAGTTCTGTGGCCCAAACAAGGAGCCTAAGATTTCCATTCAGCGAGAGCATCAATATACCTGCAGTGGTGCAGGTAAAACACTCTGTCAGGAGTCTAGAAAGAGTATCTTTTGAAGCCCCAGGTGAAACTAACCCCTTGCAACAATTTCCTATCATTCCCAAGCGCTGGTTCCAGGAATGGCCTGGGGTAAGCAAGGTTTAATTAGTGAGGGCCAGTGGGCCAGCTGAGCTCCACCAGCTCTCCCAAAGCAACGGGCTCAGGTAGTGAGGAGTTGTATTTACAAGGTCTCTTTGTGGCATCAAAGGAAAGGTACCAATAGTGTAGTAGTTAAGAGCTTGGTTCTGGGGTCGGAGAGGCTTGCGTTCAGATCCTTCTTCTGCTACTTGCTAGCCATGTAACCCTCAGATAAATTATTTAGCTTTTCAGATCCTTACTCTCCTTATTTGTAAAACGAGGAGAAGTAGCACTACACTTGAGTCCTGCATGCCTGGAACACAATGAGTGGTCCCTATTAGTAGACGTGATCACTATTATAGCTATTCATAGTAATCCAAAGTAATAGAAACCTATTATGATTGCAATTCACATGCCATCTAGCCCACACCATTTGCCCAGATTCTAAAAATAACATCGAGTAGCACTCCAAGTGAATGAGAATTGGTCAAAAGTCCTGCCACCCCATTTAGAGCTGATAATTTAGGTTTCCATTTTGCCTATAGTTCCATTCTCGGTGGTGTTCTACTCTCAATATGATAAAAGTGATTTCCCTTAAAAAACAAAGAAACTGGCAGGACTTTCCTGGCAGTCCAGTGGTGAAGATTCCATGATTGAAAGGTAGGGGCCCTGGGTTTGACCCCGGTCAGGGAGCTAAGACCTCACATGTCATGGGGCATGGCCAAAAAATAAAATTAAACAACAACAAAACCCCAAAGAAACTGGAATCAATTTCTTTGTGATACCAGGAAGCACAAACAATTACTCTACTGTCTGTGCCCCCAACCTTAACCCCCTCCCTTCATCCTCCATGGTTTGCAATGAGTTTCCTTGAGGGTTTGGGTGGCTCACCCAGGACTCTTCAGCTAGATGAGAAAGATTCCTAGATTGGCTTACAGAGGCAGTTGGCAGCCTTTCAACTAAATTCTATTTTATAAAGTCTATAAATTTACTCAGAATCATGTTACCAGCTGGTAGGGGGTATATAAAACCACTGAGTTCCAGGAGAGAAAAAGAGTAAATTAGACTGAAATTTATCCAAAGGATTTAAAATGTGATTTACCTGTAGGCCAGTCCCTGGTTTCAAGTGAAAACCAAAAACAAGTTCAAGATTCACTATTTTTTCCTCATTTTCTTCTGGTTCACCTACTGAGCCCTGAAACAGAAAACCAAGCACTGTTTATTTCGTATAGTGTTTTTACTTTTACTTCTCATGTAAAGGAGATGATTTCCCAGCACTTCTTTTTCCATTCTAATCTACTGTTTAATTTCTTTTTTTTTTTTTTTGATTATGCCACACATTCCAACTGCTTAAAGCAAGAGAAACAACATATTAAGCCTTTGAGAACTTTGTCAAATGATTTGTCTCATGTACTACAAACTGAATGCCAGCATCTTACATTTTTCATAATGCATCTTGTTTCTATCTTGCAGTTTTTGCCTAGAAACGTACTTTGTCCCTTCACCTTGAAAGTTTCACAACACTCAAGATATTTACACCCTATTCCCAAAGAAGAATGCAGTTCCTAGAGTATCTGCAGATGGAGGGCAAGCAGAGGAACAAAATGAACATTTGAGGGCTCAGAGATGGAAAACTGGAATGGTTAGTCAATGAGAAGAGTTCTGTGTACTTCCTGCAAGTATCTACTAATTTTATAACAAACTATGCCAATACCTTTAGACAATATTTAAAATATAATATGTTAAATATGCGGCTTCCCAGGTGATGCTAGTGGTAAAGAACCCGCCTACTAAGGAAGGAGACATAAGAGATGCAGTTTCAAAAAAAAAAAAAAAAGAGATGCAGTTTCGATCCCTGGGTTGGGAAGATCCCCTGGAAGAGGGCATGGCAACCTACTCCAGTATTCTTGTCTGGAGAATCCCAAGAACAGAGGAGCCTGGTGGGATACAGTCCATGGGGTCACAAAGAATCAGATACAACTGAAGTGACTTAGCACGCATGAATGTTAAATATATTAATACTAATATGTTATTCAAACAATAAAACTCCTACCCCTCAATGCAAGTAGTCATCCAGAGCTTAGCATGTGAATTCCTTCAGCAGCTTCCATGTTGGACAAAGTTCTGCAGAGCCAGGTGGGAGGCCAGAAGGCCTCACCTGCAATGTTAGCCCTTATGTCCCCAAGCTACTAAGGTGACACGTGTTGTTCTTATCATGACTGTATTGTTAATATTTCAACTTGCAGGGAACAAGGGTATTCAATATATGCACATCCTAAGCTTTGCTCAAAGGGCCTTTTGTTGGACAGATATGATTAAATTTCACTTCAAACAGCAGTTCCCGACATTGGCAAATTTAGGTGTGGATGTGGCAGGTGCGTATGTCAATAAAAGTTGCATATTCTCAGTAAGAAAAACCGTACTTACCTTAATCAGTGGTGGGAAGTGAAACAAGTTTAGGTAATCGTGGGTTAATTTCTCAATGGCTGACTGTAAAAAAAAAAAAAATAATTAATGATCTGATAATGCCAAGAAAGGATTAAAATTATTGTGCACATATAAAGGCATTCTTTATTTATGTATTCCACAAAATGCCTTGGGATGTTAATATCCAACATCTATTGAGAATAAACCTGATTGTTCAAAGTATTATAGGTAGTTTTATAATTATTGAATGGAACAGGAAGATATTTTAAAGATGTTAAATCTCAGAGTAGAAAAATAAGTAAAAGCTTTCTTCAAACACTGGTAGAGTACAGTAGTAACAAGTTAATATTCTAGGGTACAGAATGCAGTCATCACCCCAAGTAACTGTGGGAAAAACAACAAAGAACACGAATATATCACCAGAGGCTCCCTTTAGGGCTAAAACATCACTGAAGGGTTTACTGCCCTGTGTGGGCTTTTCTATGGATTTGTGTCCAAAGCTCTGTCCCCCAATGGAGCACAAAGAACTCTTAAAGGAAAGGAGGACAATTTAAATTATGATTCTTTTTCATACTCATCAGGTATAATCCAGCTTTTCTGTGAACCAAACATATCACATAGAGAGTAAAAAAAGTACCAATGTGAGAAAAATGAGATGCATTTTTTAAAGTGAAATGAAAGCCGTTTACACCTGACAATGTAATCAGCACTTATTGGATGTTTGGCTTTATTCTTTCTACACAGGCTTCCAGGCTCAATGAGGTGGGAGCCAAGACATGCTGAACAGGACAATCAAATAGCGAAAGGGTAGTGGGCAGACCGTCCACTTTCCAGTTTTATGATCTACCATCTGTGGGCTGAGAGGCTCACTCACCTAGAAGGTTTACCAAATGCCCTGCCTGCCTCAGTGGGAGAGCGGAGCATGGAGGGCACTTTCTCACCCTCAGGATCGGAGGCGTGGGGTGGTGTGTGTGTGTGTGTGTGTGTGTGTGTGTGTGTGTAGAGCGCTCTGACAAGGAGTAGGTGGGCTCCTCCAGGCTGGAGGTCCCTTTGTGGTATCCCATCCCGAATGGCCCAACTTGAAGGATCCTTTCTTTATCTTCATTGCCTCAAGAGTATAGGCAATATATCCCTTTCTGCATTGGCTTGGCCAAAAAGTTCATTCAGTTTTAAGTAAAAATAAAAGACATTTTTCATTTTCACCAAGACTTTATTGAACAATGTATTCGCTAACCAAACTAAATTTTTGGTCAACCCAATATACATGGAATCTAAAATATGATACCAATGAACCTCTCTATGAAAACAGAAGCAGAATCACAGACATAGGGAACAGACTGGTGGTTGCCAAGGGGGTGGAGGTTGGGTGGGAGGTTGGAGTTAGCAGATGTAAGCTCTTGTACGTAGAATGGATAAACAACAAGGTCTGACTATATAGCACAGAGAACTGTATTCAATATCCTAAGATAAACCGTAATGGAAAATAATCTTTTTTTTTTCTTTTTTAAAAAGAATATATGCAGGATGCTCCCAGACCTCCCATGGAAAGGTCTGTTTCCATGATCCTTTCCCCTTATTCTTTCCCTCTCATATAAGCTTATTTGTCAGAAGTGCCTGAGACCCCAGCTGAGATTAAGAGAGTATCATCTGTGGGCTGAGCACCCCCAACCCTTCCCCACCCCTGGGACAGCCACTGTTAACATGGCCCTGGCTTTGGCAGAGGTGGAGGGTCTGCAAACCTGACTTTTGAGACCCCCACCTCTGGGGACTGACTGTCTTTCTATGCACAAGCAGACTCTTCCAGGAGCTTGAGGGGTGTCTCCAGTCCTCGCAGATGCTGGTCACACCCTTCCTTTGAAACTCAGGACACTCTACTCCCAACTGCCAAGACTCCGAATTAAAAGAAGCTGTATGTACATGTTTTATCTCTTTTCTGGGATGTAAATTTCTTAAGGGCAGGATTCTTTGTTTATTCACAGGCCCAGGACTCTGATTAGCAGGTATCCACTGTATTTGTTGAACAGTAATTAGTAAGTCTGGACATTGCTTGCTTTAATGATACCAACCAGCATGGAGAGAAACTTAGACTGTCCTAGGCTGGGTCTAGGAATATTGAAATCACTGTGGCTGCAAGAGAGGCAAAGGGGAGTTGGGAGCTTCTTTTTGGCATCTGCTAAATAGGACAAGATTGACCAGATCTCTCTCTTTGAACCCTGAAACTCCTCTTTCTGTATGAGTGAAAAGAATATTTCCTACTGTGGGCCATCTAAGCCAGCGTTGCTTTTCAGGATGGATTTGCCCACAGTCATAGGTTGAGATTAAATTATTTACCAGCATTTGAGGTGTATGTGTGTGTATGAGGTTTCCTGTCCATCTTCTCAGAGGGAGCAGATGATAGGTTAAGGCTAAGCCCTCATCCAAAGGGTGCTGAGGGGCTGTAAGGATATCTTTATATGGATCCAGGGCCCATAGGATAGGAGTGGATGTGTTCTCTTTGGACCTCAGGGAAGATTTCCCTGGAAAGCCCGGTATCAGTAGCCCCAATTGAGGAAAAGGGAATGGTTGTTGGCATGTTGGTAGAGCCTTTGTCACTATGTGGATTTGGATAAGAAGTTGCTTTTTCAACATTTCCTTCTTTATTCTATCTCTCTTCTTTCTAACTCGTGCCTACCCCTCCACCCACTGACACTGGGGTTGAGGTGGTCTGGAGAGCAAATTTGATTTCCTCATAAGATCTCTCTTGAAACACACTTCTGATTAATAACAAGGTGCACACAGATGCAAGCAAGTGTGGTTTGGTTTGAGTAACTAAAAAGCAAAACATAACAAAGAAACAAAAAACCAGATCTGGTTGTTAAACTACAAAAAAAAAAAAAAAAGCAAAACAAAAACAGAGGTTTAGGCTTGAAAGGGTTCAAAACTGAAGTTTTTGGGGGAAATGTTAGGATTTCCCGAGAAGATAAGGGATAAGAATATACATATAGTGGTGTCTGTTTGGTCAAAATTTGGGAGATTGCAGACTGAACACACAATTCCCATGGCTTTAGATGCTGTGGTGGTTCAAGCTTCACTCAGTCTACAGACATGCTCTGGCATTGTTGGGGTCCCTAATGGATATCCAGTCTGGCCTCGAAGGAAGTCGCCTCCTACTACTGCCTGGGGCTGGCAGCTCTGCCTGCGCACACGGCCGTAGTGTGCATGACTCTTCCTCCCCACCGAGGTCTCTCCACAGGCGGTGCCTTGTTCCCAGAACACCTCCTCCCCGTGTCCTTCACCTGCTCAACACCTCCTGGTTCTTCAGCTCTCAATTCCTTTGTAACTCCTTCACAGAAGCCATTCCTCAGCCCAGCCTCACCTCTCCTTTGTGGCCTTTCTTAAAGCTGTCAATGTTAATCATTTTTGCACGATCAATACCTGTCTTCTCCACTAGACCAAGGACATCCTGAGGACACAGGGAGCTATGCAGGTGTATCCAGGTGACTTCTGCTGGACCCAAAGTCCAACCCTTTCGTGTGGGGATTATGTGGAGGAAGTAGGGGTCCCAGGGGGCAGCAGCTAATGCTCAACAGTATGAAGTACGGCGCTGTGAGCATCAGCTCAGCCCCTAACACAACACACGACCCGCTCCATAGTAAGCGCTCAGTAGACATTTGCTGACGGAACAGCCTTCCTTTCTGAGGTACCTTTAAATGGATGATGTGCCCCTTGGAGATGATGCCCATGTCTTTCAAGTCTTCTTCCTCGAGAAGCAGCAGTCGCTTTCCTGTAATGTTGTTTTCCTTAAACAAGCTTGCATACACACTCATCTCTGCTGAAGAGTCACCTGAAGGGAGCGATTAGAAGGCAGAATAAAATTAGACTCAATCACGTCCCCAGCAAAGTTAACTCCATGAATTAAGAAGGTAAGTTATTCCACTTGCCTTTTCTGACGAGCTGCTGAACCCAAAAATACTGTGGAAGAGAAGACACACACGGTTTTGCAGATTCATTCATGGTCAGTGGCCAGACTTAACAGTAAGACACACAGTTGTTCAATGGGTAAAATATGTTTAATTCTTGCTCAGCCACAAAGGGAAAACTGAAGACTTGCTCTTCATTGTTTTAAAGCTTCACGTTTTCAAACTGGAGATATCCCTCCCTTTGGGGATCTTGGGCCCTTGGAGGATTACTGGTTTTACTACTTATTTGAAACACATTTAAAAATCCTTTTGAGAAGATTCTTACTTATAATGCCTTTTCCATTCATGTGCCAGTGGTCCACTGGGGTGTTCAAGGTCACTGGTTTACCCAGGAATTATAAGAAAAACAGGGACCACATGGCAGTGGACAGAAAAATGGATAATATGCATCCTCTGTTCTAGGCCTGGTCATGAAGTAGCTTTGTGGCCCAAGACACGTTAAAGCATGGAGCTTTCTACACAGAATGAGGTTCACTTGGCACGCGTAGCCCCTCACCCTACCTGGGCAAAGGCAGACAGAATGGTGGGGCCAGACCCAGTTCTCTAGGGAGCCCTTGACCCTGGAATTTTATTTAAATGGTTTGAAAACCACTCGACCTCAGAGCAAAGACTAAAAATAGCTGTTGGAGTTCAGTGCCTTTGAAAACATTTCTTATCAAATGAGACGGGCCAACTTGGCAGCAGGGGATGAAGGCATTATATCCAGGTCTGTGAACAGAGGAGATCCTAAGTCCTCTCTCGTTAAGCAGGGCTGGCAGGAAATTTAGAATCCCTGGGGGCTCAGGGAACGGGAAGTAGAGGCAGCGGGTGCCAGCGTCTTCTCCCCATGGAAGCCACAGAGATGAGCTCATCTGAAAGTAGCATCACTTCAGCAGAAGACCAAGGGCAGGAAGGGATGTGCCCAGCCCCAAAACCAGACTGAGTCTGGTAAACCTTCCAGAGACCTTCCCAAGAGTTTCCAGTAACAAGTTAATCTTGGGGTACCAAGTCTGTTTCCTGGGGTGTGGGCCTGCTAAGGTTGGCATACAAGGTTTTTCCCCACTTTTCATTTAACAAAACCCTGAACTTATAAGTTGAACCTGGACAGACATAAACCCCTGAGGTCTCTGACCAAGAATTCTTAGCCCTGTTTTTCACCAAGGAAACAAGCTGCAGAGATACAACAGGCTAAGGAGGCTTGATCCTCAGGGTGTCTACTCAGAGTGTAGGGTGTAGGGATTTCCTTTGGATTTAAACAGTCTCTCCACATCTTCTGCCAAACACGGGGCTTGTCTGGCTCCAGCTGTGGAGAAATATCTGTGAACTCAGGTCTGTTCCTTCTTGGGAAGGTCAGAGTAAAGATGGCAAAATGAACAGGGCTAAGGCACTGCCTTTACCAAATCTTTCCAAATCAAGTCCAACCCTGATCTTCTGGGAAAACTTAAGATCACTTTTTTCCCTGGTATGTTCCTTTGGTATCCTGGGAAGCCCCTTTAACTGGGATTCATTACTGCATTCTGGAATACCTTTCAGAGCAAATAGGGAGGTGGAATCCTCTTGTAAGATTTGATGAGATACTTGCTTTGCTCGAGGCCTTACTTTAAATCACTACTGCCTTAAAAATAGAAAAACATGGAATTTGTCAACTTCTCCTATTTAGACTTTCCTAAGGCCCAGACCCCTCTACCTGCATTTTTAACTTGCGGACCTAGTCATGAACTCCCTGCACAGGTTGAAGGAGGCATTAACAGAAGCAGCTTACCACGTCATCTTCTGTCCAAGCACCAATCTCAAAGGAAGGCAGCAGCTGCATGGGAAATACGAATGAAATGGGAAAAAAAAAAAAAAAGGAATATTATCATTGTCTTTTTGGCTTATCCCCTCTTTTCAATATTTTAGCTATGGGCTGATGCTCTGGCTTGGTTCTCTCTGTAGGTTATGTTGAATGGAAACCAATTTTCCTGCCTGTTAAGAGGAACTTCTCAGGGTTCTAAGGATGGTGCCCACAGAAGCCAGTCGAGTGCATCAACCTATCAGTAACAATTCACTGCGCTTGGTGAACTGTTACAGGGGAACTGCACATCATGGGATTTTCCTCTCTTGGTAGTTGGCACACTGAGCAGTTTTACCTCCCACAAGAAGGCCTTGGAAGTCGAGGAATTTCTGATGTTTGTCAGACACCAGAGCCTTCTTCGGGATTCTCAGTCAACATGGAGATCATTTGATTTTATTAATGAAAATTCCAAAGCAACCACTTGGTAACTAGATGTCGTAGATGCTTATTTTTAGAGGGGAATTTCAAAGTTTGAACTAAATGTCTTACTTGCACTATATTTTTAAAACCAAATATTAGGACATGTGAAATCGGAGCTGTCCGAAGGAACTCAGGTTGTGGAGTTGCTCTAACTAAAATTAAAGTAACCACCCTCCCTGGCAAGTGTACAAACACAAAAGACAACTTTTCAGGAGGACTCCCACCTGGCCATTTTCAGAGGCAAAGGGCTACTTGCTTCAATATATGTTCCATGGCCACAGACTAAGTAGTAAATATTAAGGTGGCCAAAAAGTTTGTTTGGGTTTTTCCATAACTTCTTATAAACATTTTGACTAACCCAATACCTACATAATGGGGGAAAAAAATCTGTGTCTCGTGACCTGAATTAGTTTGCTTTAACCATTATCATCCCTGGAGGCTCAGTGGTAAAGAATTCGCCTGCCAGTGGAGGAGATGTGGATTCAATCTCTGGGTTGGGAAGATCCTTGGAGAAGGAAATGGCAACCCACTCCAGTATTCTTGCCTGGTAAATCCCATGGACAAAGGAGCCTGGCAGGCTATAGTCCATGGGGTCACAAAAGAGTTGTACACAACTTAGCAACTGAACAACAACAGCCATTACTTGTAACTAACTCTAACTTGTCAGAAGGGTTGGACTGCTCATGAGATAATGTGGCAAAGTGTCTTTCAACCCCTGTTACAAATAATATATTTTGTGTGTGTGGGTGAGTTGAAAAAAAAAAGTTGGACTTGGTTACTTTTATGATTATGTAAAAATCAGAGGGTGGGTGACTAACGCTTCTAATCTGCAGGTATTTTTAACTCACATGCTCAAAACCTTGCTAGGGAAGTCATACCCTGGCTTTCAGGGAGCTTTTAATTTAAGGGGGTGAAGTAGGTATGGATTTTACTTTTGGAGGAATTCACCTTCATTTTTGTTTCCTCAGTGCCCAGCAGAATGCCAGACACATAATACCTGATAAATCTTTGTTGAACAATTTGTTGAATGAGTAAAATCGAAGGCTGCATTTACGACAAAGCTAAATTCTCTGGTATAGACTTCAAGGTCTATGACTCTACCATGGAAAAAGGATGTTTCATAGACTAACATGGGGATGGAAGGGACAGTGGCTTGAGCTGGCACAGCAGGGTGAGGAGAAGAGAGGTGACTCCTGGACAGGAGAAGCAATGAGGCAGGACACTGCAGTGGGGGCGGAAGAAGGAAGGAAGGATAGGCATGTCACATTTGCCTGACTGGAGCTCCAGGCACAGTGTGTGCACGTCTCAAGATAAAGGGGAAATGCAGCCAACTCTAGGGGGCTATGCAGAATTACTTGAAAAGCCCACTAGTTACAGTGAATCTGAATGCATAGAGTTAGAGATGTAGAGATAAGTTGCAAGGGTACAGAGCGCTACCACCCCGGATGTATTCCACTACCCCTGTGTGCTGCAGTTCCTACAGGGCTGCCCCGTCCTCCTCTGAAATACTTCGTGTTTGTAGTCACATGCGCTCATCTGCTTGAATAATGCAGGAAGGAGAGTGACTTGAGAAATAGGATCGAAAACAGAACTCGATCAAAGAAAACACATGACAAGTTTTATTTCTTCACGGGGCAGCTGTATATAGCTGCAGAAACATGTCATTCCCTGTTCCCATCACGGGATCAAATGGGAAACAAGGAAATTCTTTGATCAGTTCAAGAAACAATGGACTGTGTCTCAGAGATGGTCCTTGCATCAAGGCTGGCTTTACAGGGAGTGGGTGTGTATGCAATGTTTTGATTTTATACAATCCCCAAATGTTGCGCTGAACAAAACTGATAAATATTTCTTGAATAAAGGTTGTAAGTGAAACACCTAATCAAAACCAACATTTCTGGTTTTCATGTCAGAAGGAGAGGGGAAGAGTTCTCTTGAGCTCTGAGAAAGGCTTATCAAAATGATGCCAAGGGAAACACACTGGATGCAGGGTGAGACCTTGCTCTGGTAGGATTCTTGCATGCTGCTTGCAAAGATCAGTGAGAGGAAGGCTGTGGAGCCAGGCACAGTTGCAAGATGGTTTGAATTTGGCAGGATAGGGAAGAAGAGTTAATGATGTCCAGCCACAGAGTGGCTTCCCGTTTCCTTTATGTCTCCTGTACCTTGTTAACATATCAGTGTTTCTGCTGTAGGGTGAGTTCTAAGTCTTTCTGTCTCTCTTTGGGGATAAAAAAAAAACCCAAAAAACATTTACCTCGTGACTGCCCCATCACTTTACAGTTTCATTATTTACACTCCAATTGATTTCAGGAGATAAGAGCTCACACTCATGGGCATGTGTGTGACAATGATTCGTTCAAAGGATGTTGGGAATCCAGTCTAACAAATCTCTGATATACACAGCCACACATAACAAAGGGATTTACTGTCAAAACGTTTATTGCAAAATGGAGTCTTGAAACAAAGGAAAGCAAAGAAAAGTTCACATCAAAATGAAATGTATGACACCAACTTGGATTTCTGAATACATAGTGGGCTTTGTGTTGGAATATCAAATTCCAACAATGAACTCAATAACTGAGTAGTCTTACCACACAAGAGTAAAATTTAATCTTCCATACAAACATGATACAAGATTTTGGCATACGACTTGCTCAGAATAACATTGCGATAGAATATTTGAGAAAAACGTTTTGTTAAAAAAAAAAAAAAACAATAAAGTGATAATACCATCTATTCAAAGCTCACACTCAAAGAATATAAATATTTTCTATCATTTAGTACAAAAATTTTAAAACAGTGCAAAAGCAATATGTGCAGTGTATTGTATCTGACATTAAAAGATCTATTATTCTGCACACGATATAAAACAGTCAATGTAGGTGCCTGAAACTCTAATTCTGAAGTAAATAATCACATGCCAGAAAGCTCCTCACAGGCAATGGAGTGCCAACTAAGCTGGAGTCCGAGGAAACATAGCTAGTTGCCCAGATGTCCTGGTAGGCACTCATTCCTCATCAGAGGGGCTGCAGCTAGAGCTATCAGGCTGTGCCACGATCAAAAGAACAGAACAGCTTCTTTGGCAATGCTTAAAATCTAAACAGGAAAACAGTCTTATCCCAAAGCAGCAAAAGGTACCTGATTATAGAAAAAGTATGCTCTATTATGTATATGGAATAGTAGATTCTGCTAGTCTCAAGAGGCAGTGTGTCAAAGTCTAGTATATTGAAAAAAAAAAAAGGATCAAGGTTTAACTCAAAATAAGTTTTAAAATGATCTTTCATGGAATTCTTCCCACTCCAGTGGAACCTCCGAAAAACAACGTCGTGTACATCATAGTGCCATGAGAAATCATTTTAGATCTTTCCCAAACCTTCCCCCCGCCCCCAATTCCTTGATTTTCCCCAGCTGGTGTTTAAGTCTAACAAATCTACTGCATATTAAAAATCACTGGCTATAAAATGGCCCTCAACATTTCCAGAGCATCAGAAACAAGTGTGTCTTCAACCTCTTCCCATTGGGTATTTATGTAAAATACTAAAATGTGATTTTTCTTTAAAAAAAAAAAAAAACCGTTAAAGAAACATGTCCTTTTAAGTTAACCTGGCTACTTCGCAGAACTGTGATATTTTTCTTTTTTATTTATTGTGAAATCAGTGTAACAGGAGACTAACACCTTGCCCCTCTCTCAGTAAATTTAGCTGTTTCATAAAAACTTTCTACCAGCATTCTTCAGGGGAAAGAAACAATTTCCACAAGTAAGGATTTAAGATAAATGACATGAATTGACAAAATTCAGATTGCATAAGTAGTTGTAATTCTGAAAATGCATCTTTTGACTTGGGTAATTATGTTTATGGGGAAAAAAATGAGATGTGGAACTCTACAACTGCCAGGTTTAGCTAAGTTTCTTGGTGAAGGAAGGGACAATGCCATGGGCTTTTTGTATTTAATTGTTTCATTGGGTGGGCCTGGCACATAGGATTGGGGCATTGGGCACTAAATATACTCCCAGACAACCAAAAATATACCCCAGCATCACCAAACACCGTTTGCTGACAGTGCTGTCGTGGTTGAGAACCACTGAGATGGTGTCATCAAATCCTACATGATTAGCTTTATGAGTAAAGAAAAAAAGATAAAAGAGTAGTTACATTTTTCAGTGGTATGGCTCTGATAATTACTATCACAATTTGGAGTTTCAACTCTAATTGTGAATCTTCATATTTCTCTCTTTTTTTTTTTCCAGTTGATTTCTATTGGAGTATAGTTGATTTATAATGCTGTGTTAGTTTCTGCTGTACAGTAAAGTGAATCAGTTATACATGTATCCATTCTTTTTCTAGAGTCTTTCCTTGTATATAGGTCATTATAGAGTGTTGAGCAGAGTTCCCAGTGCTATACAGTAGATTTTTATTAGTTACCTATTTTATATTCTGTTTCTTTAACTCAGATTCTCTTTATAAATGTACATTTTTGTAAGTCAAGTATTTGGAAATAATTCTAACACCAATAATTTACCATTTAAAAAAACTGATCTGAAAGGTAAATTAAAAGCTGTATAATTAACATCTTCATTCGAAATGAAGATGACTAATGACTAATAAACATTTCTTTTTAAAATTAATAGGGCCAATAATAGAGTTTAAAGTCTTCTAAATCATCTTCATAGATTGAATGAGGTCACTTTAAGATTCTGTTTATATGATACAGATTGAAGGAATGTTCAAAACCCTAGAAAGGACACTGATTTGGAACAAAAAGTAAAGTAGCCAGTGCTATACAGTAATTATCTATAGTTCAGTGTTAGGTTAGAAGATTTCAAGCTTATCCCTGAGGGTATCAATTCTTCTATATCTGGAATCTTTGTAGTTTCTTGATGGTAGATTATTGAGCTATGACCATCTCTGGAATATTGATGAGGGAAATGGCACAGTTGAGAGATTAGAGAAATATTTCCTGATTGATGGTAAACCTATGGCTGAGTGATTATCCTTCTCTTTTGGCCCTATTTGGCTGCTTTTATTAATGCAAGAAAATCTTATGTATAATCACAATAGATCTAATTGCTATACCTTTTAAAAGTGTAAATTTAAAAAGTCCATCCCATTCATTTCATACATTCTACATTTGTTGCTGGTTAGTCTCAAATGAGAGGCAAGATCTACATTCCTACAGAGGTACAGAGATCCCTAAATCCACCCACAGAGATTCCATAATCAGTGAGGCCCTTCCTGACCCACTTGCAAGTCCGGAAAACTCCCCTATGAGTCGGCTCCTCCTCGTCTGCTGCATGTCCGTGTCCACTTAAATGTTTACTATACGATGCATTTGTTCTGTTTGTTGTCAGTCTGCACTCACCAGCATGTAAGCTGTATGAGGGCAAAGATTTTCATCAAGCCGTTCCCTAGAATGGCACAGGGCACAGAGGAGGGGCTCAAGACTATTGGTGGGATGGATGACTTTACCTTGGCCTGGAAGATGTGCAACAAGAGGCTTTGAACTACCTGGTCTCTGGCTGTCCTTCAGATTACATGGTCACAGAGCCCCAGGGCATGCTGGGAAGGCAAGAGCTGAAAACCATCCCCTCTGCTCCACTCCAGGATCTTCTGCTTGAGTGGCTTGGCTTGAATCCGGGAGGACTCCTCTATGTCTGAGTGCAGACAGGACGTCTATTTATGTTTGCACCTGTTCGTCACCAGCACTATATTGTGCTGTGTGGGTATATGGGTCTAAGTTTGCATAGACACAGGAAGTGTATCAGATTGGCTGTGTGGGACCCCATCTTCTAGGAAAAACATTTATGGCTTCTTTCTGTGTTTGCCTGGTCTATGGGTGGTAGCAGGGCCTAAAAACACCTCAGACTAGGGAAACCTTGCCACGTGCATGTTCTTCAAAGGGCGTCGGAGTGGATCGCTCACATAGCTTACATTCTAAAGCTGTTTGCTTTATCTTTCCTGAAAGTTGTTCACTTTAACTTTCATCTTATCCTACTTAACAAACATTACTTGAAACTGATAGTTTCATTTTCCAGGTTACAGAGACCACTTATTTTCCAGTGTCTCTTCACTGACACAGCTAACAGTAGCTAACATTAGCCGACCACTTACCACGGGCTTGGTAAGTGCTTTATGTCTACCATTTCATTTAACCCTCACAACAATCCTTTGAAGTAGGTGTTATTATCATTCTCATGTTAAAGATGGGCAAACGGACACACAAGTTAAATAATTTGCCCAAGATTGCACTGTAATTTTTGAATCACAAGCTGATTCTAGATCCTTCTCTGTATCACTATTCTGTACTGAGTGGTCCACATTTCATACCCAGAACAGTGTATTAGTAATTCTTCTCCAAATAAAGCAAGCCTAGCATATTGATCATTTTATGACATTTTCCTACCCTTAATGGGGATTAGAAACATGTCATGCTTCAAATTCCAGGAGGCTTTTTATGATCAAATATACTTAGAAATAGTGTTAGATAATATCTATGATAATATCCTTTCTTAAATCTCCTATAAAAAGAACGATGCAAAGTTCCTTGGTTTGGTAGTCAAATGAATGGCACTACTTTCAAATTTAGACTGAAGAAAAGTCTTTGTTCTTTTGCCTTTCTGTATATGTGTGTGTGTGTGTGTGTATATATATATATATATAACTACACATTTTTTTTAGTTTTTTTTTTAAAAGTGTTTCATAGTTTAAACAAGCTTTGACAAATCTGTGATAACATTTTGAAAATATCTCTCTGGCTAGCTAGGTTTTCAGAGGAGCATCAACATTTACTTCTCTTTAAAACCAGCATAGCTGAGTCAGGGTTTTGTTTTTTTGTTTTTTTTTTAAAGACAGATCCGGAAGGTTATATCTGCTATAAAAGGATCCTTCATTCTGCACTTTTGACTAAGTAAGGAGAGCTTTTTATAATATTTAGTTCCCTCTTTAAAATATCTCTACATGCATTTAGAATCCAGGATTCTCATACCCCTCTGGAAAACAGACACATGTATACACCCCCTATGGCACCATAGTAACACTCACACTGTCTGGAAGTATCCCTTATCCTCTCTTTCTCTTTGTATAAAGTGTAAGCTAAGCCTTAGATGACAGTGTGTTGTTAAGAAGCTTCTAGGGCAAGTACCGGTATGAAAGTACCACATCTGATGTTGGTTTCAAATTAGAGTACTTCTCCTGCAAACATACTATTGAGAACATCTCTTGGGTTTCACTCTCAGTATTCTTAGCACTTAGGTATTTCTGTAGAAGTGCTTGTTACAACTTCCTTTCATCTCAATTTTTTTACTGTTGGATTTTGCAGTCACTATCAATTATTTCTGACAGTACTGTGTATTTCCATAAGGGAAAAAAATGTAGTATGCCACAAGAAAATCAAGTGTCAGAGGAGGATTAGGAGTTAAGAGTGATTGTCCAAAATGTAAGTTTTTTGAAGCAATTGAATAAATCAAATGAAATTATAAAGTATTCATTAAAAAAAAAGCCAGAATGTCATTAGTTAAAAAAATGCTATATTGCATATAAAATCACAAGTTTCTATAATCAGGCACCGCATATGCTGATTCATTGAACAGACCTTTTTGGCTTAATTCCCCACCCCCTTTTCCTGTAAGCAAAGACAAGTCAAAAGTAAAATTGTAAAGAAATGACAGTTACCTAAATGTGATTGGCCTAAAAACGCAGTGTTTGGTTTTCTACCTCCTTACTGGGTTTTGTACAGACTGAGATAACACGTTTCTTTTGTTTTCCCGACATTTTCCGTTTCATTACTTTGCTTTCTGCTTTCATTCACTATTATTATCCATGTCATTATCCTCCTCATCACCGTCATCATCATCATCATCGTCACCTTCTGACAAGTCAAAATCACTGAACCCCAGGGCCATGTTGACCTTCTTCCCCCTTCTCTTAGATGTGGTTTTGGAAGAATTCTGCTTGGCTTGCATGTTTATCTGCATCCCAGAATGCAGCACAGCTCCTGCTTTGTTCATTGAGAAGATATCCCCAAAGCCCATCAGCATCATGGCCTGCAGACTTTGGTTCATGCCATGGCCCTCCCCGTTACTTGCTGCTGTGATCTGACATGACATCTCTGCACTGTTTGACTCCTCTGTCTTAGATTCAAAGTAAGACTCCTCAGACATTCTTGCAGCAAGAGGCAAGAGAAGCTATCACGAGGGAAGAAAGGACAGAAGTAAAAAGAGAAATTAGGACCAATTTATATCAAGGGAACAGATACCACAAAATTAATGGGTGCTGCACAGAAAGTAAATGATTAGTGAAATGAATGTAGGGGATTATTTGAGGATTTATTAATGGCAGGTTTGGCTGCGGCGTGTTTATCATGATTTATAAATGACAGAGTAGATCACATCAAAGTTTGCAAAGCACTACAGCAAGCCAAATTTTCAAATAGGGAGGAACGTGTAAGTTTTAAACCCTCATTTTGCAAAAACGAAGTAGTTTTTAGAATTTCTCTTAATTTTTCCCAAATTCATATGGAAAAAGTTAACTATTATATTAATGAAGAAATTAAGTAGAGATTAATCTTGAGTAATAAAAAATAAAACAAACAAGAAACTCTGTACCAAAGAAGAAAAGCTTAGAGGAAGCATAAAAACAGTTCAGTAGTCAATACAGTTCTAGGGGGATTTGGGTCATTAGCTATCTTTTTAGCTTAATTAAGTGTCTATGTACTAGAAAGCAGTCTAGAATTCTCTTTTCTCTATTATTTAATACAGGCAGATATATAATACTAGTTATCCAATTTATGAAATAATTCACTTATAAACAAATTTTAGATAATCTATGACATCTAAGTATAAACAAGTGTGTAAATATCTGAAAATTGGGAGGCCAGGAAACTAGTATTAATTGAGATTGTCACCTTGGTCTCTGTCTCTACAAGTTTCCTTCTTTTAGCAGAATTTTTTTCTAGGAATTCTTCTCATAATGGACACAGACATTTTCAATCGTACATAATTATTTTAAACAGCCAACATACTTCCATAAATGTCATTCATACACATTCCAGGGGTAGAACTGTTAGGCTCAGAAAGAGTGACTGCCTCTTCTTTTGAGAAAGAAGCAAATTAAGACATATTTTTGATGCTGTGTAAATAAGGGTAAATTTATGATAAAGTACAAATAATCTAACTCTGGGATGATCTTAACATGCTGTAAGTAAAGGTACTTTTTAGGGCCAATTTCCTAATTTTTAAATTAAAGTTGGAATTGAATTCTATTAAAAAATTATCTTAACATCATTAGGAAAAGACCTCAATAGTTATTAGTTCAATAAGAACTTCACATAATTCAGCTAAAAATCAGCAGCTACATAGAATAAATTGTTTTAAATCCTTTAAGACCAGAAACAGGCTATTCCTTTCCTTGCAGTCAAATTTCCCAGCCTCTCAAATTTTTTTCAATTGTTACATGCTCTCAGGATTTCTTTGTTGCTTATCTACTTTATTATTTCATAGGTCCTTCCTCACATTATGTTAAGATCTCAAAAAATGCCTCTCAAATAAGTTTTATTTTTAAAAGAAGTACAATTTCTATACCAAGCTACAAGAATTGCTAAAAATAAACAGTTTATATCTGTGTATGGAGAATCCATCTTCCCAAATATCTTTAACTAATGTTTTAATTTCAGGAAAGAAAAGACTGTTCTTCCTTGAAATAAATATAATAATACATTTTTAATGATGTTACTTAAATATCAAGTTATAAAATGAGGCTACACAGTCTTAGCTACTGAGTCTCCAGCCACTTCCTTTTAAAAAGGTTTATTTTATCCATCTCTCAGAAACCTCATTTAAAGTCAACTAGAAACTGATGTGAGGATAAAAGAAAAAACCTACTTATAAAATACGTGAGCACAAACCTTCTTTCCTTCAGAAATACCAGCTCCAAGCAAAAGAGACATTAAAAGCAAGTGTTGTACAGAAAGAAAACTTAGCCTCATAGGTAAAAAAAAAAAAAGGGAGGAACTCTCATTGAGATTGTGCTGCGCGCTGCCCATTGTTAGACCGCAGCCCTCAGAGCTGCTCCTTCACGGAAAGTTGTCTGCAGGTAAAACACAAGCATGCAGCCTACTGTGCACTCAGTGCTTCGTGATTTATTACACAGCGGCATTACTAATAGCAATAATGTGTGCAAGGCAGCCCATAATTTCTTAGCAAAACTAATGCCCGTAAACCAAAGAGAGATTCTAACGCATACTTTAAGCGGTCCTTTAAAGTTTTTTTTTTTTCTTACAATGCTACATTTAGAAAGAGTCAAGCCATGCAGCGCTTTATAGCTTAAGATTTCAATGTACTTAAAAGCCCCCACAACTCTCTTCAGAAGGTGGCCATAATTTTTGCTTCTCATCAGTTCTGGGAGAAGTAATGTTCCCTTGCAGATCCTTAGCACAATGCTTTCTGAGTCTGCCAGTTCAACCCTAACAGGAAGCTTTCCTTAATTTCTTTCTTGAAAGCCAAGATAAAATTCACTGAATTTACAAAATGTGGTACTGTTTTAATACCACAAGACAGTTACGCATGACAAGTTTACTTGTTACACAGTTCCTTACTTTGGGATTCCCTGGATAACCAAAGTCATTTTTTAAAAAGCTAAATCTGATAATAAACATTTAATTTCACTGTAGTTTCCTTTTTTGGATATCAGGTTCTTTCTCCACATAAATCGGAAAAAGAGGCAAACTATTTTATTCTTTAGACACTGTTAAATACTTTGCAATTGGGCACTGGCTGCTTAATGGAGATTAAGACTTTTAAAAATAGGAAAGTTTTTTGAAGATCGCAAATCGAAGGACATTTAAGTATTTGGGGGGTATAATTGCCAAAGTAACTATCAAACATGAATTTAAAATATATAACAAGTGTACTTTTAATCATTATTTCTTGTGATCTTAAGGTGGACATATATCGCCCATTTAAAACCTTGGAAAAGCCAATGATAAATTTATACTTAATTCTTTAAATAATAAATTATTTAAAATAGGGATGCATGTTCTCCTTGTTTTCTAGAGTGACTTTTCTTATGTTTATTAGCTAGATGTACCTCTTCTTTTGTGAATTATGTACCTACAGTCTTTCCCCATGCTTCTGTTGGTCTCCTAGGTTTTTTTTTTTAAGTTATTTCTGTGAGCTCTCTATATTTCTGTCTTAAATATTTAATTTTACGAATTTGTAGTTTGTTTTTATTTGAATGTCATATTTTTGCAATACAGAATTTTTATTTTTTAGTAATGAAAAAATAAAACAGGAAAGAATGGTGAAATTTGACTAGACTTTAATATATCATGTCAACAAATAAGCTCAAGTTAAGTGTATAAACAATGAAGTTCTTAAGAATTTTTATCTTAATCCAAATACAAGATTTGGAAAAAACCAAGATATTTCTTGGCAGAGTAAATACTTGAAGCTTGTCCTGAGAGAACTATTTTCCCACTTTTTTGCTGCCCATGATCATGACCCTACATTGAGTAAGGAATATTAATACTCGTCATTTATAGATCATTAAGTTAGCTTTTAGAAGGAAAACTGGTTAAGTTCTGACATATCAATGACTTTCTCGGACAGCTAACTGCCTTGGTGTAATGTTTATGAATTACTGATAGACTCACTCTAAAGAGTTAATGCCTCGAGGCCCAGGCTCTGGGGACCTGATGGTGCAAAATACACTGAATTTTATTTTTGTAATTCTAACATACAAACACACTGACAGAGTAACAGTTCTCAGGGAAAGAGCCAGAAACAGGATAAGCTTTTCTTCTAAATGTCTGGAATTTTGTTAATGGAAAAGAGACAAGAAGCACCGCTCAAGTATAAATGCAGGTCCTTCCATTACAGGCATGAGGCAGCAAGTGAGGCGGCGGCAGGGGAGGTGGCGCCATGCTGCCATGCTCAGCCATCTCCTGAGCCGGGGGAGGGGGGGGAGGTGTCAGCGAGCCCTGCAGGGAGCACTCACCGGGGTGTTGGACTGCTCTGTCAGCTTTTGCTCCCACATCTTTAGCCGTCTTTCTCGTTCTTTGAGCTCCTGCTCTTTAAAGCTGAGGTCACGTTCTAGTTTCTTCAGTCTCTCAAGAGTTGCTTCAATTTCACACCTGCAGGAGGACATGACTGGTTTAAATCTCAACTTTGCTCAAGAGGTGTTATGTGCTGAGGGGTCCATCACAATGCTTAATCAAAGGAAAAGGCTAAAACCTGTGCTGTGAAACCAAACAGTAAACAGCGAGGAGATCCAACCAGTCCATCCTAAAGGAAATCAACCCTGAATGTTCATGGGAAGGACTGATGCTGAAGCTGAGTTCCAATACTTGGGCCAGCTGATGCAAAAAGCCAACTCATTGGAAAAGACCCTGATGCTGGGAAAGACTGGGAGCAAGAGGAGAAGGGGATGGCAGAGGAGGAGATGGTTGGATGGCATGACTGACTCAATGGACATGAGTCTGAGCAAACTTTGGGAAACAGTGAAGGACAAGGAAGCCTAGAGCGCTGAAGTTCACGGGTCACAAAGAGTTGAACACGACTTAGTGACTAAACAACAACACACTAGCAAAGAATAGGACATCTTTCATATCCTTCAAAATCAACATATAAACTACCTTGGAAATATAAGTTTGGAATATTTTCTCAAAGCAGTGAAGAACCACTGTCTGGGGCCTGAGCCATGGAACTGGTGTCCTGGTTTGGCCATTTAATAAATGCTCATGGTCCTCTGGCTCTACTGTATATCAGCTCATCTTATATTCATTACAGCCTCAAGGAACAGGTATTAATTTTGCATAGAGGGAGATGGGAAAATGACACTCTGGTTAGATGATCACTGTCACCTCACTAGTAAATTCACCTTAGCCTATTCACTGGCTGAGTAATGCCAGCAATCTACAGATTAACCTGACTCAGTTTCGTCAGCTGTATGGGGTGGTGGTTACCTTTTATCAGGACTCCCCAACCTGCCTGATCCTAATAATTGTCTGAGCAAAACATACCACGTAACATAGATTCCTAAGACCCTTCCTCAGAGCTCATGACTGAGTAGGGCTGAGTAGGGCCTAGGAATTGCCATTATTTGATATGAGTGTGTTTTTACAATCAGGCAAGTGTGAGAAATCCTGGATCAGATGACTCTAAGGTTCATTTTAACTCTAATAATTTTAAAAGCAAGTTAGTTCCCTCCCAGACTCTATGGGCTGACCCGCCTCACCACCTGGAACAATATGTCCAGTTATAGAAACCTGTCCTTGACACAAGTTAAAGCTGGTAAGATGGCTCAGTGTAAGTTTTTTCTCCTTCAGGGCTACTGTCGTGCTTAGGTCTAAACTTATGGAAGGTCTTCCCCGTGAGTTTCTGCAGACCTTGTGAGAAAAGCAGCAGTAATGAGAGACTGAGAGCAAGGAGAGACAGGGAGAGGGAGGAAAGGGGAGAGGGGGACGCAGAATGAGGAAGGGACTGGGAAGAGGGAGCTGCTGGGCCAAAAGCTGCTTCTAGGTGCCCTGAGACACACCTTTATGTCAGACTGTGGGATTTGGTCTGACAATTGAGGTCTTGACTACAGAAGTCTGAAGCTCCCAGATCAAAGTTAATAAGATGTATGCAGCCCAAGTCTGCCTTTTTATGTCCAGGGAGAATCAGAATAGATGAGAAGTAAATACATGAAAACAAAAAGGTGTGGCTATCAATTGACCAAATCCAACTCAGGGAACAGCTGCTGAAGTGGATCTGGACTTGGGTCACACATTTTACTTTCCAGGCTGTCTGCAGAGCAAGGGACACCGGGAAAGTAAGTGTAAAAGCATCTGTTGTCAACCCTCTGTCCCTTTTAGTGGTGCCATCTGAAAGTTATAAAACCGTGTAAGTCACATTAGAGTCCCTAAAGAAAGGCAGCAAATCGACAGTCTTTCAGAATTATGACTGTATCATAAAATCCAAATTTTATTTTGTATTTCAGACATAATATTACGCCCATTCATAAATGTTTTTATTTTTCAAATGGAGGACTGAGAAAAAAAAAAAAAACAAACTCAGTGTAGAAGATCTTAGGTTAAACTTAAGCAACAAAAAGGAAAGAAAGAATGAGCCATCTTCAGTAAATGAGAGGATGAGAAAGGCGGCGCAGAGCTGGGCACATGGGGCTCTGGGAGATGGCAGGGGCCTGGCTGCTGCCAGGAGGGCTGAGCTCACTGATGTCCTTTCTAAAGAGGGTAAAATGGCCAGCACATTTGATTTCACTTGTAAGTTAAGCCTAGGATTCATCTCAAGTTACAGCTCTGGGAGCCCACTCTGATTTTGAGCCCTTCTGGAAAACAGATCAACAGTTAAGTAAGCTAGGTAAGCTGACAGCTGCTGCAGAAAAACACCGAATAAGTAGGCCTCCTCAGTCTGTGTCTTCAGGGTCAGCTCCCATACACGGCTTTCCCAGAAACCCCAGGATCCTGACAGCAACGATCTTATGCCATAAGAGATGTAACCCCAATCCGGAGGGCAACACAAAACAGCTGCTCCTCTGGCTGTCCCCTCTGTTTTTCTTGATGTATTGTTTTGCATCAAATGCTTTGGTTGATGCACTTATATAATCTCTCTGTTCTGAAAATAAAGTTTGTATGTTTCAAGTTGATGGAAATTATGGTTTTTCTCTTAAACCGAATCCAACTAAGGTTGACTTCAACCAGTATCAGTTTTCCCTCTGTCAGAAACAGGCAATGAACTATAATTATCTTCTTTTAATAGAAACTTACTTTGAAATAAAAGATCAATTTATAAAAGCAGCTATATTATATACATTACAAGATAAATAGATACGTGCTGCGATTCATGGGGTCGCAAAGAGTCGGACATGACTGAGCGACTGAACTGAACTGAATTACGTTTAGTGTTATATATTAAATGATTAAAATCTTTGTGTTTTTTAAGAAAATATTTGGCTGTGCCAGATCTTAGTTGGGGCATGTGGGATCTAGTTCCCTCACCAGGGATGGAACCCAGGCCCCCTGCATTGGGAGCTCGGAATCTTAGCAATTGGACCATCAAGGAAATCCCCGCATTTTGTTTTTATGAAGGTGTGCTAGAGTGAGTATTTTGATCACTGAGGAAGGGTGCAGGCACCAGAGTGTTTTGCTAAGAGACAGGGACCTGAACTGTCTACCAAGCACCACGGAGCTCATTCAGTGCAGGTGACCACAGGCGTGCAGACAATCACACGGGGCAATGAGAACTGAAAACGTGACCAAGAGGACCACGCTTTCTGTCCTTATGTTGGTGGCCACTGTTGCTAATCATAGGAGGAGAAACAAGAGGAACATGTGATGAACAGGAAAGGCTCACTAGACACTAGATTTCTTTCCTATCATGTATTAGGTTAAAGGAAAGGGCATAGTTGATGTGGTTTTTAATAACCTAGTCTTAAAAAGAATTTTCAGAATAATCATTTAATTTTCTAAGACTCAATGTTTCAACTGGTTTAGGCGTAGAGGAAGCTCCATTAGCAAACAAGAATTTGCCAGAAACACCAGAGCAGGACAGGAGTCCAACTTCACTGAGACTCGTAACTTCCTACACATACTTTGAACCCCAGACGCACGGTTTCAGGCACCGAATAGAAGTCAGAGGAAGGAGAGGAGCAGTCCGTTGAAATGTCCAGGTGACCTGAAGAAACATTTTCTTCTTTTCAACCCTTGGCACACTGAGTGGGGTCGTTGTTTCCCCTTAGTCATCACCTAAGCCCATCATGCCCTGTGATGCTTCTCGTCGTTAAACGGGAATCAGTCAAGTGGACGCTGCACGCTAACGAGCTGGTGGCCTGACAATGGCCACAAGGGCGGGGACAGCACCACACAGTGTGACCATGGAGGCCCCTGGGGCCCGGCCCCCCGGCACCACACAGTGTGACCATGAAGGCCCCTGGGGCCCGGCCCCCCAGCACCACACAGTGTGACCATGCAGGCCCCTGGGGCCCGGCCCCCTGGTATCCAGCACTGGTCCTGTCTCACATGCGTGACCTCAGGCGGGTTGCCCCACCTGTCCATGTCTTGGTTCTTGCACCTGTGATGTAAGTTAGGGTTGCTGTGTGGATTTAAAAAGATAATCCAAATGAAGTACAAGCATCGGGTTAAGAATGTAATAACAATAGCCGTGTTCATTATTGTTACTCATTAGTATTATTATTCCCCACGGTTTTAATCAATTGCCAAATTCAATGAAAATAGCTCTGCTGCCTCTTAAAGTGTAGTTTTGTGTTTCTGGTAAAGATATATATCCCTTCTCCAGCTCTCAGGATTAACGAGCTCCTGAAAGAGAGTCAATGAGGAAGCCCTCTGGGCAACTGTTTGCCTTTTATTAAAATACATTAATATATTACCAATTTTATTTCTCTCATATTTTTAGCTTGAAGCATTAAAAAATATTTCTTATTCAACTAATCTAGGGTAATTGTAGAAAAAAAGATAATATTGAACTTTTTCTACTTTTTTCCATGTGCACATATATGTACATGTAAATATGTTTTTTATTTTAGAATAAATGAAATCATTCTGAACATACTGGACTATAGCATTGATTTTAAAATCATTTATCAGAACAGTCTTATGGACTCTGTGGGAGAGGGAGAGGGTGGGAAGATTTGGGAGAATGACATTGAAACATGTAAAATATCATGTAAGAAACGAGTTGCCAGTCCAGGTTCGATGCACGATACTGGATGCTTGGGGCTAGTGCACTGGGACGACCCAGAGGGATGGTGTGGGGAGGCAGGAGGGAGGAGGGTTCAGGATGGGGAACACATGTATACCTGTGGCCGATTCATTTTGATATTTGGCAAAACTAATACAATTATGTAAAGTTTTAAAATAAAATAAAATTTAAAAAAAATAATAAAAATAAAAATCACTTCCCTAGCAAAAAAAAAAAAAAATCATTTATCAGACCTGTATATAAAACTCAACACTGTTTTATGTATGGAGCTATCATAATTTTTTAAGTCATAAAAACCACACACACAAAAACCCAAATCAATCTTGTTTCACTCGAAGCTCACTTCCAGTTTTACAGTTCTAAAGGCTGTGATAAACCCATGTCCACACATTCTCACTTATTTTCTTAGGAGAGGTGTCTGATCTATGCAGTCAAACTCTTCCAGAAAGGTATTTCTCCCCCAGCAAAGAGTGAGGAAGTTTACAACACCAGGTATTTCCTTGATATGAATTTTTGCCAATCTGATGAATAAATTGTGTTCCCTTTTATTTGGCTGCTACATGAGGTTGAATACTTTTCACATGTTTACCGACCCTTTTACTTCTTTTTTTGTGAAATGCCATTTCAGGTCCTTTAGTGTGATATTTTAATTAAAATGTTATTTTAAAGACAGAAGTGGTAGTTTTCCAAGTGTAATCTGGGGACTTATGAGAGCTTTTCAAAAGTTAGACTCATTTTCAGAACAACATTAAGGCATGATCTACCCTTCCACTCTCATTCTCACAAGTGTATTGACTTTTCCACATGCTTCCTGACATGGGGCAGCACCAGAAGCTGAATGCAGAAGCAGGATTAATTATTGCTTTTTTTCTCAGTTTTGATTTTGAATGTGGTAAATACTGACAGATGTAACTCATTCAAACAAAAGCCCTTTGGAGTCCTCAATGATTTTTTCAGAGTGTAATGGAGTCCTGAGACTAGAAACTTTTAGAACAACTGATATATCAACTAGGAAAAAAAGCTGTAACAGTATGGCATTTGTCTAGGAAATTTATTGATGGTGGGTATTGCTTTTGGTCTTATGGAGGTTTTGCATTTTAATACAGAAAACTTACCAACTTCTCCCCTATTTTCTGGTTGTGTTGACATACTTTAAAGGCTCCCTAGCTCATGGATATTAATAGTAGTATTAAAATCCTACTAATCCTTTGGCTAACAGATCAAACAGCAGTTCCTCAGGGAATACCTTTATTAAACCCTCAGACCAGATTAGATTTCACGGTTTTATAGTCTCAGACATCCAGCACTGTCCTGTCATAATATTTACCAAAATAGTAATGAAAAAGTTATTTGTATATCCGTATTTAGTAATCTAATATTAAATTCCAAGTGCACTGTTACTCTTCTGCTCATCACCAGAGCCCATACCTAAAGAACATCTTTTCCCAGCAAAGGTTTAATGAGTATCTGAATGAATGAATGTAAGAAGCACATCTATCAAAGCAAACAAATCAACTTACATGTTTCTATCCTCTTGTGTAATATGGCGATGTCTTTTAATATTATTACTACAATGTTTGAGTGAACTCCGGGAGTTGGTGATGGACAGGGAGGCCTGGCGTGCTGCGATTCATGGGGTCGCAAAGAGTCGGACACGACTGAGCGACTGAACTGAACTGAACTATGGTATTTCCTTCTCCAAGTATTCGTTGAGCAACCGCAGTGTTCAAGACATGTTCTAGATACTGCAGTTACAGAGATGAACAGAAGAGATGATCTGACCCTCTTACATGTTAGCCAGCAAGACATGCCATTATTAAACAACAGACTGCAGAACTACTTATTAATTTCAATAGAGGGTATGAAGGAGACACTCTCAGGGCACACAAAGTGGAACCTCAGTGGGTCTGGGGTCAGGACACACTTGCTTGAAGGACAGCTGTTTTCATCTACTATCTGAAGCAATATGAATCAGAGCCAAGTTGGGTTTGGGCATCAGGGCTGGTATGCTGCTGAAATGGGATAAATTTTATACAGAAGAAACGGCATTTGAAAGGATTCTGTATGAGGGAGAAATAGACACGTGTTGAAGGACCAAAGCCAAAAATTAAAGGATAGAATGATACTCAAGATAAAGCAAGAGCACAGAGGGTGTCGTGAATCTTGTTTTTTGGCCTTTGTCCTAGAGTTATGGGAGCTCCTTATACTGATTTAAGGAAAGTGATCTGATTAGATGTGTGCTGATCTCTTACTGTAGGAAACAAATATTACTAACATGTTTTGTTAATTTTTTGAGCCCAGAACAAAGTCCGTCATACCTAGACTCTAGCAAACAGTATTACTTTTGTACTACTAAGTAAAAATTCATTTTAACTCACCGATCCTAGAGATTCTTCAAGAATAAAAAATAAAGAAGGTTATTGTAAAACACCAAACAGAAAGCCCAAAGAAATGTGCGATCACAGGACTAAACAACTCCGTCATTTTAAAGTGCCTGTAGTATTCATTTGCTACCGGCAGGTGGCGTGAGGCGTCATGTTACTACCCATAGCTATCAAGAGCAGGGGTGAGTTACTGAAATCTCTGCTGAGTCAGGGAGAAATAATGTCAGAGCCCAAACATGCTATTTATATTTGTACATCATGTGACCTGGCTCAAATGTCTCATCTCTGGCTTAGTTCTTCCCCTCACACAATACAGTTCTCCCATTACTAAGTTTGTTTACATTTGACAAAATGTAATAGCATTTATAACATTGAAAGTTTTATTTTGTAAGTGTTTTTACAGTCTCCCTACCTCTCCCATCAACAGAAAAAGTACTCTGCCTATTTCCAAGCAGACAGTATTTTTATTTCTCACTGGACAGAGGCCACAGTTTCCTAACAGGGAGTGTATACAGAAGGAATGTCTGCTAACTGCCTTTTGTCTCAGAAGATACTGCTTCAATATTCTTCCTAAATACTTAGATATATGATAAAGCAACATGCTTAGAGGAACACTGCTTACATATGAGAGGGAGAGCTTATTCAATCTCCAAAATTTTTTAACAGAAAAAAACACACAAAAAAGCCCCAATTTCTAAGAGATTGGGACTGTCATCAAGTTCCCAGGTTCTCTTCGTGTCCGAAGCTAGTCACCCACAATCCCTTGAAGCCAGATGATGTAAACTGGGGTGGGAGGCACCTACCTCCATTCTGCTTTGTTGTGCAGGAATGAATTACACTGGTCAGAAAGCTTCGAATCGAGTGACATGGACTCCAGGATTGAAATGATTTGCTTGAAAGAAGGCCGTTTCTGAAGAAGAAAAAAATAATCACTTGTTGGGACTTAGGAAAGTAGATCTTTAAGAGAAAAATCTACAAGCATAGTAATAAGGTCAAATCACCATAACAAAATAAGATACGATGTAATATCCTGATTTTGTTCTTTCACAACTGTCAGACTGCATAGGAACCATACTTATTTTCAATCAATTATTCATAATAGGCTCAGATGTCATTTTTCTATTGTGTTGTCTAAGATTGGAATGATTACATTATTTTTCCAGGTAAGGAAAGTACGAATTAGTTCTCTTTGGGGTATGTTTAAAGACTCCTGAAAGGAAACAGTTAAGTCTTTTAAAAAATCATCTACGTGATAAAGCAAGCACAGTAAAAGTTAATGGTAGGGTCTGGGTGATAGGGGTCTTCCTAGGTGGCGCTGGTGGTAAAGAACATGCCAATGCAGGAGACATAGAAACATGGGTTTGATCCCTGGGTCAGGAAGATCCCCTGGAGGAGGGCATGGGACCCCACTCCAGTATTCTTGCCTGGAGAATCCCATGGACAGAGGAGCCTGGTGGGCTACAGTCCATACTGTCGCAGAGTCGGACACTAATGAAACGAGTTGGCATGCACGCATGCACACGGGGTGATGGGTATACCAGTGCTCACTGCAAAATTCTTTCAACTTTTCCGTATGTTTGAAAAATTTTATAATAAACTGTTGGAGGAAAATTACTTATCAATCTAGCAGAACTTATACAATTTCCTAAACCAGTTGCTCAGAGAAAAAACTCCCCAATTTTAAAGCCATCATAACTTCACTGTTCTCAATGGTTATTCCACAATATAACTAGCTTTGGTGCTGGGAAACTCTCAGGTACTGTTTACCAGAAATTGAAAAAGCAGTGGTTAGGTGTATTTCTTTAGCTAGCAAAAACTACCCTAGTCTATCTCTTTAGACTCTAGCCAAGGTGGAGACAAAAGGTTAAAGCAAAAGCGGGGAAAGATAATAAAAGGGTGATGCACATTCTCTCTTCATCACGCCTCATAATTATACCATTTCTGAACAAATTACAGTTGCAGCAATTAAAACATGCATTTTAATTTAGGAGCACAAAAACAAGAAGAAAGAATGTTGAGGTGGCTTGCTCTTAGGACTTGAGTGTTTCCTACATTAAGCAAGGTAATTTTTTCTTTATAAAACTGGAATATTTATTCTGAGTTCTGCCGTTATTGTCCTCTTTCAAGGGTGTGTGTGTGTGTGTGTGTTTAAAAAAAGGGTGTAGGTAGCTAAATGTCACTGATGGTACATTAAGCCTTGTAATAAGCAAAAAGTGCCTTAAGTTGGAAATTTGAAAAAATTACATTTGTCTTCTTTGAATGTGTTTCCATTTTAATTTCTCCATCCATGTGTCAGGTAGCAACAGGAAAAATGTTTTGTTTGTACAGGAGCTAATTATATAATACATATAGGATTTTCATTTTTCATGGAAAAGAAGCAGGAGGAGCTGACAAATTTTCAAAGAATAATATTTTTCCCTACACTTAATCATTCTTGAGACAAGGTAAAACATTTTTTGTAATTGGATGGCAAGTAACCCTGGAAAAATCTTTATTTCATATTTAGAATATGCTCCCAGATGGAAATTATCAAAGTGAACATTCAGAACATAGCAGCAATGTAGAATCATATGTTAATATTTCATGAGTATTTTGATCACAGAATACAACATGTGGTCTAGGATCTTCCTCCAAAGGGGCTTAGCTTCCTTTTATGTATTATGTAGGCTCTGCCTACTTAAAAAGGCACAACCAGAACCATTTATTAAGCATCTGTATACATTATTTGTTATCTTCATATTATAGGTAAGGAAGATCAGTCTCAGAAAAATATGAATTTCCCAGTATCACACAGGTAGCAAGTTACAGAACTAGGGTCTATTCTCTTAAATCCTTCAAAATATTTTATCACATGAGAGTAAGATATTACTTCCTATCAAACTTGGAGCTTTAACTATTGCTTTGTCCTTTTTTAGAAATGTCATTTTAGAACTTGAACTAATATCCACCTTTACTTCCTTCTTAAAAAAAAAAAAAAAAGGTTTTTTTGAGCATCTGATCAAAGCCATTGGAATGACCCAACATTTATCTAATACAGGAGCAGTTTTTTCTCTTGTACACGTCTACCTCCTTGTTGCAAAAGAACATATTTCTACAGGTGAGCTGAACATTTTAATCTGTCTTAATACTCTAGAATCTAAGGACTGAAAATAAAAATAATTAAAATATATTTTTACCAACTACTGGTGTATCTATGTGCATAGGACTGGGACCAACTTCTGTTTGAATTGCTATATACTTCTAGCCAGAGAAGAGCTCCCCTGGTGGCTCAGATGGTAGAGTCTGCCTGAAGTGCAGGAGACCTGAGTTCAATCTCTGGGTTGGGAAGATCTCCTGGAAAAGGAAATTGCAACCCACTCCAGTATTCTTGCCTGGAGAATTTCATGGACGGAAGAGCCTGGCAAGCCCCAGTTCATAGGGTCGCAAAGAGTCAGACACGATTGAACGACTAATCCTTCCTTCCTTCTAGCCAGAAAACTAAAACATGGCCTCTCAGGAAATAAACCTTGGTCTGGCTGCTTTAGTCAACAACAAATTGTACATCTACTTGCTAAATTTACAGGAGATGCTATAGGGAAACAAAGAAAAAGTAACTCTATTTCCTCGTGGAGCCTTCAATCCATTTAGGAAGACAAGATGCTTTTTAAAATGCAACAGCACAAAATGAGGCAGTAGCCCAGACTGTGGTTCAGGAAAAGGAGTACTTAGTATGGGCAGGGGAAACAATAACTGGGGAAGGCTTGATGATGAAGTAATCAGGAGGGGAAAGAAAAGAAGGAAAAGAACATGTTTCAGGAATAAAGAAGGTGTGTAAGGTATGTCTAGAGGAGAGAGCAATGACTTAGAAATGTGAGCTGGAGGCATAATCAAATCAAATATAGAGGGCATATATGTTAGTTGTATTAGAATAAAATGCCATGAATTTAGGAAACAAAAAAAAACTGATCTAAACCTTATTACACAGTGCTAGAAGACAAGACTCCTCTGATATTAAAGAAGTGTCAGCTTGCTGCTGCTGCTGCTGCTGCTAAGTCGCTTCAGTCGTGTCCGACTCTGTGCAACCCCATAGACGGCAGCCCACCAGGTTCCCCCATCCCTGGGATTCTCCAGGCAAGAACACTGGAGTGGGTTGCCATTTCCTTCTCCAATGCATGAAAGTGAAAAGTGAAAGTGAAGTCGCTCAGTCGTGTCCGACTCTTAGCGACCCCATGGACGGCAGCCCACCAGGCTCCTCCGTCCACGGGATTTTCCAATCAAGAGTACTGCAGTGGGGTGCCACTGCCTTCTCTGAAGTGTCAGCTTACTACCTGTTAAAAAGATATGCCAGCTTCATGGCATCAACTCTGGACCTAATGTCCTTATTGTGTAGGTGTTTACACTATCATTTAATTAATATACCATAAATATTCTTAGAATTTTAATTAATATAGTACAGAGTCACAGATTAAGAAATTAAAAACCTGCTTTGTATACTGAAATATAATTACAGTTACAGTGATCTAGTTGCATTCATCTAATTTAGCACTAATAATTTCGAGTGAAATTTCTATTTGAGTATCAGAGAGAAAGGGCTTTCCTGATAGCTGAGTTGCTAAAGAATCCACCTGCAATGCAGGAGACCCCAGATCGATTCCTGGGTCAGGAAGATCCCCTGGAGAAGAGATAAGCTACCTATTCCAGTATTCTTGGGCTTTCCTTGTGGCTCAGCTGGTAAAGAATCCACCTGCGATGTGGGAGACCTGTGTTTGATCCCTGGGTTGGGAAGATCCCCTGGAGAAGGAAAAGGCTGCCCACTCCAGTATTCTGGCCTGGAGAATTCCATGGACTGTATAGTATAGTCCATGGGGTTGCAAAGAGTCAGGTACAACTGAGCGACTTCCACTTTCGCATTAGAGAGAAAAATACTACCAAAATGACTAAATATGCCACAATGGATATATAAGTGGTAGCATATGAAAAGATTGTATTTTAATCATATAAAATAAATATTCTACAGAAATCTTGCAAATAGCCAATTATAATTTCCACCAGATTAGTTGCAAAGTGCAGGCATTTCTCTTCATGCTTAAAAAGCCCCACATTCTGCAAAATCATACACTAAAGTAGGGCCCACAGAGGGCAAGACAGACCATTCAAAACCTATCAACTTTGTCAAAAAAATTCATAAAACAATAGTAATCCTAAACAAAAGTACTAAACAGTTTAAAATTTTTTTAATTTTTAAAAAAAAAAATACTAAGTAAATACAGGACTCTAAAAAGGGTGAAGGTCGTTTGATGAACAGGAGCTGGTTTATCAGGGCAAAGGTGAAATGCACAAGGCTGGGCAGAAGGGGTGTCTTGGTTCTGTGTCCGTTGCTGCGCTACTGGCCTCACTGATGTGCTCGGAGTTCAGTTGTTCTCACTTGTGGAATGGAACAGTGTGCTTTACTTATGGTTCACCCTGAATTGTGTGATACTAACACGATTCCCATACTCACCAAGTGTTTCTGAGTTATTTTGCCTAGGCAAACCACAGCTTTCCGTATCCATGGATTCAATCAGCCAGAGTTCAAGTTGGTTGTTGAATGTGAGGAAGTGTAACCACAGTTGGGGTGAAGGGAAGGGTCGCGACTGAATCACCCCTGATATATAAGGGACTTGAGCATCCATGGATTCTAGGGGGGTCCTGAAACCTCCCCTGAGGAGATGAAGGGAATGGCTGTGTACATTATTCATTCTTCTTGAAAGTCATATAGGGACTGGGTTTAAATTAAGGAAGAAATTCCATTCTCAAGTCTTTTTTATTTTCCTTTCTAGATCTATCTTTAAAAGGTCAGTTTGTGATACACTTATTTCCATGAAGGACTGCAGAAATTTAAACTTAAAAATTGTAGTTCTTATCTCGAGTCTCTCTCTCTTATTCTGATATTTCATCTGTGAGGATCTTTTTTTATTTTAGAATTTTTTATTACAGCAAATTCCAAACATACACCAAAGTAGAAAGAACACCCTCCATATACTTATCACTCCAAAAATCATCACGGCCCATCCTATTTAATCTATACCATCATTCATTTCCCTTCCCTGTATTTTGAAGCAAATCCAAGACTCGCCTATCATTTTATCTATAA